>NC_061118.1:153351893-153460923 GCF_002878395.1 Capsicum annuum
AAATAATCAATACTCATACTTAAACTCATATATACCTAACTTAGGATCAAAACATATACTCCAACACATATAACAATGGCTAATGCACGTAATTAAGTACGGGGTGTTACAATGCCGAAACTAAAAAGTTCTTTGTTGCAAGATTCCTGGAGTACAAAATGATAAACAACAAGTCTGTTATTTCCCAAGTGCAGGAACTGCAAGTGATCATCCATGATTTCTTAGCGAAAAGTATGATTCTGACAAATACCGTTGTTGAACAATTTAAAAATGTTCTTAGTATTCACATGAACTTTATTGTAGGTTTGATTGTGAATGAAGTGTTTCAAGTAGCGGTAATAATAGACAAGCTACCACCTATGTTGAAAGACTTCAAAAACTATTTGAAACACAAATGTAAGGAGATGTCAGTTGAAGATCTGATTGTATGACTACGCATTGAAGAAGATAAAAAGGTTGCGGAAAGGAGATCAAAAGACAATTCTGCAATGAGTAGAGCAAACATTGTAGAAGATGACCAAAACAACTCTAAAAAGTGAAAGAAAGCTGCAAATGAAAGCAATTAATCCAAGAAGAAATTCAAGAAAAAATGCTTCAATTGTGGCAAGATTGACCACAAGTCTACGGATTATCGTGCCCCAAAGAAAGAGAAGAAGAAGGACCAATCAAATCTGGCTGAGTCTAAGAAAGAAATGGATGATCTGTGTGCTATGCTTTCCGAATGCAACTTGGTGGGAAATCCTCACGAATGGTGGATGGATTCTAGTGCCACCCGCCATGTTTGTGCTAACAAGAAGTTGTTTTTGACGCTTGCTCCGACTCAAGTAGAAGAAAAAATCTACATGGCAAACTCCGCTACTGCAAAAGTGGAAAGAACAAGAAAAATGTGCTTGAAGATGACTTTCGGTAAAGTGTTGACACTTAAAAATGTCTTGTATATTCCTGAATTACGAAAGAACTTAATTTCTGTTTCACAGATTCAAATGTGTATTTATTTTCAAAAAAATTGTACTTAGTAAAAAAGAAGTGTATGTAGGAAAAGGCTACCTCAATGAGGGCCTATTCAAAATGAATGTAATGAATCTTGAAATCAATAAAATTTTAATTCTTCTTACTTGCTTGAGTTTCTCTATTTGTGCATGAACGACTAGGCTATGTTATTACAAAACATTACGAAAACTAATTAACTTAGAATTTTTGCCAAACTTTGAGTGCAATAAATCAAAGTGTTAAATTTGTGTGGAATCAAAGTATGCTAAGCATCCGTATAAGTCCGTTGAAAGGAATTTCAATACCTTAGACTTAATCCACACTAACATTTGTGATATGAAGTCAACACCATCACGTGGTGAAAAAAAATATTTCATAACTTTCATTGACGATTGCACTAGATATTTTTATGTCTACTTGCTAAATAGTAAGAATGAAGCAATAGATGCATTTAGGCAACACAAAACTAAAGTTGAAAATCAGTTAGAGAACAAGATTAAAACTATAAGAAGTGATAGGAGCGGAGAATATGAATCTCCCTTCGCCGAAATATGTGTAGAGAATAGAATTGTCCATCAAACTACAACCCCGTATTCACCTCAATCTAATGAAATTGCGAAAAGAAAAATCAAACTTTAAAGGAAATAATGAATGTCTTACTTATAAGTTCAGGTTTACCGCAAAGCTTGTTGGGGAAGACTATCCTTACAACCAACCGAATACTTAATAGAGTTTCCCATAGTAAGACATAATCAATTCCTTATGAAAAATGGAAAGGAAGGAAACCCAACTTGAAATATTTCAAAGCGTGGGGGTGTCTAGCAAAGGTCCAAGTTTCTATGGCCTAAAAGAGTTAAGATAAGACCTAAAACGGTGGACTGCGTGTTCATAAGATATGCTAAAAGTAGTAAAGCATGTCGATTTTTTATTCATAAATTCGAACATCCGGATGTTAATGAAAATACGGTAATTGAATCAGATAAGGCTGAATTCTTTAAAAATATTTATCCGTATAAAACTAGACATGAACAGTCTATTGGAGGGTCTAAACGACTTGGATATGAACCAAGTGAGAATGTACATAATGATGAGAATCCAAGACGTAGTACATATCAAAGAACGTCAACTTCGTTTGGATTGGATTTTGTAACATTTCTCTTTAAAAATGAGTCTCAAACATTTAAGGAAGTGATGGCATCTTCGGAATCATCCTTTTGGAAAGAGGCAGTCAATAGTGAGATTGATTCAATCTTAAGCAATCATACGTGGAAATTGGTTAATCTTCCTCCAGAAAACAAACCTTTAGGATCTAAATGGATCTTCAAAAGAAAAATGAAAGCAGATGATACTATTGACAAATACAAGGCAAGACTTGTATTAAAAGGCTTCAAACAAAAAGAAGGCCTTAATTACCTTGATACATACTTGGTGGTAACAATGATAACTTCGATTCGAATGTTAATTGTCTTGGTGGCGGTATATGATCTTGAAATCCATCAAATGGATGTGAAAACTGCATTCCTAAATGGAGAATTGGAGAAAGAAATTTACATAGAATAGCCTAAGGGTTTTGTGGTTCCAGGAAAAGAAAATAAGATCTGTAAACTTGCTAAGTCACTTTATGGACCAAAACAAGCACCTAAGCAATGGCATGCAAAGTTTGACCAAACCATGTTGGCAAACGGATTCAAAATTAATGAATGTGATAAATGTGTTTATATTAAAAACACTCCAAATCACCAATTCATTATATGTTTATATGTGGATGATATGTTGATCATCAGTAGAGATATTTCAGACATAAATGCAATGAAATGAATGCTCGAGAGCAAGTTTGATATGAAAGAACTTGGAGTTGCGGATATGATCTTAGGGATAAGAATCTATAGAATTCCATAAGGGTTGGCATTGTCACAGTCTCATTACATCGAAAAGGTACTTGACAAATTTAAGTATATGAAATTTGGTATTGCTAAGACTCTATTGGATGTGAGTATTGCACTTCGAAAGAATGAAGGTGAAAGTGACTCACAATTGGAGTACGCAAGAGTATTGGGATGTTTAATCTATATAATGAACTGTACACTATTAGACATAACATGTGTTATTAGTAAGTTGAGTTGGTACACGAGTAATTCCAATAAAACTCATTGGATGGCAATGAAAAGAGTTTTGGGGTATCTTAAATACACTCAATACTACACTTTGCATTATAATAAATATCCTGCGGTACTTGAAGGATATAGTGATGCAAATTAGATCATCAAATTGAACGAAGTAAAATCTACGAGTGGATATGTATGTACTATCAGTGGAGGGGCGGTCTCTTGGAAATCATCCAAACAGAGTTGTATTGCTCGCTCTACAATGGAATCTGAATTTATCGCATTAGATAAAGTCGGTGAAGAAGCAGAATGGCTCCAGAATTTCTTGAAAGATATTTCTTATTGGCCCAAACCTGTGGCACCAGTATGTATACACTGTGATAGCCAAGCGACAATAGGTAGGGCAGGAAGCATGATGTACAACGATAAATCTCGTCACATAAGATGGAGACATAATACCGTTAGAGAACTTCTCTCTAATGAAATTATCATTATTGACTATGTGAAGTCAAAGAATAATGTGTCGGATCCACCTACAAAAGGCCTATCTAGAGAAGGAGTTGAGAGAACATCCAAGATAAAAGATTTAAGGCCTAGGACAAGTCAGCATAGTGGTAACTCTACCTAGCAGACTGGAGATCCCAAGAGCTAGGTTCAAGGAGATCAAACAAAATTGTAGCTGACAGGTTCAACATTGTCAAAATACCAACTCATTCTCATGATGTAGACAATGTTTAGTAAACAAGGATAAGACTTAATGTGAAAAGTATTTTAATGATTATCTAAATTTGGCAGATTTGACCAAATAGTTTAATCTATAGGATTGAATGTTTAGAAATCACCTATGTGAGGGCGAAGTGGAAGTGCTTCAAGGAGAATGTTAGTAAAAGCCTATTCTCTAAGCTCTCATAAAACTGGGACGTATTCATGGCTGAAAAGAACAAAATTGTGAGAACCATAAATGGTAAAAGGCTGGTAGTGTGACATGTGTTGTCTAGGTGTACACTAAAGCTCGACGATTCAAAGATATTAAACCTACTGATTGACCGAGTGCATCTGATGCATGTTCATTACGGAAAGTTCAAAGGAAAACTCACATATCCTGATACAATCAGTCTTTGTTTGATGATCACATATTTGCCCGTACAGTTTTACAAAGAATAACCATTTCCCATTCATGGGGGTTGTTGGGTTCAATTGGTGTGAATGAAAAATGGAGGGACACAACCTTTTATGAAAAAACATATTGTTTTGGAAAAGGAGTGACTGTTCAGAAAAAGACACAATGTTTCGAATGAACAGACATGACTCTTCCAAAGGATACACCTTTTCGGATGAACCATTGCCACCTTTTGGAAGGGGCACTTAATGGCTATATAAACCTGCATTTATCCACACGTTTTGGTATGAAAATTTTTCTGAAATACAAACTCTTCTTGTTTTCAAAACATTCCTTGTGATCAATCAAATCGTTGAGTGAGTTCGACGAATCCAATTATTTGAGGTACAACTATAGTTGGATTGAAAGACATTTTATCCTAGGAGGAAGATTCCAAAACCTCGTGTACAGTGAAGGGAATTATTCCTTAAGGACACTCCGTGAAGTCGGGGGACTTGGCTTTACATTTCTGTTTCATCTTAATTTCTGGCAAAATAGAACACACTTCTTAGAAAGATCACTTTGATCTTGTGATGAGGGTGTTGTTGTACTTCATAGTGTTCTTGTTTTAAACTTGAACTAATGTTGAAGTTATTGTGTCAAATTACTGATTCTCGTACCCGAAAACGTTGAAAAACAACAACATATACTTTAAATTAACTTACGTAGCTTCAAGACAGTTAAAAAGTCATACTTGTTCACGAACAAATATAATACCTATGAAATCAATCGTGAGCATGCCATCAGAACAACGGCCAGTTGCATTGTGGAAAAAGTTCATCCCATAAGGAAATCTTCTACAATCCAAATGAGCTTCACAATTTCTATCTCTGATGCAATTGCCAGTATCAGAAAGTGAGTCACCCAATTGATATAGTTTATTAAATCTGCAATTCATCAATCTTGGTTTCTGAAGCTTTATTAATTCTGGTGCATCTCCTTTGATCCTTTGAAGAATCACCAAACTGATCATTGAAAGAACTAGTACTCTTATTGCCAACGCCATTGATCAGTTTTATCAAATTATGAGAATTGGAAATTGAAAAAACAGATTTAAAAGCATGCAATATGGACTAATGATAGTAATATCATCAAGGGGAAAGGGCCAATAATAATAACAATAATGTAGTCTAATAATCATCATTATTATTAGTGGCTCGCTGTATATCTTATCGAGCTAGCCAGATATCCTTGAATTATCACGCTAACAATTTTAAAGTATTGCATCATAATACACGATTTATATATTGTATTAATATTTAAGCCATCAACTTCTTGATCTCTGTATTCTTTACTCTTTTTTTTTGTATAAAAATAATTTATCTGATCTCCTAGCGTTACAATTTGTCTTTTAAATCACTGAAAAATTATAATATCGTCGGACGGGTTGCACGACAATATTAACATATTAATATTTCCAGGACCCCAACCATATTTAACAACATAATCTTCATATATTCTCGGCTTTACCTGATAAAATGGATGTAAGTTAAGAATTAGTTAACCTAAATAGTCGTTTTGATGTAAATCAAGAATTGACTAATCTAAATAGCCACCCAACCGCATAAATTAAAAATAGTCAGTAGGGTATAATTGTATGTACCAATGCATATCGATTAAGGAAAAAAAAATTGTGTGATCATCGATCCCGTTCCTATATAATATTATTTTTTTTCTTTGTATGTGGACTTCACGTAGCATATGAGACACCGTTACATTACATGCCACCTCGTCTTTTCTAAACATTGTAATTAATTGATTATTAGAAATTTTAATTAATTTCCATGTGATGGAGACACTAGAAAACAGAACGTTGTGATGTGCATGGCTAATAAGAAATAAAAGCATGCATTTCTCCAACTGAGTGTCGAAATAAATTAATCTATAATAATAATAATAATAATAATAATAATAATAATAATAATAATAATAATAATAATAATAATATATTAAAAGTGTGAAGAACCTTAGAAAAGTGATTTGAACTTTTTGCCCTTTATTAAAAGACTGTGCAATAGACAAAATCATCATTTTACTTTTTTTTTAATTAATTTTTATTTAATTATAATCTTAATATTTAATTTTACTTATTTATAAAAGGTAAGCATAATTTTTAAATACATAAGTATAAATATTTAATTATTTTTCCATATTTTGATATTTAATTTGAGAAATCAAACGGCAGCACACCTCTAATTCCTATCAATTTTAGGAAAACTCCCCTTTTAACTTATTAAAAAAATAAAATATATAATAAGAAAAAAATTCTATTATTTTAGGAATCAATTCTCAACAAATTCTACTCTATTCAGGATAGAAAAACCCATATTCTTAATTATAATAATATCTACAATATAAATTTAATGGCAGAAATATTCTTATAAGTATTTTTTGGATGAATTTTAGAGTATTTTTTCGATAAATTTTGGAGGTGTGTTTATGATAGCAAAAAAGTTAACATTAATCATATTATTCTAATATCTTGATTATCATATTATTTAGTTATAATTACTTTTTCGATTAGTTTTGGAGATGCATCTATGGTTACTAAAAGGTTAGAATTAATTATATTATTCTAATATCTCGATTATTAAATTGTTTTATTGTAATTTCGGTTCTATTCAAGTCTATATTGTTGATAATAAATGTTTTGTTGGGGTTTAAATTTTTTTTTATGTGAAGGTTAGATTTAATAGTATTGTTCTAATATCTCGATTATTGTAGTTTTTGCTCTATTACTGCTGTTGTTTTTATGCTTAATACATGTGGAAGATGAGCATTCGATCGGGTTTTGAGGAATTTTTTTTGTAAAAGTTAGAGTTTAATCGTATTATTCTGATATCTCGATTATCGTTTTATTTTATTATAGTTTACAGGTGGTAGATGAATGTTTGGTCGGTCTTTGAAGAAATTTTATGTAAATATTAGGTTTAATCATATTGTTTTGATATGGTTTCTAATCAATTACTATCTATTTTTTTAATTATTTGTTATGTGATAGTACATGTCGTAGGAGACGGTCAAGATGTTGATACGTAATGCATGCTTGAATGCATAAAGCTGCCTATCTTTGATCTTTATATCAATTGATAGTTTGACGTGAAGCACACGTGCGCCGCACGTACACTTCAGGTAGCAATAATAAAAAAGCCTCAAAAGGGTTTTTCTTTTCTTTACTAGCCGCAAAAATATTACTCTAATAAAAGAAAAAGGTCAAAAGTAATACTTTGCTACCTGCCCCACCTAGCCTCTGCTACCCACATTAATCACTCATTGATTTTTTAAAATTTGTCATTATGTACCATCAAAGAGATTTAATTGGCACAAAGTAACTGTATTTTCTAATGTATGTTGATAATGAATAACCATTCTTACACGTTTTACTTACTACTAATAATTTGACATCACATAATCAAATAAATACCCATTAAATCCCATACGAATGCGCACACCACCAACCATATCAATACTCATGCTTTTTGTGTATAAATCAACACTCATATGATAATTATATTTTTAGAATTTTGCATTGGTATACATTGGTTTGTATTCACCTAACAAATTCGTATCTAATATTTGGCTTTGGTATACATTGATTCATATTCACTTTTAACACATACATTCTTATACATTTGTTTGCATTAGTATCCATTGGTCTGTGTATATATTCACCTAATATAATGGCATACATTTTTTTGCATTTGTATCTTTATATTGCATTGGTGTACCTTGATCCGTCTACATCTAACCAATTGTATGTGCTTATTTGCATTGAAATTCATTAGTACTTTTTACATAAATTGTTCCAGCTGAAGCCACTCAAACTGCAGGTTAACCTTTCACAATCAATACGGAAGTCAAAGTTAGATGTGTTTAGGAGAGAGAAAAATGCTGGTATAAAAATACCATAACTTCCATACCGTGGTATAAAAAGTTTCGATTTCGATATGGTATTCAGTATATACCATACCATGCCCACCCCTATCTCTTACAGCACTTTCGTAGACCTTGGTGGCAACGACTTCCAGGGACTAGACACTCCCCCAATTTCTTGTGTTCTCTTGAAAAATTACAGTATCTTAACCTCTGTTGTTCAGCCTTGATTGGTATTTAAGCCTAAAGGCACATAAAAGTTATAATTTAAACTAACAACACAAAACATACAATAGATAACAACGATTAAAACAAGCCGTCAAGTTATGAAACACAAAAATAATCAAAAGAAAGTTAAAAGTTTGAACCTACACATAGCAGTTCAATTGAGGTAACATGCCATCGATTAGCCATCTTGCTATCTAATTGTATGCTTTTTGTGTCAAATGAACTCCATCCCGACTTATGTAAGTACTCGCGTCAGCACATACTTGAACACACACTGCTCTGTAGAGAATGAAGGAGTGTTCATTTTGAGTGTGCATTCAGATTCATGCCAACCATCACTTAAAGAGTGGGAACTTAAACTTGGCAGTTTAATTTGGGAAACATATCATCAACTAGCCATCTTGCTAACCAACTGTATGCATTTTGTGTCAAATGAACTCCATCCCAACTTATGTGGCTACTCGGGTCAACACACACTGGAACTCCCTGAACACCACATCTTCTATGTAGGTCATAATTGTATTCTCCTCCTGTTCCACAACATGCTTTCTGAAGAGAGTTGTTGTCGAATCCTGAAAATGTATGTCAATCAAGAAAGTTCGTAAATGCATATGGTTTTCTTTGCCTTTTTCATTTATATGCAAAGAATATTATCTATAGACCATATGTGGTGTCTTGACCTCAAGAATAGGAAAAAGAAATGGTAATTTTAGTACTTACCGAGACTGACAGCATTTCGTAGAAGCCACAGAAAGGCGTTGTAGTAATCACCATAAATCAGTGTAATGTATGGGTAATCTTTCTTCAGCTCATGAATGGCTTGTTGCAAATGATGGTTGTAGAATATTGCAAAATTATTTAAGTCTTTCAAGCAATGGTACTCATCATAGGCAGTTGAGTCGTTGGTCATGAATTCCGTCAGGAAAATTGGGTGACAACCTATTGGGAAGTTGCCTGGAACTATAATCCGAGTAGCCCCAAAACCGATGACCCTCTGAAAGAAGTAATCGATCACTTGGAAACAAATTTAACCAAATAAAAGTAGCAATCAAGAAAGAAAAGGTAAATAAAATCGTAAAATCAATCCCCCAACTCGCAATTGAGAGGTGTATGTTTGTTAAAAATGCTTTACTAGGCCTCTAACTCCCCTCCTACCATCACAAGATTGTGACAAGGGCTACTTAAATGTTGAAGATTAAGGTAATAATAAACTCACTCTAACACCATCAACAATGGTCTGAACAACTTCTGGCACCATTCTTCGCGATTCCTCCATGGTTTTACCTTGCGATAAGCCATAAAAGAATTCATTTCCTCCGATTTCCCCGACTAGGAAAAGTGACTTGTCCAATTTTTCTCGGCAATCTAGCAAGCAAGAAGAGAATTAATTAATAGGATATAAAGTTAATGCAACTTTCAAAAACGCATAATCCTATTTAGCAAATGAATGAATGAATGAATAAATTACCAGGGGAGCAGGTGGTCTGGAAATAAGAGTCCATCCAATCAAGTTGCACACTCAATGAACTATTGGTATATGCTATATTAACAATGTTCCTCTCTGCCAGGAATTCTGCTGATAAAGCAGTAGCCCCTGCTACTGCAAAATTCACCCCATGTCCAAAATTTGCATTTCGATCCTTGTACGGGTTAAGTAGAGGAAGACCAGATTCCACAGCTGTATTCAAAAAAAAAAAGAGAGAGAGACAAAAATCATCAAGAATATTTACAGGACACTGTAGATGTTGGTGATTCAACAATTCATTAATACCTATGAAATCAATGATGAGCATGCCATTAGAACAACGACCAGTTGCTTTCCGAAAAAAGTTCATTCCATAAGGAAGTGTTTTACACCTTAAATGAGACGCACAAAGGCTCTCTCTGACGCAATTACCGGAATCGGAAAGTGAATCACCAAATTGATATATTTTATCAAATCTGCAATTCATCAATCTTGGTTTTTGAACCTTTAGTAAGTCTTGAGCATAGCTAATATTCACCGCTAAAATGACCAAACAAAGAACAAAGCCATGAGCCAATCTCATTGTTGCTGCCGATTCCATGACCCAAGAAAAAAACAATACAGTAGATTTGTATATCTTAATTTTAAAACAGGATACACGTTTGTTGAGAAGTCTACTCTCTCATACACGTTTGTTGAGAAGTCTACTCTCTCCTGTTTTCTTTTCTCTTTCCTTTATAAATAATTTACTAGTATCAGATTTGTAATATGTACATGTACTGTTCATATAATCATTAAAATGCTTAAAATATCTTGCAATGAATTCAGACATATTATTAGTTTGGAGTTAAATATGCACGATTTTCTCCAAAAAGCTTTTAACCCCTTATGATAAGGTACATTCCTTTCTTTTTTCTTTTTTTAATCATCACTAAGCAATTCTTGTGGACAAGCAAAACAGCTGTCCACTTACCACTACGAAAGCTACGAAACAAAAGATGGAAAGAAAGAAAAATAAAAGGAAAGCAACGTAAAAGGATACTTTTTTTTAAAATTATCAACGTGAAACTTTATGCACACATATTTAGAAATTAATCTCCCCTTAATCTATGTTCCACATGCCCAATCATCATCCATAGGTTGATTTGGCAATTAACTCACGCACATCAACTGAGTAATTATTGCTATCAAAGCCTACTAGGTTCTTCTTTATATATACACCTAGGAAAGATATTCTTAAATATGATGTTATCTTATTTGCTTTGGCCGGAGTAGACCTCATATTAGTATTCCTTCCTGAGTTCCATCTATCTTTACTTGTCTACTTTTTTATTTTTTAATTCCAATAATATTTATTCAATTTATAAAATAAATTAATAATTTATCTATTTTTATCCATTTTACCCTTATCACAAAATATAATTCATTATCTAATACATTTTCTAAAGCATTAAATTTATTATATTCAAAAGGTAACGTGATAAAATTACTCAAATCAGTTACTGCTTCTTAATCCCCAAATCAATAGGAAGGTAGACAAGTAAAGATAGACGGAGAAAGTAACAATATACAACATCGATCCTAGATGTTAAAAGTAACTTACTTTTCTTTTTAGCTACTAACGTGGAACTTTGTTCACAAACTCAATATTTATTATTGCACTTAAGTACCTATTGTATCCTTATTTGAAAGAATTTATGTGTTAGTACTAATTAAATGTTACGATCTGAATCGGGACCCTGACCGTGACGGACATCCCGAACCGTGGAGGTTCGAGCGCCTCTTTTCTATCTGGCAATCATGAACACCATTCACATACAATAAAGAGAAATGTGGAAATAAACAGACAGAATTATGGTCATACTCTGAGTTCAATTTTACAATATGGAATGAAATCAATAGACATCTAGACAATATTCATCTCAGTTTGCGAAATCTCTAATACATCAGAATATAATAACTTTTCTATAACTGGGACAAGGCCCCCAGTCAGACCCAAAACTAAAATGCAAAACAATACTCAAGCAACAGGTTTTTCGAAATAAAGAAGGCTCACTAACTACACACTACGGTCTAAAGATTCTACGGTTTGGCAGGATTCCTGAACTGAGCCTCAAACCCTGAAATATAAGGGGTCAATACAAACATACTCGTATGTGAAACAACTCAAAATAACATGCTTTTAATACAAAATAGATGAGAGCATTTCATAAAAATAATGACCATAATACGTAAGTAAAAATACATGGGCATACTTTAGTGATCTCCAAAACACTTCTTTGAAACCATGACTCACTCTTTGTTATTCTTTTGAGCTAGTCGGTACACCCTACAAATCTGGAATTCCACGGGCTATGTAGAACCCACCCTTGACTTGGCGGTCAAGCCTCCAATCCAAGTAGCCACCAGGATTGGAGTGGTGATACCCCCCATGTGAGCATACCGCAGGAAATCCCCCCATGTGAGATGTCCTAAAAATGTCATATCATGTAGGATCATATATCATAAGTCCTGTATCGGCAACTATGGTTTCTAGCGATGAGCCCTTGCGCTCAAACGTCTTCTTTAGATAACCAACTAGCTCTCTTAAGCCCAACTTTTAGTTCTTTAACGAAAACACATTCAACACTATCTTGTTAAGGGCATGGAATTATCGGGTATCGTCCTACCCTGACTTGCAAGTCAATCAAATCACGTCACATCATGTCTGCGGCCCTTTTCACTTATTATCGTATTCATAACCACCCTAGCTTTTAAACATCAAATGAGAGAGAGTTATGCAATAGACTTAAAAGAGGGGGTTTAGATCATTCATGCTCTCATTCAAATTTTCATTGCACCCCAAAATATAAATATATTATTATATTCAAAATTCACGATAGACGATTCATGACAACATACAATTTCTTCAAAACAACTTCTCTTTGAATTAGCACTACCAGAAATTGTAGTAACATTAATCTTGCCCATGTTTAGATGAGAGAAATATTTCTCGTCTTTGAATATCGTATGTGTAGTGCCAGAATCAATCAAACAAATATCTTCACAATTGGACAGCTTACTTTGAAAATTGTCCGTATCTTCAAATAAAAAAATATACATAAAATATATCATTACACAAAAAAATATATCAATAAATAATTAATTACCTTTTATCTAAGCAATTAATTACATAATAGACTTAATATCGTGAGTTGTGATTATTTTAAACATAAACAAATTTAATCTTTATAATATTTATATAACCCAAAGAATGTGAATCATATCTTAATTTTAGATAATACTATACGAAAATAAAATCACAACAAAAATAACTTTGGATCCACAATTAACAAATACATGCTATTTATATACAAACAAAATTAATATATATTATCAATAGTTATAATTAAAAAAAAATGTATGACTATCATCTGCCACAAAATGTCAACAAATTAAGTGAGATATTTTTCTCATTTTAATCATCACTACTTTATATTATTCACACAAGTTGTCCTTAATTTATTTAAACCAACACAAACTAGTTATTTTTTCTTTCTTAAACGACTATGACAAAAAAAAAAAAAAAGATCACTGAACTTTTTTTTTTTTTCATCAGCATACGCATGACATCAGCTTGCCCAGAAAATGACATGTTACCATGTAAATTTATAGAATGCAGTGATAGTATATTAACTGTTTATCACTAAAGATGTATCTCAGTTTATATGTCCATGTTGTACTGCACCATATTTCTGACGTGTTTAATTTCTCAGACACATATAATATACAAAGTTAAAACGTACTTTCGTTGTTTCCTTTTTCTTTTAATAAATAATGACAAAATTGAAATCAATTCGATTCAATAATAAACATCAATAATATAATTAAACTAATTAATGTTTAATCAAAAACTAATACTCATGCAAACAACTATTTTTACATAATTTTTTATTCACTAACTCTTATTAATAATAATAAAAAAAAATTAAAAGCATTCATTCTTTCATGTTTACGGAACCATCATCAATCAAGTGATCAATCTTTCCTTCAGGGTGCTCGAAAAAGTCTGCTACATCCAAACATGTGATGTCAACATTATTTTCAGAGAGAAAGTTAGCCTCGGGATTTCTCTCTTTCTTCTTTAGTGATGCTTGATAAAGATCAATCAAGTGCTTGAGAGCACGACAATCACGTGAATAATGTCCTTTTCTGCCACATCGAAAATAAGTAATTGCTTCACGTTTCTCATCTTTTCTCTTTTTGTTTGATGAATAATTAACTCCTGGAACAGGGTTTCTTTCTTGGTCATCATGACCATGACCGCGACCACGTCCACAACCAGGCCGTGACCAGGGCCGCGACCTTTTCCATGCCTAGCATGGTGAGCATGCACATCATTCACCTCAGGAAAATGGTGCAAATCCAGTTGATCGGTTCTCGTAATTTTTCATCAAGAAATCATTATTTTATTTAGCCACGAGAAGATGAGAACTCAGTTCAGTATACTTCTTGAAACCTCTTTCTCGATATTACTGCTGTAATAGCACATTCAAGGCATGAAAAGTGGAGAGCTTCTTTTCCATCATGTCATTATCATTAGCCGTCTCTCCACATAGTTTCAATTGAGAAGAAATTCTGAACATGACAAAATTGTACTCATAAACAGACTTATAGTCTTGAAATCTTAGATGCATCCACTCATATCGTGCTTTCGGTAGGATGACCATCTTTAAGTGGTCAAACCTTTCTTTTAGGCTATTCCACAATACGAGTGGATCCTTAGTATTAAGGTACTCAATTTTCAGAACTTCGTCAAGATGATGACGCAAGAAAATCATAGTCTTAGCACGATTTTGACTAGATGCTGTATTTTCATTCTTTATGGCATCTCCAAGACCCATAGCATCTAGGTGGATTTCAGCATCCAACACTCATGAAATATAGTTCTTTCCCGAACTTTGAAGGGCAACGAACTCACACTTCGTAAGATTGTTAGCCATATGAAGAAAAAGGAAAAAAATAAGAATACCTTAGCCTTAGCCTTCAAATTTGAGACAATAGAGTCTCGTGCTGATAACGTGTTATAAAATACTAAAGAACAAGAAGAAGAGTAGAGAGAATAGAGAGAGTGATTCTTATTTTTTCTCTTGAGGGATGATTTACAATGAAGGAAGCCGTTTTATTTATAGGGGGAATTTGCCCATAATTTCACACTAAAAGACAAATATATCAAATTTTGATAGACATCAAATAGATCTTGATAGACATTCACTATAATTGATATATATCATAACATTTAAGGTGTTATTTAATTCGTGTGAGAGGTTTTTGGGAAAGGAAAGTACCAAAATACACCGCTAAAAACGTACTTTTTGCGCGATTCGATCTCGACTGACACCTCTATGGAAAACGGGCATAACTTTTTATCTCGATATCGGATTAAGAAAAAATTGGTAGCGTGGGAAAGAGGACTCAAAGACCTTTCATTTGATATATAGTAGGCCCTCTAATTCTTTATATGCAAAATGTTATGGTTGATGGAATTTGACCCAAGTTTAGGCATTCACTAAAACTTAATTGATAGAAAAGTTTTCAACTCGTCTTTGAGTTAGGGGATTTTGTGATCTCAATTCATAGTCAAAGGTATTCAAACACTATATTAATAAAGAATCATTGGGTTCGGATCTATACGTGTAGAAAAGACGATTTAAATTTTAGTCCGAAGGTGCGGGGTGTTACACCTCCTATTCCACAACAATTTTTTCCCAAGATTTTTTGTCAAATCTACACACTTCAATCACAATAAGTGTCTTTGCATGTCAATTTGAGTTATATGTATTGAAGGGAGTACAATGAATTCTCTTCATCCAAAATAATATGTATTGCATACACAAACAGGGTGGAAATAATTTTTTTGGTATATATGTATATCATCTGTTGAACCCTTGTACGTGGGTAAAATCTAAACGTAACACAAGTTCAAATGTTATGTTAATTGTGTCAAATAAACTCCGTTCCATTTTATGTTTTTAAGCACTTACCAAGACTCATAACATTGTGTAGAAGCCACAAATATTACGCGTTCTAGATTAGAACCGTAGAACGTAAGCAAAAATTTTAGCAAGCGCTGTCAATATATTTATATAAGAAAAGATAAAAGTTTAATTACAAGTATGATATATGGTATAAAATAACATAAATAAACACATTAACTTATCGTATTTACACAAATCTCTTCAACTAATTATATATCTTCATTGGATATATCGGGAGCTAATTATATATATCTCGACAGACCCAAAATTTGAAAAATGTATCGGAAGCTAATTAGGTATCTTTACAAAAAAAAAAAATGTATCTTCGCTTACTGTGCCAGGAGCTAATTTTGTATCACAGATCCAAAAATAAAATTTCAATAAATATATAAAATGTAAAATGTAGAAATTTCTGTAATTAAGCTCCAAATCGTCTGACTCTATGTTGTATGCCCATGATATATCTTTGGTCGATTGGTTTATCTAATTTTAAGCTAGAAGAGGTATCGGATTCAATAGTACCTTGCGAAACTGAATTATCCCTACAACTTCTACTTTTCAAAGTCATTTTCCCAAACAAGAAAAGATCAGAGAACAAAAAGTGAAATATTTAATGTAAATTTTGGATTAAAAAAATTCTTATAGTATTACACTTTAGTTCTTGATTTAAACAAAAGCATAAATCACCAACTGATTCCCAATCAGTCGCAGGTGGTGGTGCAAAACAAGACTAAAATTTGTCTTCTGCTAGGACTCAAACCTTAAACTATGTACCTTATTTTTTTATAAATTTATTTTTCAAATTATTGATATGTCACATTCTACGAAAAAACATATTACTCTCTATCCAAATATTATATTTATTAAAACAAATACAATACATCACAAATTCACAATGTAATACAAGATAGTATATGCGTAGCAATCAACCAAGGGGCCTCGGTGTTTTTTCCAGCAATTATTGGTCATAGTTTTTTTTTTAATAAAATATTGAGTAGGTGTATATTATTTTCTATATATTAGAAATGATGGGTTTGACATGTTAGTTTATGGGTATTACAATAAAGTTTTAGAATACTAAGATCTATAAAATAGTTTGCAAGATTAGTTTGCTTCGCAAAATTATGTTTTGTATTTTAATATTTGAACCTTATCAATAACTATAGAAAAAGTCCATCCATTTCTAATTAATTACAAACTATACCCTCCATTGAGATGTCATTGTCTCTGCTGGGCCCATTTAACATAAGTAGGCCTCTCTGTCTAATATGTCGTATTCTAAATTTCAAATCTAATTTCTTCCATATGTTTTTCATTTGAATATGGGCAAGTTTAAATATTTTTTATTTGAGTTATAAATATTTACAATCTTTACCTAACTTCATATCAAATTGTTTAATTTTTTTAATTTAATAAATTAATTTAGTAAAATAAATTTCTAATAAATATTTTCTTTTTAAGATTTGTGTTAAAGATAATATGTTTCAAGTAAAATAAAATCGGAGAAAAATACTTAATAAAATTTTATCTTGTGAGAGAAAATATAATTCACTATTAAATAAAGTGAAATAATTCATTATTTCTTGCCAAAAACATACCATACATAATTTGATTAGGTAGTATACTACATCTATAAGTTATTGATTATTAATAATAGAGGTGTTAGAGCTGATATAGTTTTAATACAAGTAACATTATATGTTTTAGAATAGCAATTTTGGATGTTAATTATTCGTTGGCTTATACTCATTCTCATCGTTTCAGGCTTAAAATAAAAATTTTATATGTTGAAAAAAAAATACCACTTATTTAAAAAGTAAAAAATTTTGAGGATATAATAAACTTTAAACAATCTTCCACAGTTATCTTACTTAGATATGTATTACTATGTGTTTGTGTTTTATTTGTTGGACTGTAGCAACAATTTTAAAGAAAGACCACCCTTTTCAATAAATTACCACTCATGCCATGGATGTTATCGAATATGATGGGGTTCATAGATGATTATCTATTCTCATTTCTTCTCTTCCATACAATATTCATTTGAATCTATGATAGATAAATAATATTTCCACAATTATTTTCACTTTAATGCAAGGGTAAGTATTTACCACTATTTACATTCAATTTTTTACTTTCTTCTTCTTTTTATTTGTCATAGGTTCTTTTTTTATAGTCGAATAATGTGATTTGTGACCAACATTTTAAGAAATATCTTTTCATCATATTGAAATGAGAAAAATTACAACTTAAAGGACTTTTTGCGTATTTTTGAATATCCAAATTTTAATTTAAAATATTAAGTTAATTTAATTCAATTTATCATTAAAAATTAATCAAATTGACTCTTAAAAAAAAAAAAAAAATGAAATATAATAATTTATAATAATTAATTAGAATTATAATATTAAAATTAAATAAATATCATATATTACTTTTTATTTATCTTTATGCTAAAAATGTGATTTTCCATTTTACTTATTATTTTACCAAACTAAAAGAGATTTTCATTTTATCCAATAATCTTATGATTAAGAAACTATAAAGTACTAATCATCAAATCCTGCATTAAGTCAAAGTGAACCAAATAAAAATGAACTAAAGAAATATTTATTAAATTCGAGATAAACACCTAATAAAATATTGCCTTTGTGAGGGCTAGCATAATTCACTAAAATAACATCTAATAATTCATAATTCTATTAAATAACATCTAATAATTCACTATTCTTTTATATGCAAAATAATAATAATTCTATATTTGATTAAGTATGCTATTCCTACAAGTTATTAATTGTCACTCTCGCTATCCTAATGTCCATCTTTGATCGTATTTTTTATTTTCATATATTTTAAAAATATTTTGAATTGAAAATTAATATAATTTATAGAATAATATTTTTACGTGATTTTTAAATATATAAATAATTTCATAGATTTTTAACTATTTAAGGGTTCTACTATCATATTCATCCAATTTTTTTCTCTACAACTTCATTCAAAAATAAGGTACAGTATTGGGCCGTGCTACACATTTAATAATGGGCACGTACCAGAGCCACCCAGTATAGATAGAAAGGGATTTGACACATTTAAAGTATTATCTATGAAAAATGAATCAACTCTATTATTAATTAAAAAAATTATTTGAAAAAAAAATCAAATATTAACAACTTTGAATCTAAAAGTGCTAGAAGAATAAACTTAACAAGAAAATATATTAATTTATGGTTTAAATTTTAGGCCTTCATTGGATTTTAATTTCATATCACTACTGTGCTTGAGAGTAACACAATACTATATAGGGGAATGTAACACTATTGTCCATACTTGGCACCTGCTACTAGATAGCCTTTCAGAGTATATGACAAGGGCTCTGTAATGCAGTTTTCAGTATCGGAAAGTGTGTCACCACAATTACAAGTACGATATATCTTTAGCTCATGACTAGAATTATCAAGTTTTAGCTAGAAGAGGTATTGGTTTAATACTCGACCTTGCAAAACTGCAATTATCTCTAAAACTTTTTACTTCTTAAAGTCACTTTTTCAACATAAAAATACAGAGAACAAAAAGTGAAACACTCAATGTAAGTTTTAGATAAAATATTTCTTAAAGTATTACACTTCACTTCTTGATCGAAATGAAAACAGAAATCACCAACTTCAAGTGCAACTGATTCAATGGCATGTGGTGGTGCTAAACAAGACTGAATATTAATTTTAAACCACGTCTGAACTTTAAATATGAATCCCATAAAATAATGAAACACAAAATAAGTAAAAGAAATTTAATAAAGCTTGAACTTAAACATGGCAATTCAATTGGGTTAACATGTCATCGATTAGCCATTTTGCTAACCAACTGTATGCCTTTTGTGTCAAATGAACTCCATCCCAATTTATGTAAGTACTCGCATCATCACACGCTTCAATTCCTGGATCACCACACTTTGTACCTTCGTTATAATTATAGTCTCCTCCTGTTCCACAACAAGCTTTCTGCAGAGAGTCTTTGTTAAATCCTGAAAAATTGTTTTAAAAAGTAAAGCAAATTGAATATGGGTTTCTTCACTTTACCTATTAATATGTATGTGTGGAGAATTTGATCATCTTAATAATAGTAAAAAAAAAAAAAACATTATACCCATACCAAGAGCAACGGCATTCTGTAGAAGCCAGAGATAGGTGTTGTAGTAGTCATCAATGGCTTGTTGCAAATGATTGTTGTAAGACATTATAAAATTATTCCAGTCTTCAACACAACAATACTCATCGTAAGCAGTTGCACTATTGGTCATGAATTTAGTTAGGGCACTTGGGAAGCAACCAATTGGGAAATTCCCTGGAACTGCCATTCGGGTAGCCCCAAAACCAATGACTCGCTGGAAAAAAAAAAAAAAAACATAGTTAGGAAACAAACTCCAAACAATGATAGGTGCCCTTATAATAATCATTAAATGGAAAAGTTATAACATAAGATTATATTAAACTCACTTTAACACCATCAATGATGGTATCAACATCGTCTATGGTTCTACCTTGCTTTAAGCCATAGTTGAAATCATCTCCTCCTATTTCTCCAACTAGGAAAAGTGAATTTTTCAAATATTTTGGGCAATCTGGCAAGCAACAAGTAGAAAAATATCAATTCAATTCGTTATAAATTAGCTTGCAAGCAGAGAAGACTAAAAGGCCACATAATTTCCTTAACTAATAAATAAATTACCAGGAGAGCAGGTCGATTTGAAATGAGAATCCATCCAATCAAGTTGAACACTTAATGAACTATTTGTGAAGGACATAGCAATGTCCTTCTCTGTCAGGGATTCTACTGATTAAGCAGTAGCCCCTGATACTGCAAAATTCACACCATGTCTAAAATTTGCATTTCGGTCCTTGTATGGATTTAGGAGAGGAAGACCAGATTTCACAGCTGTATACGTGAGAGAAACACAAAAAACATCATAGTATGTAAAGGTTTTAGTAGTTGGGGATTCACCAATTCAATTAATTCATAATACCTATGAAATCCACGATGAGCATGCCATTAGAACAACGCCCAGTTATTTCTTTATTTCCATATGGAAGCAGTCTACACCAAGAATGAGTTCCACAAAGGCTCTCTCTAAGGCAATTTCCTGTATCGGAAATAGAGTCACCAAACTGATAAATTCTATCAAACCTGCATTAATTTCCTCAATCTTGGTTGTTGAAGCTTTATTAATTCACAGCATCAACTTTGATCAGCTGACGAAGCACCAAACTGATAATAATAATTAAGAGATAAAGCAGTACCACTCTAATTGCCAATGCCATGACCAACTGACTAATTTTGAAATGCCAGGTACGTACGTACGTACGTCCGTATTATATACATATATTATATGTACAGGCCGCTCTAAAGGATAAAACCAAAGGCAGCTGCCTCACAGCTTGTTTGAATGGTTGTTATGTGAAGCCCCGACATACTTTAATGCTTATTAAAAAACTTGAATTTATATTCATTTGAAGGAGATTATGTGGGAGAATTAGATTTCTAAGTTTCAAGATGATGTGAGTATGAAAATATATATTTGAACGGATCAAAAACAGATTTAATTGAATGGGTGGAATAATTATTGAATATATGTATAATGTGTACCACACACTGGAGGCATTAATTTATAAGTGAGAGTTTTAGTCATTATAATTAGGAGCATGTTGTATGTGTTTAGCTGGTTAGTTAAATAATATGAATTATTTATTTGAAAAAAAGATAAATATAAATGGGTCAAGCCTACAATTTACTGCATACAACGTGTGCCTTCGTAGCTGCTAACAGAGAACGAAAAAAAAGGTTACAGGGGTTAGTTTTAATTTGTCCTTTGTAACTTCTGCTACTCTTGTCTCTCGTAAACAAAAGATTAAATTGTTGATTGTCATTGGAAAAAGGTAGAAGTTAACCTTGCTAGCAGTGAAGAATCTTGAGGTGAGTTAAGACTTGCTCTTACTGAAGTCTTTTCTTACAAAGTCATGTCTATAAGGTGTTTGACAAAATGCTTCTAAATACGAATGTGAGTTCAATTGGAACGAGTGAGTTCACATTGCCTTTGTTGAGTTAGTTACCCTGTGCTCTCTGTTTTCTCTTTGGATTTATCAAACTAACGTGGTAATTACTACATTGCAGTATCATATGTCCTGAAAATTAACTTTCATAGTTAACAAACCAAAAGCAATGATATTCTTAAGTTTAATGTCCCAAAACAGTGACTGTTCTCTGGAAACATGATCGAGCAGAGAAAACATCTTCCATCCAAAATTTGTGTGATTCTCTTTCATGTTGGTAATAACCGTAATGTACTCCCTTAGATCAGCAACTTGTTGGAACTTTAAAGAAAACTTAAATAACTTAGTAATCGTACAAAATGGTTACCAGTAGCCGTATAAAGGGTTACCGACTTGCCATGATTCATTATATCTGAATGGTGACCGTATAAAGGGTCGCAAGCAACCGTACAAAGGGTTGCCACGATTGTCACAATGAGGCACAAATTTAGTGGTTGTATAAAGGGCCACGAGTAACCGTATAAGGGGTTACTCATTACCACAGTGGACATAATTAAAAATGTTCAATCGACTGAATCAATTTAAAGAAAGCGAAAAGAATGAACTAATTAAATAAGCTATAAGTTTTGTGATTGTTCTCTTGCTTTACTCTGTAATATGCTCCATAAGGCATGCTGACTTGTTTTCTCTCATTCCCTTATCCCATATATGTTTTATACAATGTCTCGTTCTGATATTAGTAATGGGGAATGTTGAGACTCTAGTGGTGTACTGACGTTCTCTTTGTGGAACCTATATTGACTTGTGTCAATGTAGGTGCAGGTAATATAGATGAGCAGACTACAAGCTAGGCCGTTTTATTCCAGAAGCTGATTGGTGAGCTCCGCTCTTGATCGTGGAGTTTCTCTTCTTTCATCAACTTCATTCACTTATTTCTTTTTCAGTATTCGCTTTAGGGATTAGTCAGGAAATCTATGTCCTATGCATTCCTCTTAGCACTCTAGTAGAGGCTTCATAGATGTATTTTTAGTTGGTTATGGTTGATCAGGTTACTTTGAATTATTCTTAGAATCATTTGAACTGGTGTTCTAATAAAGATACTTGTCATTTATTTTATATGTGTGTGGGGTATGTGACATGAAATTACATGTTAGAATAGTTAAGTCGGTTCGCTCGGTCAAGTAATGCACCGGGTGCCGGTCATGACTTTGTTGAGAGGATGGGTCGTGACAAATTTGGTATCAGAGCCAGATTTAGGATGTCCTAGGGGTCTATGAAGCCGTGTTTGTTGGGTCTTGTATATGGGTATGTAGCGCGCCATGCTTATATACAGGAGTCTATAAACATATAAGGAAGTTTTCCCACATTTTACTTTAATCGTGCGGTAGAGCTAAAGCTTAAGTATGCTTCTGACACTTACATTTTTTTTTCTTTTCTCTTCTCAAGATTTCATAAATGCCTCGCGCTCGTAACTCTGACAGAAATGCTTCTAGCGCAGCCGTTGGGAATTATTCTTTAGCACAAGGAAGGACTAAGAGGGCCCCAGCTCCGAAGAAGGGTCAACCGGTTAAGACGGCTCAGGTACCTCAAGCTAGTCAAGTCGAGCAGGTGGTTCATGAACAAGTGCCTCAGCCTATGCCAACCACTATTCCAGCTCAGGTCATGATGCCTCCAGAAATGGGGGAAGCTTTTAATGCAGTTAAAGGAGCTATGGATATGTTTACAACATTCATGGCTAATCAAGGGCAGAAGAGAGATCAAACTCCGCCAAGCACAGGTAGACGAGATTGTTCTATTTCTTTCAGGGTTAAGGAGTTTATTAACCTGATCCTCCAGAGTTTTGTGGGACCAAGCCTGAGCAAGATCCATTGGTATGGCCAGAGGAAGTTTAGAAAACTCTTCGTGTGATGAAAATATCGGGGAATGATGCAGTTGAATTGGCCTCATATCGACTCAAAGATGTAGCATATGCTTGGTTTGAAATGTGGGAAAAACAAAGGAGCAAAGATGATGACCCTCCAACTTGGGAAGAGTTTACAGAGGCTTTTATAGCTAATTTCATACCAGACGAGGATAGGGAAGCCAATGCTACTAAGTTTGAGCTTTTGAGACAGGGGAACATGACCGTGCAAGAGTATTATATGGAGTTCATCAAGCTTGCCAAGTATGCTAAACATATGATCCCAAATGAGAAAGCCAAGATTCGCAGGTTTATCATCGGTTTAGGTGATCACATTCAGGATACCACTGCAGTTGCAGCTGTGAGCATGGAATATTTTGCATCTGTAGTAGGTTTTGCAAAGAGCTTAGAAGAAAAGAAGCATAAGAGAAGAGCTGAAAGAGATTAGAATAAGAAGGCTCAAACAACAGGTGGGTTTAGCGGTCCTGTTAGTGGTGGAAATAAAGGGTTTCTTAGTAGGGAATTTTCAGCACCTGCTCAGTCCGCACATCAGTCAGGTGGTAGTTTTCCTATCAGACATAGCCAAGGTTATGGGAACCAATCCCGCCAGAATTAAAACTTCAGAACTCCAGTCCCTCAAAGTCATAGTAGTGTTGGCCAGCTACCCAATTAAAAGGTCACCGGTAGTACTAGTGGGAAGGGTCATTCAGGTCAGTGCAAGATTGGGATGCAAGGTCATTATCATTGTGGAGACATGAGACACTTGAAGTATAATTGTCCTAAATTGCCACTCAATGCAAGCAAGGGAGCAGTTTATTCTTCAGGTTCTACAGTTGGCACTGCTGCGAATCCTACCCCAGCTCGCAATCATCAGATTCAACCCGAACATGGGGTAGGCAGAGGTTTAGGGTCTACTATCCAAGGAGGGGGACAACCCCGTCTTTATGCGGTGATAGACCATCGGAATGCAGAAACATCTTCAGCCGTAGTTACAGGTACTTTATCAGTTTGTGAACATGATGCGTATGTGTTAATTGACCCAGGATGTACATTCTCATATATTACTCCCTATTTTGCTAAGAATCTCGGGTTAAAATCTGAGCATCTAGAAACATCATACTTGGTTTCTAACCTAGTTGGTGACTCGATAGAAGTAACATAATTTTACAAGGGTTGTGCAGTTTCAATATTGGGTCGTAGTACCACTGCTGATTTTATGGAACTAGAAATGGTAGACTTTGATGTAATCATGCATATGGACTGGTTGTCATTCTGTTATGCCATGGTGGATTGTTGTGCGAAGGTAGTTAAGTTTTATTTCCCTAACGAAGCAGTCTTAGAGTGGAGAGGTTGTTCAACCTCGCTTGTAACTAAGTTTATTTCTTACCTTTAAGGCTAGAAGAATGGTAAAAAAGGGGTGTCTAGCTTATTTAGCTCATGTTATTAATTCTGAGGCAGAGTCACCGACCCTTCAGTCTGTTCCAGTTGTTAGAGAATTTCTAAATATTTTTCCAGATAAGCTGCCCGGCCTTCCTCCTGAAAGAGTAATAGATTTTGGTATATAGGTTCATCCAGGAACCCAACCCATATCTATACCTCCATACAGAATGGCCCCTGCAGAGCTAAGAGAATTGAAAGAGCAATTGAGAGACCTTCTAGACAAGGGTTTCATCAGGCTGAGTGTGTCACCATGGGGTGCTCAGTCTTGTTTTTCAAAAAGAAAGATGGATCTTTTAGAATGTGTATTGATTACAAGCAACTCAATAAGCTCACAATTAAGAACAAGTACCCTTTGCCGAGAATTGATGACCTGTTTGACCAACTTCGAGGGGCAAGATACTTTTCTAAGATAGACTTGAGGTCCGGTTATCATCAGCTCAGAAAAAAGAAGGAATATATTCCTAAGACGGCATTTAGGACTCGCTATGGACATTATGAGTTCTTAGTGATGTCCTTTGGGCTGCCGAATGCTCCAGTTGCATTTATGGATCTCATGAATCGAGTATTCAAGCCATTCTTAGACACTTTTATCATCGTGTTCATAGATGACATTTTAGTGTACTCCCAAAGCAAGGAAGAGCATACAGAGCACCTCAGAAGGACGTTGCAAGTATTAAGAGATAACGAACTCTACGCTAAATTTTCTAAGTGTGAATTTTAGCTACATTCAGTGGTATTTCTTGGCTACGTGGTACCCAGTGAGGGAATTAAAGTAGACCTTCAGAAGATTGAGGCAGTGAACAATTGGCCTAGGCCGACGACGTCTACTAAGATTCAGAGTTTCTTGGGTCTAGAAAATTACTACAGAAGATTTGTGGAAGGATTTTCCACACTAGCAGCACCATTGACTAAGCTAACACAAAAGTTCGTTAAATTCCAGTGGTCTGATGCTTATGAGCAAAGTTTCCAGGAATTGACAAAGAGGTTGACTGAGGCACTAGTGCTAACATTACCAACAGGTTCAGATGGTTTCACTGTGTATTGTGATGCTTCAAGGGTAGGGCTCGGTTGTGTTTTGATGCAGAATAGAAAGGTCATCGCATATGCCTCAAGACAATTAAAGCCCCATGAAAAAAACTACCCTACACATGATTTAGAGCTTGCGGCAGTTGTATTTGCTCTAAAAATATGGCGGCATTATCTTTATGGCGAACATTGTGAGATATTCACAGATCATAAAAGCCTTCCGTATATTTCCAAACAAAAAAACTAAACTTGAGGTAGAGGACGTGGCTAGAGCTATTGAAGGACTACGATGTTAACATCTTATACCATCCAGGGAAGGCTAATGTGGTGGCTGATGCCCTTAGTTGAAAGTCTATGGGTGTTCTAGATCACTTACAGACCTATAAGAGGTCGCTAGCGAGAGAAGTGCAGAAGCTGTGTTTTGATGGTGTTAGGCTTGATGAGACTGACCAGGGTAACTTGAAGGTGCTTCCTAACGTACAGTCATCCATTGTAGTTGAAGTGAAAGAGCGACAATATGAAGATCCAAAGATGCGGGCAATCAAAGATGGGGTATTAAAGAAGGAGATTTCAGCTATTACCATCGGGGATAATGATGGGGTATTGAGAATAAATGGCAGATTATGTGTTTCGAACGTTGGTGGCCTTCGGGAACAAATCATGATAGAGGCACACAGTTCAGGTTATTCAATCCATCCAGGTTCAACCAAAATGTATAAAGATTTGCGGGAAATTTATTGGTGGAACAAAATGAAAGAGGACGTGGCTAAGCATGTGCTAGGTGTATGAATTGTCAGAAGGTGAAGGCTGAACATCAAAGGCCTGGTGGCTTGGCTCAAAATATCATTATACCTACATGGAAGTGGGAGATGATTAATATAGATTTTGTTGTTGGATTGCCTCGCAATTATCATAAACATGACTCTGTTTGGGTGATTGTAGATCGACTTACGAAGTCAGCTCATTTTTTGCCAGTGAAGGCTACTTACATTGCTAAGCAGTATGCTCAATTTTAAATTAAAGAAATCGTAAGATTGCATGGCGTTCCAATTTTAGTTATCTCTGATCGAGGAGCTCAATTCACCACTAGATTTTGGCAAATCTTCCAGAATAGGTTGGGTACTAAGGTTAATTTGAGTACTGCATTCCATCCTCTGACTGATGGAATGAGAGGACAATTCAGACTCTTGAAGATATGTTACGAGCATATGTAATAGACTTTGGCAGAAATTGGGATGAACACTTGCCACTTATAGAGTTTTCATATAATAACAGCTACCAGACAAGTTTGGTATGGCTCCTTATGAAGCACTGTATGGACGCCGTTATAGATCTCCGATAGGTTGGTTCGAACCATCAGAGGTACCTTTGATTGGTCCCGAGATAGTCCAGGATGCCTTAGAAAAGCTGAAGATTATCCAAGAAAGACTTAAAGCAGCTCAAAGTTGCCAAAAGTCTTACGTAGACAAGAGGCACGGGGATCTAGAGTTTAAGGAGGGTGACTTTGTCTTTTTGAAGGTGTCACCAATGAAGGGATTCGTGAGGTTTGGAAAGAAAGGAAAGTTAAGTCCTAGATTTATTGGGCCTTATAAGATTTTGAATGAGAAGGGCAACGTGGCCTACGAGTTAGACTTTCCACCCGAGCTATCTTCGGTTCATCCAGTATTTCATGTTTCTAAGTTGAAGAAGTGTCTTTACGACGAGGCCAATGCTATTCCAGTGGATGAGGTAGAGGTCAATGAGAGCTTAACTTATGAAGAAGTTCCTATAAAGATCCTTGACAGGCAAGTCCATAGGTTGAGAACCAAATATGTAGCATTGGTCAAAGTCTTGTGGCGGAACCATAAATTAGGAGAGGCTACATGCGAAGCCGAAGAAAGTATGAGAAAAAGATGCCCTCACTTTTTCGGGGAAGAAGGTATGTAAATATTTAACTTTTTAAAATATTCTCCTTAATTGTATAGGAATGAACATGCACAGTTTTAATATTTTGTAAGATATGTATGGTCGTGATGACCTTGTTAATATGTGGTGGTTGGATAGCTGAATGAGATTTGGATTATTGATATGGACAGGTTGAAAGTTTGGGATAGCTCCCGTTACAAAGGAAACTCTAGCGAATTTTTTACAAATTTTGAGAGTTAGCCAAATTTTAGTTCATTAAGAGAAAAGTGAATGTGGACCAAGTCCTAAGGTTCACTTTTAGATATGTATAACATGGATTTAACATTCAAGGACGAATGTCATATAAGGGGGGCAGAATTTGAAGCCCCAAGATAATTTAATGCTTATTAAAAATCTTGAATTTATATTCATTTGATGGAGATTATGTGAGAGAATTAGATTTCTAAGTTTCAAGATGATGTGAGTATGAAAATACATATTTGAACGGGTCAAAAGCAGATTTAATTGAATGGGTGGAGTAATTATTGAATATATGTGTAATGTGTACACACACTGGAGGCATTAATTTATAAGTGAGAGTTTTAGTCATTATAATTAGGGGCATGTTGTATGTGTTTAGCTGGTTAGTTAAATAATATGAATTATTTATTTGAGAAAAAGATAAATATATATGGGTCAAGCCTACAAATTTACTGCATACAACGTGTGCCTTCGTGGCTGCTAACAGAGAACGAAAAAAAAAGGTTACAGGGTTTAGTTTTAATTTGTCCTTTGTAACTTCTGCTGCTCTTGTCTCTCGTATACAAAAGATTAAATTGTTGATTGTCATTGGAAAAAGGTAGAAGTTAACCTTGCTAGCAGTGAAGAATCTTGAGGTGAGTTAAGACTTGCTCTTACTAAAGTCTTTTCTTACAAAGTCATGTCTATAAGGTGTTTGACAAAATGCTTCTAAATACGAATGTGAGTTCAATTGGAACGAGTGAGTTCACATTGCCTTTGTTTAGTTAGTTACCCTGTGCTCTCTGTTTTCTCTTTGGATTTATCAAACTAACGTGGTAGTTACTACATTGCAGTATCATATGTCCTGAAAATTAACTTTCATAGTTGACATACCAAAAGCAATGATATTCTTAAGTTTAATGTCCCAAAACAGTGATTGTTCTCTGGAAACATGATCGAGTCTTCCATCCAAAATTTGTGTGATTCTCTTTCATGTTGGTAATAACCGTAATGTACTCCCTTAGATCAGCAACTTGTTGGAACTTTAAAGAAAACTTAAATAACTTAGTAATCGTACAAAATGGTTACCAGTAGCCGTATAAAGGGTTACCGACTTGCCATGATTCATTATATCTGAATGGTGACCGTATAAAGGGTCGCAAGCAACCGTACAAAGGGTTGCCACGATTGTCATAATGAGGCACAAATTTAGTGGTTGTATAAAGGGCCACGAGTAACCGTATAAGGGGCTACTCATTACCATAGTGGACAGAATTAAAAATGTTCAATCGACTGAATCAATTTAAAGAAAGCGAAAAGAATGAACTAATTAAATAAGCTATAAGTTTTGTGATTGTTCTCTTGCTTTACTCTGTAATATGCTCCATAAGGCATGCTGACTTGTTTTCTCTCATTCCCTTATCCCATATATGTTTTATACAATGTCTCGTTCTGATATTAGTAATGGGGAATGTTGAGACTCTAGTGGTGTACTGACGTTCTCTTTGTGGAACCTATATTGACTTATGTCAATGTAGGTGTGCAGGTAATATAGACGAGCAGACTACAAGCTAAGCCGTTTTATTCTAGAAGCTGATTGGTGTGCTCCGCTCTTGATCGTGGAGTTTCTCTTCTTTCATCAACTTCATTCACTTATTTCTTTTTCAGTATTCACTTTAGAGATTAGCCAGGAAATCTATGTCCTGTGCATTCCTCTTAGCACTCTAGTAGAGGCTTCATAGACGTATTTTTAGTTGGCTATGGTTGATCATGTTACTTTGAATTACTCTAAGAATCATTTGAACTGGTGTTCTAATAAAGATACTTGTCATTTATTTTATATGTGTGTGGGGTATGTGACATGAAATTACATGTTAGAATAGTTAAGTCGGTTGGCTCGGTAAAGTAAGGCACTAGGTGCCGTTCATGACTTTGTTGAGAGGACGGGTCGTGACATGTTACATGTTGTAATTATTGTGTTTTGTTAATTTAAACACGATTTTGATTATTACTTAAATTTTATTGTATTTATCCTTAAATCCATCTTTTAGAAATGATGAAAAAGTCATATTTTTGTGTAACAAATAATTTGGTGTACTTATTTCTATTTATTTATTTATTCTTTATTTATTACTATTTCATACTCTTTTCTTATCTTTATCCTATCATTTTGTAATAGCTCTACCATGTAGCCAACCATTTTTTTTTAGAACTGTAATGTCCGAATTAGCTTTCGCGCACCTCGACTAAATTCATGGAATACCTACCCCCTCCTGCCAGCAACAGATACCAGATACCAGATAACTCTGTCCACTGAGTCTAGGACATATTGTAAGAACAACTTAGTGTCTTTTTTGCCTGTGCTAGGATTCAAATGGGAGACTATGTATTCTACTTTTTTGTAGGTTTATTCTTCAAATTATTGATATTGTAAAATTATGTAGCGATGAAAAAGATATTATTGACTATCCAAATATTATATTTATTCAAGGCAAAATGATCTTCTGAACCCTTATACTATATTGGTTTTTTAAGTTGGACACTTCTACTTACATGTTTGTCATCTGGACCCTTTGACCCATTAAAAAGCAACATTTTAAACACTTTTTCGGTGAGTGTGTTACACTCGCTCCACGTCAGCTGTCACGTCGGCTGCCACATCTGTCACATCATTTTCCGTATCATTTTTATATATAAAAAATATTAAATATTAAAATAAATAAATAAACAAACACCCCCTTCTCTCTCTTCCCCCTTTTCTTTCTTTTTCTGCCTTTCCCGTTCTTTCTTTCTCCATTTCTTCTTTCTTCTTCTTTTTCTTATTCTTCTTCCTCCTCTTCTCATTCTTCTTTTCCTTTATCATCTTCATCTTGTTATTCTTCTTGCTCTACGAAAAAATTTAAAGTAAGGACCGAAAAATTTAAGAAGTATGAAAAGAAAGATTTTGAAGATTTTTGTGATTTGGGTGATTCAAGAAACTTGAAATTCAACGTAAAGATTCAATTTTTATGCTTTGTTTGAATTTTTTGTGATTTGGGTAATTTGAGAAATTTGAAATTCAATGTAAAAATTCAATTTTTATGCTTTATTTGAAATTTTTGTGATTTGGGTAATTCAATTTTTTTTTTGTTAAGAATTTTCATATCCAAAAGTTGAAGGTGGCGGAAATGAGAACGTTGCGTTGGATGTGTGGTCTTACAAGGGCTGACAGGGTTAGGAATGAGATTATTCGGGAGAAGGTGGGAGTGGTATTGCTACAGGAAAAAATGCGGGAAGTGAGATTGAGATGGTTTGGTCATGTGATGAGGAGGGGCACAGATGCCCCAGTTCGTAGGTGTGGGAGACTAGTGATAGATGGTTTCAAGCGGGGTAGGAGTAGACCGAAGAAATACTGGATAGAAGTGATTAGACGTGACACGGAGCAGTTACATCTCACTAAGAACATGACCCTGAATAGGAAGGTTTGGAGGAAAAACATTAGGATAGAAGGATAAGGTGGGTGGATGAATCGTAGTTCGTAGTTTGGAGGATTTTGGTGTCTTTTGTTTGGTAATGTACAATATTTTTGTGGATGTTGCATCTATGTTAGTTTTATCATATTTCATGCTTTAAATTTTTTTGTATATTGTCCTGTGTCTTGAGCCGGGGGTCTATTGGAAACAACATCTCTACTTCTTTAGAGGTAGTGGTATGGACTGCGTACATTCTATCCTCCCCAGACCCCACTAGGTGGGAATATACTGGATTTATTATTGTTGTTAATTGAACAACAACAATATCAACTACAACAAAGACTTGACAAAAAAAAAAACAAAGCAAAGACCCTCTTCAGGGATTGCCCAGATCTGCTGTGCGAAGGAAAAATGAGGAGTGAGTGCATAAATGGAAGCAATACGAGGAAGGGGAAGGAGGGAGAGACGTTTGTTGCTTTTGATGAGGAAGACAATGGCTTGTTTGAGTTCGAATGGAGAAGTGAAATGATGGACAATGGAGGGCGATTGTACATTGTTGTTGGCATCAATGGAGGGTTTGAATTGTTTTTGAGGGAAAATGGTGAAGTAGAGATGCTAAGGAAAGTAAATTTTTTGTACATTATTGTTGGTATCAAGTGGGGGGTGCTGGGATGAAGCTGGGTGGGGTTGGGGGTATTGGGACTGGGCTGGGTGGGGTAGGGGGTGCTGCGACGGGGCTGCGACGGGCGGGGGGTGCTGGGACGGGATTGGGTGGGCTGGGGGAGCGGCTGGATTGGGGGAGGGAGTTGGGGGTGACCTTTTTTTTATTATTATTTTTAAATTTTTTAAAATATTTTTAAATTTAAAAACTAAAAAAAATTGAGTGCTACTTTTTTTTTAAAAAAAAAAATTATTTTAATATAAAATTGGTCAAAAATTGACCCTCACTCGCACCCCAAGCGTGTGACTACACGCTCTTTGTCCTAGTCAGCATTTGAATGCCACATAGGCTTGGTCAATGGTCAAAGGATGTAAAATGTTGCTTTTTAATGGGTTAAAGGGTTCAGATGACAAACATGCAAGTAGAAATGTCCAACTTATAAAACCGACAAAGTACAGGGGTCCAGACGATCATTTTGCCTTTATTAAAACAAAAAACAAATACAGTACCCCTAATAATTCTATGGTTATCTTAATTATGCCATCAACGCTGAACATTTTTAAAACATGATACACGTCTCCACTCTTCTGTTTTCTTTTCTCTTGCCCTTATTATAAATAACTAGTTTAATGTACGTGCTTTGAACGTATAAATTATTTCAAGCAATTAAAAAAGTAATTAACGTTAAAATCAATGTGATATTTTAACTTAAATCAAAAGTGAAAATTCTTTTTATTAATTGATACATGAAAGCACATTATTATGCAGGCAATAGAACTTAACTTGAAAAATATTAATTACTATAATTATCATGCATCATAACAAAGAAGATAAAAAAGAAAAGACTATATTTAGAAGTATACATAGTCTGTTCTAATCTTGGTAGATAGAGTTACCTGAAACCTATTGTTGGTGGAGGTGGTAGGTATTCCGTAAAATTAGTTAAGGTGTGCGTAAACTGACCCGAACATCATGATTATAAAAAAAAAGTATATATATATGCTACATAACTTTAAATAACGTAAAATTTTAATTGATGAAAAAAGCATGCTAATCAAAGAAAATGATAGAGAGGAAATCAGTTAAAAATATTAACGGTGCTCTAAAATTTAATCTAGAGTTGCGACTAATCAATTTTTCATGATATTTAGAATTTTAAAACCAACTAAATTTTGAGTTATTAAAGTCATATGATTATGTAAAAACTCTTTATATTTAAAGTATTTGAAATTTACTACTACAATATATCACTTTGACTTTTTAGGTCTTTTTACTACTTATAATATTTAGAACCAAACTAACATTGAAAAATTTAAATTTAATTATTAAATTATAATTCATCTATAATCTATATCTATAATATATTAAAAGCGTGAAAACTCTTAGAAAAGTGATTTGAACTTTTTGTCATTCATAAAAACACTTTACTTTAGACAAAATAGTCTTTTCACTTATTTTATATAATATTTATTATATTAATAATATCAAATATTGAGTATAATAAATGTATGCAAAAAAATAAGTAAGGTTTTTAGTTGATATATGGAAAGATTATATGGAATTCGTCTTTTAGTTCGTATATGAAAAATTATAGGAATTCTATTATTACTCAATTAGGAATTAGTTTGTATATGGAAAAGTTATAGGAATTCTATTATTAATAAATTAGGACAACACTTCACACGACTCTTTTTGCTATATATGGGGTTAATAACATGCAATTGGGTTAATAACACGCAATTGGTGTAGCTTACACATTGTTCTTCTTATTTTTTTTTTCTGATTTTTTATTTATTTAATATCGATTATTTTGCTTTGTTGTGTGTTTATTTTTTCTAATGTTTGAAGATCTAACTTTCTGTCTATATATTTTTTATGGTGTATTTGAAGATCTAACATTTTGATGTATATGTTTTTTTTTTGAAAAATTTTTATCGAAAAAATGAACAAACAAGCATGTTGCAGTCGAATAATAAAGCAGATAAAAAAATAAAAGAAGCATGGCAGTTAAAAAATTCAAAGGTTTATATTCTCTCTGTCTCTCTTTCTCTTTACCTCTATTTAAATAAAAATTTTAAAAATATGATTCAAACTTTTCGTCTTTCATTAAAATATTAGAAAATAGACAAAATCTTTTTTTCACCATTTAATAAATTATAGTCACCAACAAATATTTAATTATTTACCTAAAATTTAGAACTTTTTTACCATAGGTTTTGCGTATAATTTTTTTTTAAATTCTTTTTTCTCCAAGGACAAACGTTCACAATTTTTTTGGTGGCAAAAAATGATTGTCGTATGTTTGAGTTAGAATACTTTGATTTTTTCGGATTCAGTATAGCTTTAGAGTTTTCTTTGACAAATAGATTCTTTATTGAGGTTAGGTTTTTGTTTAGGTTTAATTGCAAATGTGCTTGTGATTTGAGGTAAGTTTTCTAAAATTTTGATATGATTTTTATATTGATAAAAATAAATTGTCATATACTTTGATAGATAGACGATTGTTAATTAAGAAGTTTTCTTTTGTGATTTAAGTATGTTTTTGAAGTTTAAAACAATAAATTATCATGTATTCTTGATAGATTATCACTAATTGAGAAGTTTTCTGTGATTTTTATTTATAATAATTTATTAATATAATAGATATAGATATATCTCGAAAAGATCAAGTTCATACTTTAATCGTAAAATATGATTTAATTAATGTATCTGTTAGAGAATTATTTTCACAAACCTATTTATTCACATAAGTATGTCATGAGAACTTGCAAACCCAACATCATATATGTGTCAAATCCAATTCAATATCACTTGCTTGAATCAAAGTAGAAGTGGATTAAATGATAGGGTGCAATAGCCACTTTTTAATTGCTGAATTTTCCTTTACTTTATTATAGCTTAGAATGTGTTTTGATAGGCGTTTGGTCATAAAAGTAAAAAAAATAGAGTTAAGTTGAAGTTGGAGTTGAAATTAGAATTATAGTTTTAGTTGAGTTTGACTATGAATATATATTTTGTGAGAGAAATAAGAATTAAAAAAGTGAATATAGGTTGAGATTTGTTTCACTTTTTCAAAGTTGTATTTGGAGTTTGTACGGCCAAACATCATTTCTTGAATAAAGTGAAAAATATTTTCGAAAAGAATTGTTTTCTCATTGCCAAACTTAGCCTAAGTGTATTAATACGAACATAATTTTAACTTTTGATATTAATAAAAAATTTTGTTCACTACATTTAATTTTGCTCCTTAATTATTAATATGACAGTGGTTTATCATGTTCCTCTTTAAACACACTTTTTAGGTTAAAAAATTTACGTTAATTTTGATAAAATTTAAAATTGTTGATTTCTCCCTAAAAGATAATTTTTCTCTTTGCCGATTATCATATTTTATCCAACAATATGAAGATGCGAAGAAAATAATACGAGATGTCATACTATTTGAAATACAATATTATATATATTATTTAAATAGACATATGTTTGTTTCAACGTCAGTTGATACTTTTAATATATAGTTTTATTTCTTGGTGCAAGACACACATGCAACACACGTACACTAACTTAGTTAAAAAAAAAAGAGTAAGAAGGAGTTGAAGCATAGTCAAGTATGTAGGCTGATGGTTAAAAGTAAACATAAACTATAAAAAAAAAAATGTAATGTTCTACTATTAAAACTAAAAATCATATTCAGAATTAAAGTCAACCAATAATAACAACAAATGAAATGTAATTCTTAAATGGGCCTTAGAAGAATAGAGTATACGTTGACCTTACTCCTATTTTGAAAAGGAGAAACAGAAGAATAATGTCAATTCATTCTTTTAAGCACCCGCTGTCCAAGAAAGTCGCTAAAATACACAATGTGCAAGAACTTTTCGATTTTTTTAGGATACAAGCACAAAAAATAAGTTCAACTAATCCAATAGAAAAGAACGACAAAAGCAAACTCCGGAACATAAGTAAACAAACAATAACCATTTTAGATAAATCCTAGACTGTCTTTCATACATCCATAACAATCAAGGAAAAGATATTTAGCTAATTACATAACACATTTCAAGAGATAAATTGGACAATTACCTGAGATAACTAATCTTCTCAAGACTTAAAAAAAAAAAAAAAAGAAGAAACATTGACAAACAAAAATAAGAATTACCTGCAAAATATTTACTTGTTTTTCGTTTATTTAAGTATAAATGTCACAAAAGAATCCATCGAACATATCATCAATGAGAACACTTTCAATTAGGACAATTCAAATCTCATCATTTTGTAGTAAATCGACAAATCAACATGTTTGATAATTGTATATGATCATCCAAAAGCATAGAACAAAACAAAAATATTAACCAATTAAATTCAAAACTCTCAAATCTTTTTAATTCAAAAACAAAGAAAATAATTAAAACTCCCGAACTCTTGAACACGTACTCGATTCTTTGTCACTTCGATTTTCACCACGCATTCATAACAACCTAGGAAAAGATATCTAGCTAAGCACATAAAGGATCTAAAAATATCAAAATATAATCTTATATTTCGAATTTAACAAATAAGTATAATTAAAAATTCAACTATAATATTAACAAAGAATATGCCAAAATATAGTAAATTAACATAATCAAAGCTAATCAAAATTAAGTAACAATTAAAAAGAAAGAGAAAGAGATAAACCTTTGATATTTTGGCTACTTCATTCGGCATCAACATGCTTATTTTGTTCAATTTTTCGATTCAAAATTCTAAATTGAAAAAGAAAATTATCAAAAAAGGATAATTCGTTGTCAATTATTGATTATATATAATTAATATATAATACATAAAGATATTAACTAAAAGAAATTTAAAAAGGCAAAAAAGATGATGATGCAAGAATATGACTTGAATCATCAAAATCAAAATATAAGAAGAAAAAAGTAGAAGAAAAAGAAGTATACCTCTTTTTGTAAATTTTAATTTGATCCATCCAAATATTACTTAAATAGAGTTAGAGAAATTCTTTTTTATATAAAGTAAAATTCTAATTGAGATATTATGATTTCTTAACTAGATTAATAATCAAAACTAAAAAATCATAAATCAAATTAAGTGCAACGTTTTTTACCTAAATTAAAAAGGATACATTAGAGCCCTTTAACATAGGGACAAAATATATCCATGCAATTTCTTACATGTTTTTTCCTTTAATATTTTCCTTTTTTAATTCTTTTTTTTGAACGTGAGTTCCTTCTTCTTTTTTTACTTTTCATGTTTTCTTTCTTTTATTCGTTTTTTACGTGATTAAGTGATTTGTCGATTAAGGAAAATTTATTAGTTAGAATTAAAAGAGGAAAAGGACTCTTAAAATTAATTGTTAAATATTTTTATATTTTATAATCAATTAAAAAAAGGTGAAAATATCGTTTTGTCTATTGCAGATTATTTTAATGAAGGACAAAAAGTTCAAATTACTTTTTTAAGGAACTTTACACTTTTAATATATTATAAATTATAGATATAGATATAGATTATAGATTATAGATGTAAATTTTTTTGGTATAAAACATGATACACGTCTCCACTCTTCTGTTTTCTTTTATCTTGCCCTTATTATAAATAATTCTTTTGGTATATACGCCTGTATCATTTGTTGAACCCATTTAGGGCGAATTCTAAACGTAATACAAGTTCAAATCTCAGGCTAATTATGTCAAATAAACTCCGTTTCATTTTATGTTTTTAAGCACTTACCAAGACTCATAGCATTGTGTAGAAGCCACAAATATTACCCGTTCTAGACTAGTAAACGGTGTCAATATATTTATTTAAAAAAAAATTAAAGTTTTATTACCACAATTACAAGTATGATATATTGTAAAATAACATAAACATACATCTTAACTTATCATATTTACCCAAATCCCATCCTTGAAAGGTAATTATGAAAATCCAAACTAATTATGTATCTTGACAGATCGAAAATCGAAAAAAATTTATCGGAAGCTAATTATATTCTTTGAAAGAAGAAAATGTATCAGGAGCTAATGATGTATCTTGACGGATTCAAAATTGAGATTTCAGTCATTTTGTAAAATGTCAAAATTTTTTGTAATTAAATTCCAAACTGTAGAAATTTATGTTGTTTGCCCGATATATCTTTGACCCATTGATATTATCTAATTTTAAGCTGAAAGATGGATTGAGTTCAATACCACCTTGCAAAACTGCAATTATCCCTACTACTACTACTTTTCGAAGTCATTTTTCCCACACAAGAAAAGAGAGAATAAAAAGTGGAATATTCGATGTAAATTTTGGATAAAAAATTTCTCAAAGTATTACACTTTAGTTCTTGATGGAAATAAAAGCAGAAGTCACCAACTTTAAGTTCAGCTGAGATTGAATCTCAATCAGTCGCAGGTGGTGATGCAAATCAAGATTTAACTGAAGAACTGCCTAATATTTTTTGCCTTTGCTAGAATTTGAATTTTGAACTAAAGACTAAGTACCCTACTTTTTTATAAATTTATTTATCACATTATTGATATGTGACATTAGGTAGGAACGAAAAAAGATACTGTCCTCTATCCGAATATAATATTTATTAAAACAAATACAATACATCACAATGTAATACGTACAATACTATATACGTAGCAATCATCCAAAGGGCCTCATTTTTTTTCCCGCAAATATTGGTAAAATCTTGAGTAAGTGTATAGTATTATTTATAGTCTTACCAAAAAAAAATAAAATTATTTATATATAGAAAAAGATGTTTTTTCATGTAAAAGAAAAGAATTATTAGAAGGGATTTGACACATTTGGAGTATTGTCTAATGAATCATTAACTATTAACTTTGAATCTAAAAGAGCTAGAAGAATTAATAAACATCATAAGAAAATAAATTAATTTATGTTTTAAAGTTTAGGCCTCACTTTACTAATGTCCTTGAGTTGCGCCTGAGTAAACACAATCTATATATATGGGATTGTGATCACCCTGAATGTAACACTATTGCTCATACTAGATAGCCTCTCAGAGGATATAACAATGGCTCTCTATGATGCAGTTTTCAATATTGGAAAGTGAGTCACCAAACTAATAAATTCTATCAAAAGTGCATTTCATCAATCATGGTTGTTGAAGTTTATAATTACTTGTTGAGCATCAACTTTTATATGTTGACGAAGCACCAAACTGGATATGATTACAAGATCCAGCACTACATCTCCAATTGACAACACTCATTGTATTATTTTAAGTACAATACACAGGGGCTGCCCTAAAGGGTAAAACAAAATGCAGTTGCCTTAAGAACTTGTTTCAATGGTTGTTACATATTGTGTTGGTAATTTGTATACGATATGTATTTTAATTATTACTTAATTAGGTAGCGAAGACTAGTAAGTATTATTTTGTGGGATAATCAATTTAGTGTAATTGTGTTATTATTTTACAATATTTTTTCTCATTTTATCTTTTATCTATTATTTAATAATTCTATTTTATCCTTCACTTTATAGTAGCTCCATTTCTTATCTTGCTTTTTTTGTAAGTTTATTCTTTCAATTGTTGATTCGTGATATTATGTAACGATGAATAATTGTGTTAATTTATCCAAATACTATATTTATTAAATGAACAACATAAGATTTTTTTAAAAAAATATTTAAATAATCAACCAAATAACTTTTTGTTATAAAATGATAGGTTTTTGTTATTTGAATTCAAATAGGTAGTTCTCAAAATGACACTTATCGCAATTTTAGGTTAGACTATCTTACTTTATTATATATATAGATATTTGAGTAAGTATTATTTATAGAAAAGGTTGATTTTCAAATATAAGGACTAAGGAGAGTTATTAGAAGAATAATACAATACGCAAAAATCATTCAAACAGTGTGTAGGCCACAAGTTTGAGAGATTTCATTTTCTTTTACCAATTATAGGCTATAGTTTTGCTTTTTGAAAAGTACATTTGAGTAAGTACTATATATACAAAAATATGGATTTTCAAATATAAGGACAAAGGATAGAGTTATTAGAAGAAGTTTGACATATTTAAAGTATTGTCTCAAGAAAAATTAAATGAATTGAAATATATTATCAATTGAAATGAAAAATTAAAAGAAATCAATTACCCAAAAAAAAAAAAACTATTAACGACTTTGAATCTCAAACAGTAGAAGCATAAACCTCGTAAGGAAATATGTTAAATTTTAAAGTTTAAGCCCTTTATTTAATTTTGCTTTAAGCAACTAATGTGCTTTGGTCATTCTAGAGTAAACGTAATATTATATATAAGGTATTTCTATTTTTCACCACTAGTGTAACATTATTGTCGAGGGTCTATCAAAAACAATCCCTTTACTTCTTCGGAGATAGCGGTATGGACTATTGGCACTGTAGTGTAACATTATTGCCAACGCCAGGCACGTGCTATTACCTATTCTTTTCAAAGTATATGCCGCCAGAAGGAAAGTTAGTCAGTACGTAATCTACTATTTTCAGACGTTTCATCGACCCAATGCAATGATCGAGGCTGAAAGACATTGGGGACTAATACCATATTACGAAGGACTCATGTTGATGAAAAGGGGATAAATATACCCCTAAGCTATTCAAATTGGTTAAATTGATTCCACTTTTTGTTTTCGGCTGAAGTATGCCCATTGCGTAATATTGTTGGCTCAAAAATATAATTCAACTATCTAAATGAATTAATTATATTATTCTTTGTACCGATTGTTTCAAAAGGATCAATTTTATCTTTGGGCTATTTAAAATGGGACAAATTCTTTTTGGTGGGGTATGGGTTGACCGTCAGAAATATAATAAGATAAGAATATATGTACTACAAACACTTCTCATTCTAAAATATAAAAAGATGGCATATAGGTATATTATTTCTTGTGCTCCATGCACCTTAGATATGAGTTTTGAAAATGATACCACGTACCTTTTCTTACTAACTCTAAGAATCATATGATTAAAAATTAATAAATTTCAATTGTCTTGATCTGCTTTACTCTTATTTTAACTTTATATTATTCCAGATTTTAACGAGGACAAGTGTAATAGTTTTTAAAAGAAAATATAATAAATGCTTAGTTGCTAAACTAATATTGATAATTAAATCTTATATTTTGCAAAATTGTCTTTTAAAATAATTAAATTAATCTCTTAATCTCGAGAATAATTTTTACTTTAAATCTTTAAAATCAAAAGCACTTGTCCTGGACTTTAAAATGGACGGAATGGATGGCAAACAATGATAGTTCCAAATAATGATAGTCGAATAAATACAGAAACACCCTAGTAATTTATAAAATCGAAATCTTACATTCCCTAGCGTATTGAAAAATTTAATGCATGTATTAATTAATGAGCATTAATAATACCTTGTTTGGTATCATATTTTTACTATGCATAAATAATACATGTACTAATTATACATTGTATTGTATATTGAGGTGTGTATTAATAATTCACAACATTTTTCATGTATTAGTAATGCAAGACTTTCAATACATATATTAATTTATTAAATCACATTATTACCCCTTAAATTATTTTTCCTCCTTCCTTTCCCACCATATCACACTCCCTTTTGCTTTTCCACCATATCAAAAATTACTCTCTGTTTTTGTACAAGGTTACTGCATCCCCTTCTTCTCCTTAATCAACATTTGTTTTTCTCAAAAGGCAAATCCTTGATGTCTATGATGTAAATCGTAAAGCCTATGAGAAAATATATCTTACTATGGGCAAAGTTTTGGTCTGTATGCCTTTATAAATGTTCTTTGGAGAGAAGAAGAGTTGGATAATCTTGTACATAGGCGTAATTTGGTTGAGGTTGCGTTGGTGTTGACATTGAAATTTTGTGGACTCTACAAACAGATTTCAATTTTTTTAGAGTTCTTGGAGGCTACTTTACCCTAAATATAGTTTGGTGGCTACTCTACCTAAACCCTAAATTATGCCTATATAAAGGGGGCAAATATCCCTTTAAAAGGCATCTCCAAGATCTGAAAAGTCCCAATAAATTCGTGGAATATTCATAAAGATCAAAACTCTCTCTTCTTGATAATCAAATACATAAGAAAACAAACCCTCCTTTCATGGAGATTAAATTCAAATGTTCCTACGTTCGAGAAATACACCACTAACGGCCCTCGAATTACGGAGAAAATCAAATCCAAATATTCCTACATTCGAGAAACAAGCCACTAGCGGCCCTCGAATTACGGAGAAATTCATATCCAAATTTTCTTCCTACATTCGAAAAATACGTCACTGACGACCCTCGAATTAAGGAGAAAATCAAGAGAGAAGAATCAAGGGAGAAACAAATTTGTACCCATATTCTTGATCAATAAAATTATTGTTTCTTTATATTTGTATTGAGATTAATTTTCCATGAACAAAAATTTATTGCGAATAAATTTTGGCACACCCAGTGGGACCGGTTCTGCTCTTCATCTCTTCCTCCTGCAAATCGAAAACTACAAATTCAACAATTGCGATGGACTTTGGAAAAATAAATGATGTTACATCCAAGGGTTCTACTGTTGTATCTGCTGACCTCAGTCATGTTAGACCAATTACTCGCCGAAAGTTCAAGGCTAGTGGCCTGGATGAATCTGAATACTTCACTTCTTTGGAGGTAGCGAAAAACAACAACTCTCATGTGACGACTGCTAGGGGCAATCTTGCATTCACGTTCTTCAGTGAACTTTCTCTAATCGGATTCAACTTTGGTGAACCTGAAGACTCAACGGATTCGCTAGTTTCAACGAAGGTCAATGCCTTAATGGCTGACTCAACTGACATAGACGAGAAATACGCAATGATGGAGCAAACCATTGAGGCCTTAAAGAAGTTGATTGACGATAAGAATCTTCATATCGCTTAACTCATGAACAAACTGAACGCCTATGAACCAGGAGAGTCGAGTCACGTCCCTACTTATCCACTCGATTTCACTCCACAGGACAAAGATGTTGAGGAATTACCTGCTAAGTCTAAATTTCAGAAGGAGAAATAATCTGTTTCGGTTGCGTCTTTATTTGTCCAACAATTGCAAGACATGATAACAAACACCATCAAGGCTCAATATGGTAGAGCATCACAAAGTTTGTTGTATTACTGCAAGCCTTACACAAGATGAATTGATTGTCTACCCATGCCAACAGGCTATCAACCACCAAAGTTGCAACTTTGATTGGTAGCAATGTTGTTAGTGAGTTTATTTGGGACCATGATTGAAACTTGAAGGTCGGTGCCTTTAAAAGCTTTAAGAAGTTCTAGATTGCATCATAAATTATGAATCTTTTGCCTTTGAAACCTTTGATCTGGTCAACTGATATTGTTGGTATAGTGGAGTTATTCCCAAGTTGTCTGTAGCATATTCCAACCTCATATGAGATTTCTGCACCTAAAATTTACAAGTAGTAGAACTGACTGAGTTACTGTAGGTAAAATATTCAAATAGAACTAATATTATTTTGTATAAATGTATTAATATAGGTACTATCTGCAATGTGCGAATGAAAAATGTCAGTGGAATTTTCGATCTTCAAGTCAAAAAGAGTCAGAGGTCTTTAAGGTGACAAGATTTTTTTATGTTCACACCTGTGCAATTGCAGATAGAATGCTTTCACAACGTCATGCTACTTCATTGAACATTGTTGAAATGGTAAAAAACAAGTATCTAAATCTGAAATCATCATTCACTCCCGCAGAGATCATGGATGAAATGAGAAAAAGTCATAGGATCAGAATAAACTACAAAAAGGCATACAGGATAAAAGCAATTGAACTAGTCAGAGGTTCCCTGCGTGAATCATATGGTAATCTGCCAGCTTACTTGTATATGGTAAATACAATCAATCCAAATTTGCATACAAGGCTACACAAGACAGAGGACAATCACTTTCTGTATGCTTTTGTCGCATTGAATGCATCCATTAAAGGATGAGAATATTGCATGCCAACAATAGTTGTTGATGGTACTTTCCTTAAATCAGCGTATCGGGGGACCATATTGTCTGCTAGTGTGCTTGATGCAGCAGGTCTGTTTAATGATATTTTTCAGATACAATAGTACTTCTTTAAAAGAAGTAGAAATTCAGTTTTTCAGCACAATTACAAATTTCAAAAGCTTAATATGTATTATTCATACTAGTCTAAGATGTTTCACTTTTTTCACTTGCATAATCAGGGAAAATTCTACCATTATCATATTCTATTGTGGATTCTGAAAATGATGCTTCATGGGAGTGTTTTTTTAGTATGTTTAAAATAGCATATAGTGAAAGAGAAAATATGTCCATAGTATCAGATCGGTATGAAAGTATATTAAAGGTTGTTGCAAAGGTATATCCAAATGCAGCTCATTGTATATGCATCTATCACCTATAGAACAACATCAAAGGAAAATTCAAGAGGAATCAGAAGGAGCTAAAGGGAATCTTTTTTGCAATGGCTCGTACTTACGTAAAGCCAGATTTTGATCGACTAATGGAAGATGCAGACAAAATCGATGATAGACTGAGGCCTTACCTGTTTGAAATTGGCTATAAAAAATGGTCCATAGCACATTCCAATGTCAATAGATCAATGGTGATGACTTCGAATATTGCAGAGTCGCTGAATTCAGCAAATAGAGAGGCAAGAGAACTGCCAGTAAAGAAGCTGCTACAATTCATGATGGATTTTGTAATAAAATGGAATAATGGAAACAGAATGAATACATAGGCAACATTTATTGAATTGGGAAACAAGTACAACACAATAATGAGGGAAAATATCTTTTTATTAGATAAAATGAAGGTACAGAAACTGTATTGTTATTTGTATTTCATACCGACTAATAATTATTGTGGTATGGTACAGTTGCTTAATGTTTGGTTGTATATTTCAGGTAATGGCTTCTACCAGTCATGTGTATGTTGTGATTGATGAAATTCAAAAACAAAGCATTGTGTGTATGTGTGAAAAAAAATGTGGCTATCTATAATTTCAGGTTGATGGAATCCCATCTCTCATGCTATGACTGTATTGAGTTACACTCATATGAATGTACAATCCTACTGTGCAACTTATTACACAAAAGAAAACTATTTGAAAGCTTATGAATTTTCAGTTATTCCACTTCCTAATGAATCAACGTGGCACATTCCAACAGAAGTATTGGATATCATAGTACTACCACCAATCGGCTAGTACTACCACCGATATGAAAGCCGAGACCAGGTAGACCAAAGAATAGCAATAGAGGCAAAGGCATTATGGACTACATGTCTGCATAGAAAGTATCATGTGGACGATGTGGAAAGGTTGGTTACAATCAAAGAACCTGCACAAATGCCCCAACAAGAATTTAACAAGACATTCTTATAGTTCCTCTTTTTTTTTTCAAATAGGCCAGTGCATTCTAGATTGCAAAACATATTACGGGAATTGATTTCACATTTTAAGTTGAAATGTGAAAAGTTGTCTACTTGTACATGAAACATAATAGATAATGCCTAAGATTTTACATTTTAATCTTCCTAGTTTGATTGCTAATGAAATATTTTGACATTATAAGAATTTCAACTTCTACTTTTCATTGTCTTTATGATATCTTTTTGATGAATTTATTTAGTGTTCTGTCATTGAACTTGCAAAGTCTATATAAACATACATTATTCCCAAAAGGAGTTTCTTTGTATATAGTTTGAACATATCAATTTGCTTTAGAAAATTAAGTATCAATTGAGTATCAATGTTGTTTTTTATGTAGTATATGTACTTTTTGAATGTGGTATCAAACTATATCAATCTAGTATAAAATTATCCAATAATGTGTTGTTGAGAGATGAATTGTTCAATAATCTTTGATTCTTGACAGTGTATCTTTCGGAAACGAGGAAGTTGGGACTGCTCGGGGTCCCTTCTTATAGAATATTTTTTTTGTATGAGCTTCGATAGGCCACAAATAACTTTGATATATCAAATCTAATTGGTGCAAGCTCCAGTGGGCAAGTATTATACATTTCCTTACTGAATATCGTAAGACCATTTGATCAATATTAATGCATATGTACTGTTTTGTAGTTCATTCCTCAGTTCTCTTGCATCTACTGTGAGTATTGATTGTGCTTTTCTGCATCCTGAATAATAGATTTACAAAGAGCGACTTACAGATGGTGTTCTCGTTGCTATAAGAAGCATAAGCTTAATTTCTACTACACAACAATCACTACCATCAATCACTGTAATATATCACCAATCACAATTATCACCACCAACATCTATTAATGGAAAGAAGTTAAACATATGGGGCAATAGTAGTTTAACTTAACTAAGCCTCTCTGTGGCAAATTAATTTGCCAAAGTATGAAAATTACTATACTTTCTGCAGCAGCAACTGAGATGTGACTAATCCAAATAATACACAAGTGGAAGTACAAACAATATCTTCATTTCAATGAAAGGAAATATACAGAAACCCCGGATGCATTTGGACCAGGGTCTTCAAATAAAACCAATTGCAAAACCAGCTAGTTTACTGTCAACTAAGCAATGAAACACTTCCAATAGTATATCAAAAATAAAAATGAAAACTAGGAAACTGTATCCCATCAAAAACACCAAGTAAACACTTCCAACAGTATATCAAAAACTTCAAAATATGTCAAAAACTACACTTGCAAGTTATCCTAAACTACTGTTGCTTTAGAAGATTAGTTTTTCTTTTTAAGTCTTCCAGTAGATTTATCATCATTGATTGCATGCTGTTTTTGTTTTATCTTTCCATATTGCCACAGTAATGCACCATATCGACTCTGTATGCTATCAATATCATCTAAACTTGCAGGAATTTGAACGTCTTCAATCATGTACTCTGTGAAAGCAGCTACAAAAATACCACAGTCCCCGCAACATATTCCCAAATAAGTATAATAATCAAAAAGAAAAAAAAAAATGAAAGACCAGCAACAATATTAGTTTTTTAGTACTAATTTACGTGTTCTTTTGAGTTGGTAATCCATCAACCATCCGAATATCAAACGAGTCAGCACGTTCTTCCATCACTTCTTTTGTCCCAAAAATCAATAGAAGAAAGCAAGTTTGGTAACAATTCTGAATATGCTGAAACAAATTTCTCAGTAACACATCTATATCATGTACTACGCATTGAATCATAAACATAAATACAATGGTCCTTAAAAGACAGACAAGCCAAAATCCAATGAAAGTTCTTAGAAATATTTATTGGGAACAAAATATTATCAACAGAATATCACGGTACATTACACCTCATAACATATCTGAGGATATACTCAACAATTTCACTATCCTCTTTAATAACAACAACATCTTTTCTCTTACCCAAAAACTTTGAGTACAAATTTTGTATCAAGCAATTAAACCAATAATCAGTTGTTGTGAATGAACTTTCACCATCCAAAAGAGTGTATTTTGATTTCTTTCTAAAGTAGTAAAAAAGCACATCAATATGCTGAAAAGTAAAGATAAAAGATCTTTTTAATAAACTACATTACGTTGTCAGAATCAATAAAGAATATTTCAGTACTACTAAACTGGAAAACCATGATGAATAATAGACTTACTGAATCAGTTAAAGGTACTCGTGCATATCCAAATGTGTAGAACCATTCTTTTGTTTTAATAGTGACAACACCAAAGTCAAAAGCATTTGCCATATTATTAACAGATTCCGAATAAACAGTACTGTAACAAAAGCATGACACAACGTATTAGTTATGACACAAAAATGATAAAAAATTTAAGCTACAAAATTTTAGAAAGAAAATACTTACTTTGAATTAAGTCGTAATGCCTTATCAACAAACTTGTTGAATAAAGACAATAACTTCATATCAAGAAATGGCTCTGTAATACTTATGGTAAATGGATGTTTGATACTGATTATGTGTTTTCTTGAAGGTCCTTTATCTATGCACTTAGTTGGTTGACCTTGAACGTTGCTACAACCAGAATCAAACTTCGACACGTATGGTGATTCACATATTGCAGTTGGTTTTCTTATTCTGCGAGGGACAATCGGTGTGTCATCCAAGATGACAGTTGATTTATCACATATAGAAGTATTATCAATATTTTTTCTTACACTTCCAACATCAACAAGAACTTCTACAGCCACCAATGCAACACTTGTAGAGCCTAAATCTGTATCAATCTTCCCAACAACTTTCTCCATCATTGAATGTTCACCAATTTTATCAGGTTGAGTATACTTTGAGATTTCACTGTCCGGAATAACTGACCAATCAATTTCCTAACTATTCTCAACCGAATCTTTCATATACTGAACATTCTCCTGAGAAATTAGTTGAGTAAACTTTGATACTTCATAATCAGGAAAATCAGACCAATTATCCTCAAAACTATTTTTAACCTCCTCTCCAATCTTATTACTGCTTGGTGTGAATTTTAAAAAATCAAAATTTGGAAATGCACTCCATTCATCAGCTGTAATAGGCCTATCACCTGCATCTGTATCGATACGATCATCTACTAAAGATTGTATTTCTCATTGTATTTAGGATTTTGTTTTTCAAATCATTGTATTTAGGATGAAGGTGAGCATCTACATGCTACTTTTATTTAGGTTATATAAATTTTTTTGAAATATATTATATTTAAGTAAATTGATTAATAAGATAATAATTTATTGTAATAATTAATATGATAAATATAATTAAATACATTTTATTCTTTATTTATATTTCATGTCAAACATATAATTTACTTTCTTCCTTATTTGTTTCATGAAATACAAGTTTGCCTAATTTAAATTTTTAATGTAAAATTAATAAAGCTAATTTAGTAAAATAATTTTTTAATAAATATTTTTTAAAAATTTGTGTCAAGTCAATATATACCAACAAAAAGAAACTAAAGGAAAATACCTAACAAGATTTTACTTATATAAGGTTAAACATAATTCGTTACGAAATAATAATAATTGGTTATTTTTTAATTAAAACTTTGAACATTAATTATTTATTGGATTGTAGTTAATTTAATCACCTCAAAGTCAAAGCAAAAATTTGTAATATTTCATTTTAAAAAAAGTTAATATATAAAATATATTTTGCTCATATAACTTATTTGATAGTATCACTTAATTATAATAGAAGAAAAGTATCATAACTCACAAAAATTTAGAACTTAAATTATTTTACAAATATAATTGGTTATCAATACCACAAAAGTTTGGGCAAGAAAATTAATGTATATTATTTGAAAATTAAATAAAAATTATTATAAATTATAGTAGTTAACAACTTAAATTATCTAAATACATATTAAAAGTATGATTGATTGTCTATATTCTATTTGTGTCATATAAATTCAGACAAAAATAACATATGTTGAACTCGTGCTAAATCCTGGATGAATTTTAGAATGTATATGCAATCTTTTTTTAATTTTTTTTTTGTTTAAATACATTAAGATTAAAAAGACAAGTTCTAATACAGCACATCAAATACTGTATAAGAAATAATATTAGTATGAATAATACCAACATTGCTAATACAGACATTAATAATGCAAACATTACTAATACATTATATTCAAAATTATTTTTATACACTCTAACAAATGACCCCTACGTTTCAATGAAAAGAACATATACAAAAGCAAATTTCGATAAAAACATTTACAGAAATATGTTTTATTGTGTTCTCAAAGTCAAATAGCTTAAATTAAAAAGTTATAGTTTTTTATATATATAATTTTCAAAACACTTAAAATTTAAATCTAAAATATTAATTTAATTTTAACTTCAAAGAATAAGTTGACAAATAAAAAAGAAAGAGAAATGAAAACAAAGGATGTTTATGTCGGCTTAGTGGGGGAATAAAATGCAATTTTAACCTATTAGATACAAGTTACAACCCAGTGTCACATCCCTTTTTACGTACTCCAAAAAGATTTATATTTTAAGTTCGAAAGGATTTTATTATTTAAGTGACAAGAAATGAAAATTTGTTTCGGAAAAGGATTATTTACATTTTTTTACTCAGAGTCGCCACTTGGCATAATATGGTGTGCCAAGTCACCATTAGAAAATCCTTTTCAAAAACCATTTGACTCTTAAACTGGTTTGCGAACAGAGATTCCGGCTAAGGAATTCTGTTGACCGAGGGGAAGGTGTTAAGCACCTCTCGATCCCGTGGTTCAACCACGGTCGCTTGGTAGAGTGTATCGACTATTTTTTTTGGCACTAAGAAATGTATAAACTGCACAAAAAGCACGCAAAATAATCAAACAAAACAAAACAATCCGAAATGTAAAGTCCAGTCCAATTATTACAACCCGACATAAAAAAGGACTGAAAGTAAACCTACGTTAATCCTAAATTAATGCTCTACCCGACGCCTCAGGCCTTCACCATGAACGTCCTCTGGGTACATGATACCTCGGGACATTCCCCGGTGAATAAATATATACAGATACTTCGGGGCATTCCCCGGCCAAATTATACAATTGAATTAACTACGATAAACTAGAAAGAAACATTCACACGCACATTCCAACATCCAACCAAAACATCAATCTTAAATTCTTGCCTACCCGAACCCATATTGCCTATCCTTTCTCCACCTAAAACATGACACTATCGGGTTCAACAACATTCATGTTTAAATAGAATTACACTAACATCAATAAATTTAAATTAATTTGTATTCATTTTTTCATTAAGATCATCGTTCCCCAAATGCATTCTCAAAATAATTAATTATTTCTTCGACTACTAATCCAAGTTTTCAACATTCAAATTCAATATCAACCAATACACAATCAAGATTCAAATATGCCAAACACAAATCATTCACGTTATGTAAAAATTAAAGGAAGAGAAGATAGAATTGAACCTCGATACCGCTTTCAAAATTGATGTATTATTCCGCTTAAATCCAGTAGAATCCGCTTTCAAAACCTCGAGTCAAACCCCAACAACGACCAATCCAAGTTTTGATTTATCCTTTTCTGTTTTTGACAAACACAAGCACAGTTTTGGGTTGGATTTTGAGAAAATGGAGGTAGAGACGTCGTACGCCAGAATAGCAACAAACGTGACTGGAGATGCTTCTTGAGTCAAATTTGGTGGATTACCAATGAATTTTGCCGGCAATTAGAAGGCCTAGAATTTTTTGACACTTTTTCACCGGTAACGAGAATTACATCCATTAGACTTTTAATTGCGATTGCGGCAATTTTTGATTTAAAAATTCATCAAATGGATGTAAAAACAGCTTTTCTAAACGGAGACCTAAATGAAGAAATTTACAGGGAACAACCCGAAGGTTTTGTGGAAGCTATCCAAGAAAGCAAAGTATGTAAACTTAATAAATCCCTATAAGGCTTAAAACAGGCACCGAAGCAATGGCATGAAAAGTTTGATTCTTGTATGATTGAAAATGAGTTTAAAACAAATGAGTGTGATAAGTACATATATCATAAGTATTGGAATAATTCACGTGTTATTATTTGCCTATATATTGATGATTTATTGATCTTTGGCTCTAATATGAATATTATTGATGTGACTAAAAATATTCTAAGAAGCCGTTTTGAAATGAAAGATTTTGGTGATGCAAATTTTATTCTAGGAATAAAAATTACTAGAACATGTGATGGGATTTTCCTTGACCAGTCACAATATGCTGAGAAAATATTGAAAAAATATAATTTCCATAATTGCAAGCATGTAGTAGCTTCATTTGATTCAAGTGTTCACCTGTTTCCTGTAGAAAGTGAACAGAAGTTATAAATCAAAAGGAATATGCCAGCATAATTGAAAGTTTGAGATATATGACTGATTGCACTAGGCCTAATATTGCATATGCAGTAGGAGTACTTAGCAGGTTTACTAGAAAGACAGGTAATGAACAATGGCATGCTATAATAAGAGTACTGAGATATTTAATTGGAAAAAAAATTGTGGTTTGTTCTATCCAAGCTATCCTGCTGTACTTGAAGGCTTTTGTGATGCTGTAACGCCCCAAGAACGGGTCTCGAGGCATCACACGGTGGTTAAGGCTACAAGTAGCCCTAAGCGAACCCTTTGAGCCATTTTTATACCATTCAACACTTATCAATAGGATTACTATAATCAATCATTAAAATATCCTCCATAATATCATAATTCAAAATGAAAGAGATGCGGAAAGTAACAAAATACGACGTATCATGACAACTCCAAACATCTAGTCTAGTCTGACAAGACTCTAATAATCAACAAAATTAGAGAGCCATTGGGACATGCCCCAACTGACTCATGCTCAATGCCAGAGGTAAACAACTCGAATGAAACATAAGCCTGAATATCACGTCCTCGGATCATGAGGACTCACTACAACAGAGGATGTAGATCAGCGTTCCCAAAAAATTACTGTCGAGCCTGGGACTGAGCACCTGAACCTACATTCTGAGAAAATGTAGCCCACGTACGGATACGTGGGTCAGTACCATGGAATATGGACTGAGTATATGGGGTTGTATGCAAGTTTTGAATAAAACAAATATCACAAGTATCCATAGGAAAATATGCACGCTGTAATAAAAGACTCACATAACTCGAATAAAATCATCATAATCATAAGAGAGCAAGATATATCAGGTAAAATATGTGAGTCATCATAATAAGTTCTCAATTCACTTTATCTCAATTTCAAATCATCAAAACAATCAAATCTCATAACAATTCTCTTTAGAATATATCCTTTCAATCTTTCGAAAACAACAACTTTCTCAAAATCAGTCTTTCAAGCGAATATATTTTCATCTTAGATAGAAAAGTACACACGCACACATTGGGAGTCTCTTACAACCGATATAAACCATGTGAGCTACATGGAGTCCAACGTCCAACCCACGTTGGGGAGAGCTGTCCTATCCTTGCCATCGGAGTAGGATATTAATCATTCTTTCACTAGTGATCACTATATCAATCAGCCTTAGGCTTACATCCTACGGGGGCACGTAGTTCTAGGAAAGTACCAATTAGAGCTATACCTCCCACTCGGTGCTAAAGACTACTCCCGTACTTAGCTCATATCTTTTCAAAAGAAAATCCACAACAACACAATTCAACAATTCATAACGGGAGCCATCATGCTACCCCCTTATCATAATCAATCAAAATGTGGATTTCTTTTCTCATTCGAGTTCAAAAATAACTATTTCAAGATCAAAAGTTCAAATCAATCCAATCACAAAGTGTGTATAACACATTACTTCATAAATATCATAATCTCAAATCGGGTTCAAAACCCATAATATACTTGGTCAAAACATTTCAAGATTTACACTTTATGTAGCAAACATGTGTACTTCATACCAAAATCTGGAAATTCAACTTTAAACATGATATTCACATCAAATTCATGAAATTTATCTTCAAAACATCAAAAATAGTGTAACTTCTTCAACAAGAATATAGAATACAAGTTTCCATCTCAAAGTCAAAATAAAGCATGAAAAATCATATATATTCGTAAAATAATATAATTTTTGGGCACAAGAATGAATGGAGGTTCTTGTTGAAATCCCCACATACCTCAAATATGAACTTTAGGATGACTTTCTGAACAACGAAGTAATTCTCGCGAACTTTTGGATTCCCCACGTAGCCTTCGTGACAAGGATTCCGAATATGTAAAAATAATGAAGTTTCCACGGTTAAATCTCTAGGTGTAATGGTTTTTATATTGAAACCCTAAGAGAGTTTTCTTGAAGTTTTTGATGAAACTAGGTGTCAAGCCTCAAATCCTACTGGGGCGGACTGGCACCCATAACCGAGGAGGCCCGGGAGAACCAACTCATAACCTTATACTTCCCATGCATACCTCTATGACAACCCAAAATTCGGACAGCATCATGTCGCGTATAAAAGGAAATAATCACCTGTATAAGCTCGAGTACACATATATATGTATATACAATACTTGGCCGTTGGAGCTATCACGTCTATTAACAAAACACCACCTTGACTGTACATTAGGTCTACAAAGCCTCTAGACAATACACCGAGTTTAACTAAGGTCAGGACACACCCCGTCATATAACTAATTTCTATACAATACCAAAAGTGACTAGATATGACACGAAAATCCCCGAAGCAAACTGGAGCTCACCAAAAGCAGCTGGATACCCTGGTTCCTACTTGTGTGGTGTATGAGCTGAGGTACCTGTGCCTACAGCATGAAATGCAGGTCCCCGTGGGGGACGTCAGTACGAAATATGTACTGAGTATGTAAAGCTGTAGATAATCACATATGATATGGGAGCTCAATAGAAATCAGAAACAAGTGAATAAATTGTAATAGGAGTGGACCACACTTACTAGAACTTCTGAAAACCTGTACATTGTATTTATTCAATCACTCTATCTTCGTTCTTATCATCTTTGTAATAATTACTGTATTGTACTGTGACCATTAGGCTACCTCCAGTACATATTAACTGGGATCGACCCATGATAGGCTTATGCCCCTGGGATACCACCCATAAACATATAAATAGGGATTCGACCCATGACAGGCTTATGCCCTTGGGATACCACCCGATAGGATAGAACTTCCATCACTTAGTTCAATTAATCTTTGAGATTGTTATTTCGGTCGCCACCGCATTTTTGATACTTTGAAACAATGATACATCAATAAGAGACATATAAATAGACCATCAATGCAATAACAATGAAACAAGAACTCATTGGCACATCAATGAAGTGTTTTGGAGTCATCATTGCCATAACAATAAAGTAGGAACTTATTCGTATATCAATGTTTTGGAGTCATTAATAGCACATGGATCTTGTTTGAGTAACCGGATACCTTCTGACATTCATTAGTGCAATAAACATATAAGATTTGGAAAACAAGTAAGTATTGGAATGTCTTGACATCTTGTAGGGTGGAAACAAGTTCATTGGTAACGTAGGACATCATACAAAACCATTATGGATCACATATTATTGAATAACTTTGGAAACTTTCTTAATAGAACAATTGTTCACTTCCATGCCAAAGATATGGTATAGAGTATGCTTTACATACCTGACTGTCAACCTTCAATACTAGTCCTAAATGGACTTCCCGTCTTTTTGGATTACTTATCTACAATGAACATATATAGCAATCTAGTATTAGCAACCAAACGTCACAATTCAATTAATTGAATTCACCAAACTAGTGGTTAAGTAGTAAGACTTAATTACACCATAAAGGGTGTCACCTTAACCCTCTTATACTCCAATTATATTCACATGCCATGCATATTCATACAACATCCTCCAATATTAAGTTTGGATTCATTTATCCTTCCAACCAATCCATTAAATCAAATTAAGCCATAGACATAAATAATCATCAATTCAATAGTATATCACCATATCCACCTTCCATAACTCAATTACCATATCCACCTTCCACAATTCAATACAACCAAACCATGCAAAATAGTCCATAACCCTATTTCCATCACCTTTCAATAACATCCAATACATATAATCCTCTATCACACATATACATATGGAAAAGAACAAAGGCAAACAACATTCATACCTTAGAATTCACCTCTTGATTATGCAATCCTGTTTGCACAAATAATAGGTGCCGTTCGAAGCTCTCGAGATGACAAATGCAGTTATCAGATTACTTTGAAATTTCTACGGTTGAATCAAAAGTAATTTAAAGGTCAAATTTGGCTAGGGTTTGTTCTTTCTCAATGATTGATGATGAAAATGAATTTTTGAACTCATATACATGTATATATACACATATTCCCGTCCATAATATAATAGGAAAAGACCAAAATGCCTTTAAAACTTAAATAATGTCAAATCTGTCCTTTGGTGGACTGTTTTGATCAGCTAAAGTAGATCGACCATAACGCTTTGCTCCGATATCGGATTTGGGTGAAATTGGTATCATTGGAAATACAATTCAAAGGGATTTCATTTCATATAAAGTAGGCCACCCAGTTCGTCCTGTACAAGGAGTTATGGTCATTTGAAGTTGACCCTAAAAATCTGTTTTAATAGGATGAAGTAAAACGTGTATAACTCCTTACTCAGACGTTGGATTTGGATGAAACCAATTGCATTGGAAATAAGACTCAAAGATCTTTCTTTTCATAGGTTGCAGTTCTCCCAGTTCATTATATTAAGGGAGTTATGATCGTTCGACGTTTACCCAAAAATTCGTGCAGGAAATTTTCCTGCACATTTACTATTCCTAAATATCCCAGCCACCGTTTTATAGTTTCGAACGTGCTAGATTATATCCGAAACCTATCCGTTTTTGGAAATATTTATATCGTTGGAAAGCTTATTCAATAACCTACGCATGGAACCATCGACGGGCAAATTTTGGTATAAATAAAATAAAAAATTAATCCCATATAAATAAGACCAATTCACGTACTTGAATACATGGTGTTACACTAGGTGAATTTTGCTCTTCTTGGGATTAAATCCCGTGTTAGAGAAGATAGGAGCATTTAAAATTATGAAAATATCATTAATGAAATGGATGGGATTGCAGGAAAATGGCCAGGCGCGATCTAGCAGGCGTCGCCTAGTGGATCGCCCGCGATAAGCCAGGCGGCGCGGGCTGGATCGCCCCTTTGCAAAAACGTTAAGGCCCGCGATAAGGCCGGCGGCACCTGCTAATCGCCCGCTGCCACTGTTTTGTACACCCAAACATGGTCTTAGGCTCGTCTAAAAATTTTGAAACTCACCCGGAACATCCTACGACCTTGCCCCATCACAACGCAACAAAAATCTCAGAAAACAAAGGTCGGGAAGGTCACGAAATAATTCAATAAATATTCAAGGTTCAAAATAAAACTAAGTGTGGAAACAAAGCATGAACACTTAGTAAAATTTCTAAGTGTTAGGCTCACTTAACTCATTTCGAAGGCTTTAACGACGCGAAAAATTTTTGGGGTCTTACAGATGTGGATTGAAATACTTTATCAGGTGATTCCTTATCCACTACTGGTTATGTATTTACTTTGGGTGGTGGTGCTATTTGTTGGAAGTCTAACAAGCAAACAATTATTGCTAGCTCTACCATGTAGGCTGAACTAATTGCTTTAGCTTCAGCTAGTGAAGAAGCGAATTGGTTGAGGGATTTATTATTTCAAATACCTTATTTTGAAAAATCAATTCCTCCTATATTTATTCATTGTGATTGTACCACTGTAATTGGTAGAGTTCAAAACCGTTGTTACAACGGTAAATCCAGACCTATATGGAGAAAGCACACTAATGTGAAATCATATTTGACAAATGCTACCATTAATGTTGATTATGTCAAATCTTGTGATAATCTTGCAGATCCGTTGGCCAAGGTCTTGGCTAGAGAAAAGGTCTGGAGTACATCGAGGGGGATGGGATTGAAGCCTATTAAATCTCAAGACATATGTGAGGAAACCCAACCTGGGGACTAGAGATCCTATACCAGGTTCAATGGGAAAAACGAATCACCTGATGATTTGTTGCGAAAAATACACTATTTATTTATCCCTCCCAATGATGTGAGTGCATTTGCCTGTAATGATTGTGAGGTTGAGTTTATTAAACTCTTAATGAATATCTGTAGCTCTTATGAGTGAGGTGCTAAATTACAGGAGCACTCTCGACGGATTTCACCTATGTGAGTGTGTAGGCAGATCGCATCCTAATGAGAATTAGGCTCATTCTCAAAAGACACTCATTAAAATCGGGATAGCACAAGGCCGTAATTTGCTGGCTAAAAAGTTCATATCAACACCTTGACTATTATGTGTAAGCAGTAACTTTTTTATTTCCCCAAAGCAGTCATAGTTCAAGTTTGAGACCACTACGACTCTAGAGTAAAAATTACTATTTTACTAAGTGGAGGTTTAATGCGGAGCACACCTACACTATGCATAATAATCTTCCGTCAACTAGTGGACTCCCTTGCTAATATTTAAAAATGAGTGGGGGATTGAAGTGATATTTTTTAAATATTAATTTTTTAATATAGATTATCTCAATTATTCTTAGTGGAATTCATCATACCTTATCAGAAACTTTGTAAGTGTCACTCTTCATTTTGCTTTTGATTATCCCCTCTTTAAATATTTTCAAGTGCTTTGTGCACTATATCTTTTGTTTATGAATGAAACCTTCTTCATGCTTCTATTAAGAAGAAATACACGGCAATGACAGAGTGTAGAAAAGACAGAAGAAGGAAGAAAATTGTTATACCACATAAATATTAAAGAGAGTTTATTAATTGATGGGAGGTGTTAATTATTGTGTTGAGCTTTTAAATCCAATTTGTGTTCAGAGTTTTGAGTTATATTGTGAAGGTTGTTGTTTCCTGGAGGGGACAAGTCAAGGTGTATTACTGCTGGACCGGAGAAACAATTACCGCAATGGGCTTGAATCTCCTTAAAGAGAGCGAGATATCCGCGCCTCAGTCGAAGAAGATAGTATTTATTTTCTTCACTTGTAATATTTTTAGTTGTAATATTTATTGCAATTTATTGTAATATTCACCAACACAACAAATAGGCAAATGAGCCTCTTTTCTTTGAAGTCCTCAGACGCCACTTAGTGAGACTATAAAGGATAATTAGTGTTGTAATAAATGGCAAATACTTTCACAGATAACGATGTGAATAAGGATTTATATCCCATATATCAATTGAAAAACCATGACAAAGGTGGAGGAGAGTAGAAAATGTGCATTGGTCATTATGACATTCAAGATATTAGAAATTTGAATCTTTACCGACTCATGTCCTCGGCTTGTACTAACTTCTAAATCATTTAATGTACAAATTGGTTGACCATAAATTCATATTTTTATTGATTAACACTACAAGGAATCACTGAGAATCTGTAAGCAATATAATTAGCAAAAGCAAACAATGGAGCTGCTTTCTCTTGATCAAATCCAGCAAGCTTAGCTTTTGCATCTCTGTTTAACACCTCCGCAAACTTCCTAGACTTGTCAATACCTATCAATTTTGGATAAGTTACCTTCTCAGCAACTAAGTCCTTCCCAGTTGTTTTCCCCAATTGCTGAGAAGACTTTGTGACATCTTTATTTCATCCACAACTTGAAATAATAAGCCAATACATCTTGCAAACTTCCTTAGCTTTTCCACATCTTCATTTGCTGCCCCTCCTAAGATAGCCCCTAGCACAACAGACCACCCTAATAAAGCTGCAGTCTTGTGCAAATGAATGAACTCAAAATGCTTCAAATCAATATCAGAAATGCCCTCAGATATTATAACCTGTCCAGCTACAAGTCCCTTAGCACCAATACCTCATAGATTCATGAATCTTGCTCGGTTCCTTTAACAAGACTGCAGAATCCAAAGCCTTGTTCGCAGATTTAGCCTTTTCAAGAACGTACTCTTTGAACTCCATTGCTATTTGCTTGTTTCTTGATCTTGTGTTCCTCTGTTTGCTTCTCTGTAAGAACAACTGAGAAAGAAAAAGAAGAATTCTTGGAAAATTTCACCTTCATATTAGGCAAGAATCTGGTGGAGCAAAAACTGAATCTGTCGTTATTTCCAACTTCACAGAAGGCATAATGGGTGTGACCCCAAGTTGTAATTGTTGTTGAAAGAGTCATTCTTTGAATCTAATTTTCTCAATTATTTGTGAAAGCTGAAGAAGAAGAAGAAGGGGGTTGCGACAATACAGGAAATTACTATTACCAGTCTAGAAGACCAATGATCTAATAAACATGGGATAATCTCTTCACATGAATAAAAATAGATCAAGAAGCCCTAGATAGCTTGCTCAGCAGTTTAGGGAGAGAGATGAGGGGTAGAAGGATCCCAAGTCCAGAGGATTATGGTGCATAGAGAGAGAAATATAATAAAATAATATTTTAAAATATATAAATAAAATTAAAATTAAACCAAGTGCACTGTTAAATGCCAGAACATACATAATACTATTATGATTACGGTGAAGTTGTAAAAAATAGTTCCACTGGCAGTGGACACAAGTTAATCTCATCGAGTTGGGTAATTTAACCATTAACAAAATCTAAGATTCTGTCAGCCATCATGTTGGTTAGCATCGAGTCCCAAATCCAAAATGTTGTAATGGTCTTATGAAGTCCTTTAATGGAATTTTGTTTATGTCATCATTTTGTGTCCTTCTCTTCTTATAGGTCTCACATGAATCAGAGTTCGTTGGTGCCATGCGAAAGCATGAGCATGAGTAGAACGTGTAACTCATCAGCCAAAATACAAAGAACAACGATGTTCTTGAGCATAAAATGAACTTCAACATGAACTAGATCATTATAGCTCGATGGGTAGAGTCCTAAAAAACACAGATAAGTCCCCTAATGATGATGATGGAGGAGGGTGACAAGTGATCTTAGTTTTTTTAATTGTTTTAGACAAAAAAAGTTGCTATTTTCCTAAAAATAGACAATTTAACTTTTGCAAGCACTGGTATAAAGGATCTTGGCAAGACTTCTCTCATGTTAATTAGGAATTAAGTCTATATACGATACTCGTGTCTTACGTATTCATAGTTTCTCTAATATTATCTTGGCAAGACTTTTCAATTGACCTTTCAGATTGTTTACATACTTTAATCTGATAAATTTCTTCTGTTAATTAGGAATAAGTCTATCATATCTGACTAATGGAAACGGCAAGGCCGGCCTTCTAAAATCACTTTGATCGCAAGAAGTGCAATTGCGTTTTAAGGAAATATCTACGCATTTTACTTATTATTAGTAATAATTTTTGGAAATAGCTATGCATTTTACTTGTTTGTATTAGTAATAATTTTTTGCATCCATACGACGAATATTTACCAATTCACTAATCATAGGTATGATATTAAGTGTCATTTTCTGAATTTAATTCAGTAAGCATGATACCGTTGTCACAGATAAGGGCAAGAAAAGGAAGAAAGTAAACGAGGAAAATAAAATCATAGCATGTCGTCTGGCTCATCTAAAGCTTTATCGTGGATTGGCTTGGCATATTTTATAATTGAGATGTGCTGAAATCCGACAAATTCAATAGTCTTGCGGAATTCAAAGAAACCATCCAATTAAAAAGAGGGGGATTTCAATCACCTTTTTCCTACCAAAGCCATAGATAGCTCGCAAGAGCATAAAATACGCAGGCAACTTCAGTAAATGAAAATTTGCAAGCAACAGACATAAGAACAAGAGGTCTGCACTTTATAGCCGGGGCAAAAGTTCCTAGCATACACAAGCAAATATTAAGTAAATATGACCAAATCAAACTCTCTATAAACCATCCCTTTCTCAAAGGATTCACACGACGAGGCCATAATTCATAAATATAATTGTTAGAACAAGAGGTCCATACATTATGTCCGAAAAATAAACATTAAAAGAATTAGATACCCAAAAGTGCTTGTATAGAACAACATACCCACCCATAGTTATCCTGAAAGTGAGGTCCGAAGAGGTAATTCATAAACTTTAGAGACGTTTCTAATAGAAACTCAAACTCAAAGCAAACACTAAATAACTAATTTTGGAGAAATCAAGCTTTCTCTATAAACGATTCCTTTCTCAAAGGTTCCTCCGCGTTCAGGCCAAAATCCAAATTTTCCTTTGAATGTCTGGAATGTAAAACAGCTAGGTACCCCACATTGATGTGGGAATTCCCCAGGTGCATATAGTAGCAGCCCACCATCTGGAAACCTATATCGTGGTTTGGCTATAACAAGACCATTGAATTGTAAGGTACACAATACTATCCAAGATTCCTTGACACCATAGTCTTTCATAGCCCACAACTTAAAAGAACCCAATGAACCATCATTAGTAGTAGTATAATAGCAAAGCATTCCATCCAATAATGAAAGGCCAAAATCTGGGCGGTAGTTAACCTTTTTCCCCATCTCCTCTAGCAAAGGTACGTCTCCGTACACCTCATTTGAAATACTAAATGAAACCACATAAAACTTTCCTGATACGTTCAAATCACCAAGCCAATGAAAAGCTCCATGTACACATACCAAAGGCTCCATAGGAATATTTTTACTTGGGCGAGGAAGAATCTCCATTTCATGTCCTGTCGTAGGGCAAACGGCAGTTGGATGGTTACAAATTTTCCTCCAAAACCTTGTTTTAAGCGTGAGAATTTCCATGGATTTTTGTAGACGCATGTCCAATTTAAGGATCTTATAGCCATCAGTGGCATCATCATATCCCAATACGAAACAAGTGCACATTGCCTCAAATTCTGTATGGGGAAGTAGTGCGGTTTCTCTTGTTAAGGGGTTCCACAAGAAAAGCTGTGTATCAGCAGCAAGAAGAGCCAAGCCGTCGAAAGAAGAAAAGATGTGATAACGATCCACATAGTGGGTTAAAGGGGGATCGAGTTGTTGTACATCCTCAAAAGTGGATAAAGAAGAAGAATAGAATTTAAACCTTGAGGGAGCAGTGTCACTGAACATTTTGCGAATAAGAAGCTTTTGGGAAGTTGAATCAGGACTCTGACGCTGCTTCTTCATTATCATCTTATGAAAATAAGGATCTGATATTAATGCCTCCCAAGTTTTGGAGACACATTTGAAGCGAAGAAGAGAGCGCAAGGGTAACCTGCTGAGGATATCCACAAGTATTTGCTCTTGGAAATGAATTGCCTACATAGGGGACAAGGTGGCAAGTGGTATTGAAGACATTAAAGTAACAGCCTTGAAAACTCAATTTAAAGTAACAGCACAGCTTAAATCAGAAGTCACCTGCTGATCATAATCTATCTTCTTCACGACTCTCTTCCCTGCAATCAAGTAAAAAATGAAATCTTTAAGAAAGTCGTAGGCTCAAACGCAGCCCTTGATTGGTTTTAATTCAAAAATAAATGAAGAAGCAGGCACGAGAGAGCGCAAAAAGAAACAGGTACCCTTGCGAATTTGACCGTGAGGTACTGATTTCTTCTTCAACAGCTTCTTCTTCCCCGAATGTTGGCATTTCAAAATATTTGCCTTTTTTCTCGATTCAAGATCTACCTTTTTTGCTTCGTTATATGGTTGGATCTGAATGATAGGGGGGATTCTCTGCTTCTCCATTTGCTGCTCTGACTGAGAAAATCCATTTTCAGTTTGGAAATGCTTTCTCTTTGCTACTTTGACAGGCATTGGATTCCGAAAACCCTTCAGATGAACACGGCGGAATAATGGCTCTCTTCATTTTAGATGGGTTTAGACTAGGCAATTTTAGCACAACTGGGCTGGATGGATGGATAACCGCTTTCTAATTGGACAAACGTAATGGGTCGGGTCAACTGCAAACTCACTGTACAATTTAGTAAAGTAAAACACACGCCCAAACTATAATTCCAACCCATTCCTCATTTTCAAAATTTGTGTCTTTATACAAAAAAAAAAAAAAATTAGGGGAAAGGACAAAAATAACACCTAAAATAAAATAATTCTATAAAATTAGCATCCAAATTTGTAATACCCGTAAGTAGCCACTCGCGAGTCACATTATAAACCCGCTAAATAGCCTTTCCACATTAACTGCATATAACGGGAAAATAAAAATAAAAAAATCAAATTACAACTTTACCTTCTTTTCTTTTCAATCACAAATTTCTTTCCCTTCAAACACCTAATTCTCCGTTCATTACCTTTTCTGATACTCATCTTTACCTTTTACATTCCACAATCCTGTATAAATCTCTAAAAATTTGCTCACAATTGATACAAAAAAATGGATACAACTTCTGTTTTAGTACCAATAATGATTAAATATGGAGGTGAATGGATATTTGAGGTTGAATTTAAGAATTTCATCATCAATGGAGTTTTGTTCGATTCTGCTTTACTTACGGTGTATTTGTTGCTGAATTGTATAAACAGTTGAATATAGATGTAACTAAAGGTTTATTGGATATCAAATACACTGTCACAGCCGAATCTATGCCTATATACAATGACATGAGTGTCAAATTGTATATGCAGATGAAGAAAAAAAATCTCGATATCAATAAGTATCCATTGTGTATAACACTCATCCCTGTCGAATTTCCAGCTGGTGAATTATCAGATTCTATACAGATTGTCGAAGCAAATCACTTTCCTGCCATTAAAGATAATTTCTATGAGGAACACTTGGAAGATGAGCCAAAGCCTATCATAATGGATCCTCTTTATATGGATGTTGAAGAAGGGCAATTGTATTAGGATAAAAATACAATAAGTAGCGTTATGAACATCATTGTAATCTGACATATATTTCAATTTAAGGTCAATAGATCATCAATATCAAGGTATGAATCTGCACAAAAATAGTATCGATTTAACATATATAGTATTATGTGGCATATGTACTTTCTGAATGTGGTATTAAACTGTATCAAACTAGTATAAAGTAGTATCAATTGAGTATCAATGTGGTTTTTATGTGGTATATGTACTTTCTGAATGTGGTATTAAATTGTATCAAAGTAGTATAAAATAATATTAATTGAGTAGCAATATAGTTTTATGTGGTATATGTACTTTCTGAATGTGGTATTAAACTATATTAAAATAGTATAAAATAGTATCAATTGAGTATCAATGTGGTTTAGGGAATACATTTGACTGGTATACTGACTTGGAGTATAAGTCAATTCATATTTGGGAGCAACTTGAGAAGGAATTTCTCAATCAATTTTACAGCACCAGACGAACTATGAGCATGATAGAGTTAACGGGCACTAAGCAAAGAAAGGATGAGCCTGTAATGGATTACATCAATCGATGGAGTTCATTGAGTTTGGACTACAAAGACAGTCTTTCTGAAATATCTGCAGTAGAAATGTATATTCAAGGAATCCATTGGGGCCTCCTATACATATTACAAGGAATCAAACTGCGAACATTTGAAGAGCTGGCTACTCGGACACATGATATGGAGTTAAGCATCGCAAGTCATGGGAATGCATCCCCTTTTATTGACTCGATGAAAGAGAAAAGAAAGTTTAAAAAGGTATGACATCAAAGGCTAAAGATTCTATGGCAGTGAAAGAAACTTCTGTGAAGGTCACAACCAAGCAAAAAGTGAAGAAAGATGAAGGCTCGAGGCAATATCCAAGAGAGGATAAATATAGTCCGACCTTGAAAAAATTAGAAGCTAAGGTTTATCCGTTCCCAGATTCAGATGTACCTATGATACTGGATGAATTACTAGTTAAGAAAATGATTGATCTTCCTGAATCGAAAATCCCGGAGGAAATCAATAAGATCAATGATCCTAAGTACTACAAGTATCATCGCATCGTTGGCCATCCAACGGGAAAGTGCTTTATCTTGTAGGATAAAATCATGACGCTAGTAAGTGAAGAAAAAATCATCATCGATGTGGATGAAACAATAGAGGCAAATCACGCTAGTATCATTCCCAAGAAGAAGGAGTGTTCAATGTTGTAAACCATGCCGAGCTTAATCTTCTTGCAGTTTGGGAGCTTCGATCTAGTTGAAGTAGATTTTACAAGGAAGACTCTTAAAGGATCATTGGGAATAGACAACAAAGCTAAAGGCAACGATGATGATGATTAGACCTTGGTTTCTCGTAAGAAAAGGAGGCATCAGACGGTTCTAATAATACGACTTCCTAAGCCAAGAGTGATGAAGAATAATGTGGAGCATCTACGACCATCAAAAAGTGTTAAGTTTGATACTAGCAAGAAGATTGATGATGCATTATCACGGAAGGACTGAAGGCCTGTTACATTGTATGAGTTCTTTCAGGAAAAATTCCTTGAAGATAGTCAAATTGGTGCCATATATGTAATTTCCAGTACAGAAGAAGTAAATAAAAGCAAAAGAGGACATTGTCCAACGATAGCACAAGAACTTCATGCTAATAGAGAAGTAGCATCATGTTGTGCTGTAATTTTCTTCATGGATGACGATTTATTGTTAGGATCTAAACTATATAACATACCTTTGTTTATAGTAGGGGTTATTTGAGAACAACATCTCAATCGCATATTGATCGATGATGGTTCGCCAGTCAATATCATGCCAAAGACAGTGCTCAAAAGACTTGGAATCTCCATTGATGGATTATCCAAAAGCAACATAACGATTCAAGGCTTCAATCAAGGAGGACAACGAGACTTGGGAAAGATTCATGTATGATTATCCATTGGCGACATGAAATCAAACATTTTGATTCATGTTATTGATGCCAAAACATCATACAACTTGCTTAGCGGACGCCCCTGGATGTATGAAAATGGAGTGGTGTCATCTGCTTTGCATCAATGCATAAAGTATGTAAAGGATGGTGAAGTAGTCAAAATTAATGCGGATGTCAATCCTTTCACTGAGACAAAGTCGTATTTTGCAGATGCAAAATTCTACTTGGATTCTTGTGAATTGGGTGTGGAGAAACCAATACTATCCAACCCAAATAATGTTGTTCCAAAAGAAGCAGAGGTTCAGCGGGCTGCTGTCAAGATGCCTAAGGAGAGAATTGAAAATTTTTTCATTAAGCTTTCATTATCTGAAGGAGACATGCATACGAAGGTGGATGAAGAATATTTTGTTTTTGGCTACATCTCTTGTGACCGTCGAAAGAAGGGACAAACCTTGCTGGAAGTATGTACTCAACAAATCCACCCTCTAAGGAGAGAGATGAGCCATAAGACATTCCAAGATTTGAAGGAGATTATGACTGTCCCTGTTATACAGGTCCCATCTATCACGTTTGAGCTTCCAGGAAGCAATAATTTAGATCATAAAATAAAAGGTCAGTTTGGTGAGAAAGCCTTTACGCTGCTTGAAAAATCAGGATGCGATTTTTCCAAGCCGACAATACTAGGTAAGCTCAAAAATGAGGTCACTGGTGAGAAGATACATGGTCTTACAGAGGCACAAATGAAGTTGAGAAAGCAAGGTCTTTATGTTGCCACTCCTAAGTTTGGCCTGGGATTCAAGTTGCCAGAACCTCTTCGAATTTCTACTAAGAAGGGCAAGGAAGCAACTTCATCACTTTATGCCTCAGTAGAAAAAGACAAGGAATCTGAGGATGGAAAAATTCCACATAAAACTTCTGTGCTTGAACACATAGAAAGATTGACACCTCGTGTCTCTGTATTTGAAAGATTGGGTTGTAAGGGCAAAAGTAGAGCCTATAAACAAATGAAAGAAAAGGCCGACACCTCAAGAGGCTCTGTCTTTCAACGTTTGGGAACCACAGGAAAGTCATTAGCACAAAAAGGGTTGCTAGAGAATGAAAAGTAAGGTTTTCTTAAAGGAATTGATGACAAAGACATTCATAGTATCTTCCCATCACGTGTGAAGAGAAATGCTATGTTGTCAATCACCACATATGGTTCGCTAAAAGTGAAAAGAAGCACCATTATGTTCACTAACTAGTTTTGTGGAGAGACAAAGAAGGAGAAAGAAGAAGCCATCACAACATTCGAAGGAAGTCAATCGAAAGATTCCAACCTTGTACAAACATCCTACCATATAACAGTGGAAGAAGGTCCATACTAGGATAGTGTGGATGATGATGTTCAAGAGGCTCCACCCCAACTGGAGGATGGCGTACAATCAACCGTAGATGAACTCAAAGAACTTAATCTCGACACTTTGGAGGACCCGCCCCCAACGTTCATTAGTGCGCTTCTGACACCGCAAGAAGAAATGGACTACTTTAAGTTATTAGTTGAGTACAAAGATGTCTTTTCCTGGTCGTACCAAGAAATTCCATGCCTTAGTCCAAGGGTAGCTATTCATTATTTGGGGCTAAAAAAGGGGGCACGTCCTATAAAGCAGTCACAATGAGTGTTTCGTCCCGAGTTGGTAACACAAATTGAAGCAGAGGTCAATATACTTATCGAAGCCAAATTTATCCAAGAAGTGAAGTACCCATCATGGATCTCAAACATTGTGCCTGTCAAGAAGAAGAATGGTCAAATATGTGTCTGCATTGATTTTTGAGACTTGAAGAAGGCATGTCTAAAGGATGATTTCCCAATACCAATCATAGAGCTCATAATTGATGCGACAACTGGACATGAAGCTATGACATTTATGGAGGGGTCTTCCGAATATAATCAAATCAGAATATCTCCAAAGGACGAAGAATGCACTACATTTCGAACTCCAAAAGGGATATATTGTTACAAAGTTATGCCTTTTGGTCTAAAGAATGCGGGTGCAACCTACCAATGTGCAATGCAAAACATTTTTGCTGATATGTTACATAAGAGGGTGGAATGTTACGTCGATGACTTGGTGGTAAAGATAAAGTGCAGGGATGACATCTTGAAGACCTTCGCATTGGTTTTGAAAGGTTAAGAAAATTTGACTTGAAAATGAACCCACTCAAATGTGTCTTTGGGATTACTTCGGGAAAGTTTCTTGGCTTTATCGTGCGTCATCAAGGAATTGAAGTTGATCCCAAAAAGATTGATGCTATTCAAAAAATACCTGAGCTAAACAACTTGAGAGACCACCGTAGTCTATACGGAAATTTGGCATTTATTCGAAGGTTCATCTCTAACTTGGCTGGAAGGTGTCAACCCTTCAACCATCTAATGAAAAAAAATGTACCTTTCTACTGGGATCAATCATGTCAAAATGCTTTTGAAAACATTAAAAGTTACTTGTTGAATCCACCCGTATTAAGGGCACCAACTCCTGGAAGGCCGTTGATACTCTACATTGCATCACAAGAGCGATCACTTGGAGCACTTCTGGCTCAGGAAAATGAAGATAAGAAGGAACAAGCGTTATACTATCTAAGTTGAACCTTGATAGGAGCTGAGATAAATTATACGTCCATTGTGAAAATGTGCTTAGATTTGCTTTATGCGATAAAAAAGTTAAGGCATTATTTTGAGGCATACACCATCAAGCTAGTTTCTCGGGCCAATCCCGTGAAGTTTGTAATGACACGGCCAGTTCTTTCAGGGCGTCTAGCAAGATGATCTGTATTGTTTAATCAATATGAGATCATATACACACCTCAAAAGGCCGTGAAGGGGCAAGTACTTGCCAATTTGCTCGCCGATCACCTTTTTCCAGCAGAATGGGAGGTTTCAGATGAGTTTCCTAAAGAAGATGTACTATTTACTGAAGAACTGCTACCCTGGATAATGCTCTTTGATGGATCAGCGTGTCGAGATGGTGCAGGAGCAGGCATTATGCTGATATCACCAGAAAAATTAATCTTGTCATTCTCGTTTATTTTGGGTGAAACATGCTCCAATAATGCTGTAGAGTACCAAGCTTTAATCGTTGGCCTTGAAATGGCATTACACATGAAGATTCCACAATTGGATATCTATGGTGATTCTAAGTTGATCATAAACCAACTTTTGGGGAGCTATGAGGTAAAGAAGGAAGATCTTTTGCCATATCACCAGTAAGCCATTCTTTTGCTGGAAAGGTTTGATTAAGTATTCCTAAATCATGTCCCAAGAGAAGAAAATTGCATGGCGGATGCTCTGGCTAACTTAGCCACCACATTGGCACTCGGAGAGAATGAGTCAACAAAGGTGCAAGTATGTCATCGATGGGTTATTCTTGGTTGTCTCGATCTTCAAATAAATAAAAGCCATTATACATCTGTCCGAGCGATAGAAGAAAAAGATTGGCGAAAACCAATAATTGAGTATCTCGAGCATGGAAGGCTACTTGAGGATCCACAAAAAAGAGCAAACATCAAGAGAAGGGCACCACTATTCATCTTTCATGAGGGAATATTATTTCGTCGTTCTTACGAGGGATTATTCCTGCGGTGTCTTGACAAAGAAGAAGCTCAACAGATAATGGAAGAAGCACAATCCGGCATGTGTGGGACACACCAATCAGGGCCTAAGCATCATTTCCGCATCAAAAGAATGGGTTACTATTAGCCGACAATGGTAGCGGATTGTCTAGAGCATGCCAAAAGGTGTCAAGCGTGTCAATTCCATGCTAATTACATCCATCACTCTCCAGAGCCTCTTCATCCAACTGTGGCCTCATGGCCTTTTGATTCCTGGGGACTGGATGTGGTTAGACCTCTTCCAAAGCCGTCAAAAGGGCAAATGTACATCTTAGCTGCTACTGACTATTTCTCAAAGTGGGCTGAAGCTGTGCCATTAAAAGAAGTGAAAAAGGAAAATGTTGTTGATTTTATCAAGTCAAACATAATTTTCAGATATGGCATACCAAGATGCATAGTTACGGATAATGGAACTCCCTTCAACAATAAACTCATGAAGACGTTGTGTGAGAAGTTCAATTTTAAGCAGCATAAGTTTTCAATGTACAATGCACCTGCCAATGATTTTGCCGAAGCTTTTAACAAGATGCTTGGTAACCTATTGAAGAAAGTTGTTGCAAAAAATAAAAGGGATTTGCATGAAAAGATCGGTGAAGCTTTGTGGGCATATCGTACAACCTTCAGAACTGCAGCGCAAGCTACGTCGTATTCATTGATGTATGGCGCGGAGGCAGTACTTCCATTAGAACAACAAATTCCATCATTGTGAATTGCGATTCAAGAAAGGCTTACAACTAAACATAACGCTCAACTTCATCTAGCAGAGTTGGAGGCATTGGATGAGAAGAGATTAGAGGCGTAACAAAGGTTGGAGTGTTATCAAGCCCGACTTGCTAGAGCTTTCAACAAGAGGGTGCGACCACGATCATTTCAAGTATGTGACTTGGTCTTAGCAGTTCGAAGACCCATGATCCTCAACAAACACATTGGTGACAAGTTTACATCAAAGTGTGATGGACCATATGTAGTGAAAGAAATGTATTCAAGTGGCGCGTATAAGATTGTCGATCAAAATGGTGTAAGAGTTGGCCCCATCAACGGCAAGTTCCTGAAGCAGTACTTTCCTTGAAGGTTGGCTACGCTTCTTAAGGTACGAGCTTAAACTGCATGTCACTCTTAGCCCGCATGAGTCTAAACTGTGAACGTCTCCCAAAAAAATTATTAAAAAAAATCAACCCATCATTCTTGAACTACGTTTTGACTTGATCCTTTTGAGGTACGTAGGTAGCTTAGAGTATTTTTACTCTAAGTAAAAAGGAGGAGGGAAAGAGGAATACTTTGACAAGCATTGACAACGTCAGCATTGACTAGCAAGTTCTTAAAAGGAGCAATCAACGAAGTTCTTCCCAGAGATTATTCCAAAATGACAAAATACTTTTCGACGTCCCAGACGATTGAAATACGTCTCTAGAAGTCCAAATCATTCAACGATTCAGAAAACACGCTACTGAAGGCCCTCGAGAATAATGAAATTGTACCCGCAAGATTCATATTAATAAAATTGTTTTTTATTTATTTATTTTTGCTTGCAGTTGATTTTTCGTACACCACAAAAATTTGTTGCTAACAGTTGGTAATGCAATTACTGCAGAGCTTGTTCAACGATATAATCGTATCAATGAAAACTTGTCATTTTGTACATTTTTTCCATATTAGCATCTTTCCAGATACTGATTAATTTGCTTTGAACCTACACTTGTTAATGAGTTGTCTTCTACTTATATTGGTAAATTTTTTACAATGGTTGAACGGTCTTGTGATTAAGGAAAGGGTAATTTGGTAAACAAATACTTTTTTACAAAAATTATATAAATATATATTATCTTCAATACATCAAACGTAACAATATATAAAAAAAAAATGGATGTGTAACTAATACCAGCATTACTAAAACGGGGGTCGTTTGGTAGAGTGTATAAGAATAATGTAAAATATGGTGTATTAGTAATGCTTGTATTAGTAATGCTTGTGTTAGTTATGCTTGTATTTTTTCTTATGCAGTGTTTGGTTCGATGTATTAAAAAACATGAATTACATAATTTCTAATTTTTTTTTTTTTTTGCATAATACCCTCAATATATATGTTGGAAAGGATGCGGAAATTTTTTTGAGGGGTAATAGGGTCTTTAAGTATGTTAATGTATGCATTAGATCCATTGCATTACTAATGCCATGGATTTTGAGGTATTAGTAATACAAACCTTAATACACCATAGAGTGTATAGCTAATTAGTTATACATAGGGTAAAAGGTATATCAAACAAGGTACTATTAATACACATTAAACTAATGCATGCATTAACATTTCAATACACTCTACCAAACGACCCCTACTTGTATTAATAATACAAGTATTACTAATACACCCTATTTAGCATGATTCTTATATACTCTACCAAACGACCCCTACTTGTATTAATAATACAAGTATTACTAATACACCCTATTTAGCATGATTCTTATATACTCTACCAAACGATCCCTAAGAGAATTGTGGCGAAACCATGAATTTAGCGAAGGGTATGTAAATTTTCTTCTAAGTTGTGTTGAGAATGTGCAGCTTAAATACGCTCATAATAGCTAGCATTTAACCTTTGTACACCACATAATTTTTCGGTGAAGGGTGTGCACCGAACCACCCTCCCACCATGTCGAGAGAAGTAGATAATAATAAAAACTTATCATTCAGGAGAGTAATGCACTTGCTCAATAAAGAGATACTAACAGTTTTCTATTTAATTCATTATGTGCTTCAATGTCATCAATATGTAGCCATCTCGTCAAAAGCCAACTAGCTACATGACAATGGCTTAAATCCGCACAACTAATAACCCTGATTCAGACACTTTACCTAGAAAATCGCTCATCGCATGGATACTAAACTGGTTAAGAGTAATAACTTCAGCATAGCAGTTTAATTGGGGTAACATGTCATCAATTAGCCATCTTGCCAACCATTTATATGCTGCTTGCGTCAAATGAATTCCATCCCAACTGATGTAAGTACTTGGGTTAACACACACAGGGACTCCTGGAGCACCACACTTTTTACTTACATCATAATTATACTCTCCTCCTATTCCACAACAAACTTTCTGTAGAGAATTCTTGTCAAATCCTGAAAGTTTATTTCAATCAACAATTAAAACATGAATTAGCTAATTTAGAAGCTGGAAACTTGATTATAGTAGAAATAGAAAGAATGATATTTACCAAGAGAGGCAGCGTTTTTGAGAAGCCACAGAAAGGCGTTGTAGTAGTCACCGTAAATGAGTGTAACGTTTGGGTAGTTTTTATTCAACTCATCTATGGCTTGTTGCAGATGATGGTTGTAGAATGTTGCAAAATTATTTAAATCTTTCAAGCAATGGTATTCATCATATGCATTTGAATTATTTGTCAAAAAATGTGTTAGCATAGCTGGGACACAACCAATTGGGAAATTGCCCGGAATTATAATTCGAGTAACCCCAAAACCAATCACTTCCTGAAAATAAGTAACAATTGATCATTAGAAAACAGAATTGTAATTTAGAATAATCATAAAAGAGGAGATAACAACAAATAAAATTAAATTAAACTCACTTTAACCCCATGAATGATAGTTTGAACAACATCTGGCACCATTTTTCGCAACTCTTCGATGGTTTTACCTTGAGCTAAGCCATAATTGAATTCATTTCCTCCTATTTCTCCAACTAGAACAAGTGACTTCTTCGATTTTTCTGAGAAAGCATATCAATTCAGATGGTTGTTAGTTATAATTTAAAATTAGAGCCTAAACACACAATTTCCTCAATTGGAGGTATTTAATTTGAAAAATGAATGAATGAATTACCAGGGAGACAGTTGGATTTGAAAAGAGAAGACATCCATCCAAGTTGCACACTTAATGAACTATTTGTGAAGGACATAGAAATGTTCTTCTTTGCCAGGAATTCTGCTGATAAAGCAGTAGCCCCTGCTACTGCAAAATTCGCACCATGACTGAAATTTGCCTTTCCATCCTTGTACGGATTGAGGAGAGGAAGACCAGATTCCGAAGCTGTCCAAAAACACACACACACAATCAGTACCACCACATATCATATGTGTTAATTTCAATACCGGTCATTTATAAGGTAATTATATATATATGTATATACCTATGAAATCAATCATGAGCATGCCATCAGAACATCGTCCAGTGGCTTTTTTGAAAACGTTCATTCCATACGGAAGTTTTCTACATGCAGAATTAGCTCCACAAAAGCTCTCCCTGAGACAGTTTCCGGTATCAGAAAGTGAGTCGCCAAACTGATAAATTCTATCAAATCTGCATTTCATCAATCCTGATTTTTGAAACTTTTGTGCATCAACTTTGATCTGTTGAAGAAGCACCAAATTGATTATGAAGAGATGAAGCACTATCTCTTTAAGTGCCAATGCCATGATGACCAGACTAATTTGTAAAATGAAACTTGAGCTTTTTATAAGTAAACGTAACGTATACACTAAATACAATGCTATCTAGATTAATTAAGGATAATAATTAATAGTAATGATTTTCTGTATCTAAATGACAGCTAGTCAGATTTCCTAGATTATCACGATCACATTTCTTAAAAGTACATTAGTCTACTTTCGGTGAAGCTTTTGGGTCAACTGGCCTTGGTATAAAACAATTGATATATGAAAAATATACTTTTCTAAAAATAATTGATTCTCTTACTTAATTTTTAGTATTTGGTAGAGTATATAGGCCTTGCGTCTACTTCAGAAGTATGTCTCCGATAGACTCTTGAGCTTAGGAAAAAACAGTCACAAAGCAGTCCAAAAAAGAAGGTAACAGAAGTACAAAAAACAGCAAATTATAACTAAAACAACAAATAGTAACAGGACGGTAACTACAATAATTTTTATTATGTTGAATTACATGCTACCAAATAATACTCTAACAAATATACATTCTGATTGTTGAATTTGCCAAGAAAAAAAATCCTAAAGTTGGCAGTTTAGTGTAGGTAACATGTCATCTATTAGCCATATCGTCAACCATTTATATGCTGCTTGTGTCAAATGAACTCCATCCCAACTTATGTAAGTTGCAGGGTTACCACAGATTGGGACTCCTGGAGCTCCACATATTCTACTTTTGTCGTAGTTGTATTCTCCTCCTATTCCGCAACAAGCTTTCTGTAGAGAATTTTTGTCAAACCCTGCACATTTCAATCAAGAAATAAGTGTCACTGCATGTAGTGTTCTTCTAATTAAGGTGGAGTTACATAAATAACTGAAAGAAGTTCAACTGAATTTCCTTCGTTAGAAAATTATACTATATATATAAATAGAATGAAAAGAAGTGCTCAATATATTGTGAACCATTTTGACATAAGGGAATTATCTGGTATAGTGGTAAAGGAGACTTGGGGAGAAAAATTAGTGGAAAAAGAATCAATTTGTTAAAAGTAAAAAAAATTAAGTGGACAATTTTTTTTTTTGGTTAAAAGAAAGTAAACTATGGACAAAGTGGAAAGAATGATAGTTTGAGCACTTACCAAGACTAGTGGCATTTTGCAGAAGCCACTGATAAGCACTGTAATAGTCACCATATATCAATGTAATGTTTGGGTAGTACGCTTTCTCGAGCTCTTGAATGGATTTTTGCAAATGATGATTATAGAAGAAAGCCAAATTATTCAAGTCTTTCAAGCAATGATACTCATCGTATGCAGTCGAATTATTGGTCGAAAACATTGTTAGCAAATTTGGTATACAACCAATTGGAAAATTTCCAGGAATAACAATTCGGACAGCCCCAAAACCAATAACAGTCTGAAAGAAATAACGAATTAATTAGCAAAATAATTTTAATAGAAAGAACCAGCATTGATCACAAATTGAGATGGAAAATGTACATATTGGATTTTAATCTTCGTTAATATAAACATCTGTAGTGATCAAATGTCACGACCCGATTTCTCAAGTCGTGATGATGCCTACCTTATCCCCTAGTAGGCAAGTCAAGTCATTGTCCGGAATAATAGGTAACGGGCTAATAGGCAGAAATTAGAAAAAGGTCGCTTATAATGGTAGCAACAGTAATAACAAGTAACAAACAGAAAATAAAAATATTTCATATACTAAAACGAGGGATGGAAAAGGACCAAATACACAAAAGAATCCCTCCCAAGACCTGGTAAGGTCGGTACTAGAGTCACTACTAAAATATATCCAAAGCACTAGACAGAATCCAAATAATATTTAATATACACAAGTAGTCTTGAGTACAAAAGACTAAACCAAAGTAGATAGAGGAAGATCAGCCTCAAACAACAGTAGGCTCACTCTACTACGAATCAATACTGGAAGGTAGGAATTACATCAATGTTGGCTGCTAGTAATCAGATCTGCATCAGGGAAAAGATGCAGAAGTGTAGTATGAGTACCAAAGCAACGGGTACTCAGTAGGCATCATCGGTCGACAGAGCTCAATACAGAAACGATATAACTACAATGGAAGGATGTAATCTAAGTCGACAGTAAAAAGGGACAGAAAGGTAAACAAATGCGCCAATGAGATAGAGGATTAAATGTAAGCGATACAGAAAATAAATAACGCATTAATTACAGACAAATCAAACATAACCTAATTGAGCCACCATAAGCCCGCTAGGCACACTGAAGAAGACAATTAACCCAACCATACCCCCATAAGCCGGTGGGACACACAAGTAGCAATTAAAGAAAATAAACGTAAATAATCTGTAACTAAGCCAATCCCAAGAAATCATGATAGTCATTTAGATGTGCACCGGACTCAAACCGGCACCAATGGGTAGTAATAAGAGGACACGTGCCGGTTTCGAACCGGACATAGTGGGTAATAATGATAGGCCGCATATATAGAACTTATAATCAGATGTCGGACTTGAACCGAAACTCAGAGGAACCACAACCATAATCAGATGCCGGACTCGAACCGAAACTCATAGTAACATTAATAATCAAATGGTGGATTCAAACCGGAGCTCATTTTGGCAATAATAAATAAACGTCGAACTCGAACCGAAACTCATAGTAACATTAATAACCAAATGCCGGACTCAAACCAGGGCTCATTTTAACAATGTCAACGTGGTACAAAAGTTCACAATCAATGACAGAAATAAAATATATACTAAACCTGAACAGCAGCTAAAATACGTCTAATTGTCGTACGCATGTCTTAATTTTAAAGGGGCAATTTCAAGGTTTTGTAATATAATTCCACGTCCTAAAGTGATAGATGCTATAATATATCGAAAGATAAAATACCAAAATCTACCACGATGGGGTCCTAATCCGGATAAATAAAACAGGTTATATATATAAAATAATATGCACCTTCAAGCACTTATCCAAAGCTAGCATAATAGTTCACAATTTTGGTATATAAGCTCAATCTAAAAGTAGGGTAAACCTAGCTTACCTGGACGCTAAAGCTAAAAAAAAAATGTCTCTGAGAAGCCTCCAAATAATATTCTATTAGAACCCAAGCTTGAATAATTTGATGTTGATAATTAATTATACGCGAATAAACATACCGTGTGTCATATACAACACCTTGGACCAGCCATGAATGAATGGAAAAACAAAGAGATGGAGAAAAAAGATCACTTAAGGATCAATGATCCTACCCCTTACGTACAACAACAATATATATTAGTACTATTTTTATAAAGAGGTACCAAAGTTTTATTCGTATGCCATCAGTCAGCTTTCGCTTTGTTTGATCCCGGTTCTTCATTTTCATATGTGTTCGCTTACTTTGCATTGCGTTTGGGTTCATGTTTAGAGTCTTTACTTGTTACATTGCGTATAACTATCCCTCTGGGTGATTCTTTAGTTACAGATTGGTATCAGAGCTTAGGCTTCGCTAGTATTGTTGATTCAGGAGCCGATGTTTAGTAGAGTCCCGCAGATCGGTACGGAAACGTCTGTATCCTATCTTCGGGAGACTATGGGACATATTTAGGAAAAATCTCATTTTCTTGATCCATTTTGTCGTGAGTGGTGTCTGAGTTGGTTTTTATATTTTTATTGGTTCATTCTTTATGAAGATGTCTAGGACACGAGGTTTGGGAGTTGGGGATTGGGACCTCGAATCCGCCGCTAGAGTTTTGGTTAGGGGTCGAAGTCAACCCAGAGGTCAGGGGTTAGCCCAGTTATATTGGTTCTAGTGGTCAAAGTAGCAGTCAGCCGAGAGGGGTACTAAGTCAGCGTCGTTGAGTCAGGGTGGTCATTCCAGACCCGCCGGACCTTCTAGACAGAGTAGGATTCCCGGGATAAGGTAGGCGCCATCAAGACTTGAGAAATCGGGTCGTGACATCAAAAGCATAGAAAATGAAAGAAAAAGAACATACTTCAACAGCATTGATAATGATCTGAACAACTTCAGGAACCATTACTGTCAACTCCTCCATTGTTTTACCTTGCAATAAACCATAATTAAACTCATTTCCTCCTATTTCTCCAACCAAGAAAAGTGCCTTCTTTAGGTCTTTTGAGCAATCTAGCAAAAAAAGAAAAAAAAAACAAGAAGGAAACTAAATTAGTGGGAAAAAAAAAAAATAAGATTGTACGCAAGCAACTTATAATTCCTTTTTAGTAAATATAATTACCAAGGAAGCAAGTGGAATTGAAATGAGAAGACATCCAGTCAAGTTGCACACTTAATGAACTATTGGTGACCAGTGGATTAGAATTAATCTTCTTATCTATCAGGATTTCAGCTGGTAAAGCAGTAGCTCCTGCTACTGCAAAATTGGCTCCATGTCTAAAATTTGCATTTTGATCCTTGTAGGGATTTAGTAAGGGAAGACCACATTCCATTGCTGTATAATAACATATCATAAAAAGTGAGAACTTCAATGGCTTTACCGATATAAAATGTAGTTTTCTCATTACTGATAAAGGAGAATGAGCAAACCATCAGAAAAAGTTTGGAAAATCCTAGAGAATATTGTTGAAGTTGTGTACCTATGAAATCGATCATGAGCAAACCATCAGAACATCGTCCAGTTGATTTATTCTGAGGAAAGTTTTGGCCGTAAGGAAGTTTTGCAAATGGAGAGAAAGCTCCGAGGAAGCTCTCCCGGATGAAGTTGCCAGTATCGGAAAGTGAGTCACCCAACTGATATATTTTGTCAAATTTGCATTTCATCAATGAAGGAACTTCAAGCATTAGCTGAGCATTACTCTTCAGAAGAACCAAGAAACTAAGGATGGAAAGAACTTGTAAGAGATCAAGCATCTTAATGGTTAATGTCATGGCTCAATTAGTAAAGAAATTTCTCAAGAATTATGGGCTTAATATAAATGTTATAGTAGTTATGTCATGCTCAGTGAGGTGTGCATGCTGCGAAATTCTTCTTTAGGTGACCAACTCTTTTATTGTTCCATCCTAGTCTGTTTTTCTTGAGCTTTTTATTTTCAGTACATCTGACCATGTTTAACAAACTAAAAAAAAAATTCATTAATGATTTTGATTTGGCCAACCACATTGGCACTGGTTAACAACTGAAAGTTAAATTATTAGATGGAGGGGGAAAATCAAGTGCTTAGCCAATAATATGGAGAAATGGGAATTCGCTATACAGTTTATTAGCCATCTCAACACAAATGTTCTTCTGAGCTCTACATGTAAAATGGATCAAGAATATTGCTTTGTAGCTTTATTTTACCACTGTTGAATGAATGAATGCATCTGCTTAGTAGATAGAACCAAATGATACTATCTCCAAACCAAATCCAAAATTTACAAAATGTAGTTCCAGGTAGAAGTGCTCACTGCTCATGCACGTAGCATTAAATCAAAGTTACAGTGATTTTATTGACTAAAATGACATGAGTGTCAAAACTCCTATGCTGCACAGTTGGACTGTTTTCGACAAGCATTAAAGCTCTTATTTCCAGACTCATACCCTTGGAGCTTACTTTCTTTTTACAGATGTAAGGATAAGCTTCAGTACAAAGCACCCAAAGAGTGAACATTTTGACATCCAGTACTAACGATGACATGAACTACTACTACTGTACAAGAACACCTATAAACAAACTGGGGCAAGGAGATAACTGGCTTAGAGAATGGTATGCATGTCATGGTGATTCCAGCCATGCAGTGTGACCTGAGGAGTGACACCAGGAGGTACTTCAAAGGAAATGGTTACTGTCATCACTTCACCTGGTACCAGTGAAAAATAGTTGTCGGAGTAATGAACAGGAAGGATACGTGTGTCTTCAACTTTATTGTGCTCCTTCTTTGAAGCATGAACAGAGAAATGAAGAAAGAAAGCAACTCCTTTCCCCGTTCCACTAACTTCAGAAACCATCGCCTTGTTGTACTCCCTTGAAAAGCTCCCCCTATTTTTCTCGTATAAACTGATTTCATGTTTCTTTCCATCCAAAAGGTCAAAAGATTCTGATGAATCCAATTTACCACAGCTGCCGTTTCTTCTGATAAAGCTATTTCTATACAGTGGAGTGTTAGAATCTGGCTTCTTTGATGTGTTCTGGATATGCATGCGCATTTCATAGCTTGACCCTTTAATAAAGGTTAGAGAAGTTATTTTGAGAGGTGGTCTTCTCTCTTTGAATGGCTCCAAAAGCTTGTAATCATCACCTGTTAGGTGCAACCAGTAAAAGTTCCTCGAGTATATGCGATTATCGGACACATCATAGAGTTTGAGAAGAAGAAAGTAAACTGGCTTTGGATTCTTCGACTTCGGATACTTCATCTCAAATGTAGGTACAACTTTTTTGGGTGGCACAGTAAGTTTTTCAGAGGTTTTATAGTATGGACATTCTCCTTCCAAATCCCAAACTGAGGCTTCTATAGCAACATTAGAAAGTTCCTCCAACGTAGTGTTCACAACCTGTAGACAGTGAGTAAAATAATCATGAGAACAGTAGAATTCCGCCAGATCTCATGCTAGTTCCTGCATTATCCCTTTTTGGATGCAAAAGTTGCACATTTAAGTCTAGGTGATATGGAAGAAGCAATAACTATTACATTTATTTCCCTGTCCGTAAAAGTAAGCAGCAGGAGAAGTTCCAGAAAAAAGAAATTTAAAAATGATCAATGCACATACTTCAGGTTCTGAATTCTAACCTTCAATACTATATATTATTTAAGTTCAAGTACATCCACTTTCTATTATTTAAGCCAAAGTATCAGATTTATCCTCTAACAGTGCTAGACAAATGATTACCTCTATAGAAAATGTTTCCAGATTAAGCTGAACATGAATTGGTTCTGCTGCAGAGCGGCAGCCATAGAATCCTGCTGTTTGGTCATGGAGATGATCATAAAACTGGCCTCTTAGACCAGTCCATGGGTTTTGAGTTTTCCATATCAAAACACCTGTATATCTGCTCCACATGTGGGATGTGTAGCCTTCTAAAAGAGCTCTGTATTGAACATAGTTAACAAGCTGTGCCTGATATGATTTATTAACAGAATAAGTCAAATGCAGAAACAGTAAAAAAGAATCAATGAAAATGAGTTTGCACATCAATGAAATGTTTCATTCACCTTCAGACAAAAATCATCCAGATCTTTTGGTGTCCCATATGATAATATCTGGTCATGAACTTTTCCTGGTTTGGAATAAGGTATGTATTTATGGTAAGTCCATATGGGATTGGGGACTTCTTCAATATAGCCATTTGCTAATTTTTTGAACAGAGGAATCTGCCACCCTTCTGGTGGCATAGTTGCTCTAATAGTAGCTGCTACTGGCATCCCCACATTACCGACCTCTGGATTAAAGCCATACTTGTAGTAGTCAGGCTTGAAGAAGTCCTCAGGGTTCTGAATTTCGTAAGGACCATCAGTGAAGTCTCCTTTGCCATCTGCAAACCCATCCCACATAGAGCCTTGAATGTAGACTCTAGTACCATCTAGATATTGACTTGGGTCCTTTATCACGGGAGTAATTGCTGAGGTGCCACTGTTGTTTGAATTCATATAATATGGATGGAGTTGAAGATCATTCTTCAAAGCAGCGTTGATGTCAGGTGGTGGAACTTGTTCATTTCCCCCAACCCACAACGCAAGACTAGGATGGTTCCTCAAAAGCTTAACGGTATCCCTTGCACATAGCAAGAAAAGATCATGGTCAAGTGGGCCATCTGGGTTAGACACGGGATCACCTCGTCCATCACAGTCTCCAGTAATCCAGAACTCTTGCCAAACCTGCCAAAGAATGGGATATTCACATTATCATCTTCTTTTATTCTATAGGGGGCTAATTTACAAATGCACTTCATCTCCAAGTAACTCTACTTCTAACATTTTAAATGATATTTGAAGCAGATGCCAATTTTGTGTGCCTATCCATGGACTGTTGCAAGGAACTCCACACACTGAATAAAAGTAGCAACTTTCTCTAATAAAACAAGTGATCAGTTCAAGACTGCGGAAACCATACTGTATATATACTCTGTACATGAAGACCAATGTTGCAATAATCACCATCAAAGCACAATAATTGCCAACTAAGCCACTTAGATATTTGATCTCTGCATCTAGTTACCCTTTAGAAGCGATAAAGCAAATCGGCTTTTGTTTTACTTTCAAGTTTCAACCCATATAATCTAGAAATTCAAAGGAACCCGACACAGGCATAAAAGCAGGATAAGGAGTAGTTCTCTACAGCTTAAAGTTCGACAAACATAAACTCAATAGGGGGCTTACTGAGAAATGATCAGATTCCCGTAGTCTTATAGGAGAGGTCTATTCAGGAGAACAATGAAAATACAGCAGAGTTCTGTGGCATTTTGGTACACCTATGACATTCCAGTTGGCATTAGATGATTGGATGCTAAAAAAAAGGCAGCCCGGTGCATTAAAGCTACCGCTATGCGCGGTGTCTGGGGAAGGGCCCCACCACAAATGTGTATCGTACGCAGCCTTACCTTACATTTCCGCCAGAGGCTGTTTCCAAGGCTTGAACCCGTGACCTCCTGGTCACATGGCAGCAACTATTTCTAAGAAATCCTATCTTTTCTACCTTTTCTTTTCTGTTCTCTAGTTTTTTTTTGATAAGGAGTTTTTCAACCTTTATATAACAACCATATACAGTGACCTACGTTCCCATTCAATAAAGCAATTTCTTAAAGACTGGCGTTTGCTTCTGCAATCAAGAGGGCACCTTTTCAGCTACACAAACTAGACCATGCACACACAAGCCAGATCAACATGCAAGCCAGAACCCACACACACAGAGAGAGTGGGGTTAGAAGTGATTGTTCTTACCAGTAAACCATACAAGTCACAATAATGATAAAACTCAGGTCTCTCAGCCAGTCCCCCACCCCAACAACGCATCATGTTGAAGTTCATATCAGCATGGAATCTGATATCCGTCTTGTACCTCTCCTTTGAAAGCCGCAATAATCCATCTGAGAGGATCCAATTACCCCCACGAATGAATATTGGCTGATCATTTACCTTAAACAGCCTGCAAAGAAAACAAAGGAAAATCTGACACCAATATTGACAAAGAAATGGACCTTGAGCCTAACTCAACCTCAAAAGCTAGCTCATGAGGGGAGGATCGGCCAAAACCATATAAGGAGACCAAGGACCCTTTAACCCACCGATGTGAGACTCCAAAATTATATAACTAACGAGACAATCTACTATTGTCTCTAAAGAAGATAAAGGGTGGAGACTTTGAAGTTACAGTTTACCTTCCACCTGTAGCACTATCTGTATGACTCTCAATTTTGCGAAAGCCAAAATGGTGACTCCATGTATCTGACTCTCCATAACCATTCACATTAACAGTTATCTCGACGTTGTACAGATGTTGCTTCCCCATGCCATTAGGCCACCATAAATTGGGTTTGTAGAAATAAAGCTGCAACGAAAAGATTTAACCAACTTATACAATAAGCTTTTCATTTTCTTCTCTGAATAAACCTGAGATAAGTTGAGAGCAGTACAACAGAGAAGACCCATTTTCAAAGCAAAGACTTGACAGACTTTACAAAAGCTCAAAAACAAAAAACAGAATAGACACAACCAAAAAAGAGTAACATCTAAAAAACAAAAACAAAAATAAAGAGCTTCATATATAGTGGAGTACTCAAATTAGAGCATGTGCTAATTCAGCACATGAACTGGAAAACATCCCATCTCGAAAACTTCATATATAGTGGAGGCACTTTATTGTTCACCAACTTCAAGGAGTGAACAAGAAGACGACATTCTAAGAACAGAAACATGAGAAAAACTTGCAAAGTTTGGACATTTCACAGCCAAACCAAGGTCCTCATTGTATGATTACATGGTAATTGGTATAAGAAAAAACACAAGAAGTTCTTGGATTACCACCTCAAGCGCTCAAGCAAATTCTCTCAGTATACTCTCAGTACCGCATAGCTCTCTGCTTTATTCTAGTGGCAGAACTATAGGGGGTAACACCGAATCTCAGTAAAAGAAACCTTCAGTCCCTCCCACTTGGGTTATAATTCAAATCACCAAGGAAAATCTCCAGCAGATACATAGGTGTGTTGCATTCCTTTAAAAATGGTACTCTACGACTCTAACTATGAGGTGCACCATAGCATGTCCTACTCATGGTTTTCTCAACCATAGACCCAAATTGAGCCATTTAAAAGTGACTCTGTATAAGCTTGAGACACTACAAGATTTCTTAGAACTTGTGTCGAAGCCACATATGTGGCATTAGAATTTAAATCTCCACAATTTTTTTATACAAATTTTAAGAAAAGGAAAAAGAAATACATATATGAACCTTATATTAGAATCAAAGGAAAAAGAAAGTAAGAAACAAAAGAGAGAAAGAAGAAACTAACCTCAGGAAATGTATACTGAATATTTGCACCCGGAGAAATAGACACATGCTGTGTCTCAAGATGCTCAACTAAGACAGTACCGTCTCCAAGTTCAGTTGACACTTGGATGTTCAGCGAGCATTCAGCTACCCCAGCATTTTTGTTGACCAACTCTACTGTAGAATGCAAATATACCCTCTTGCAGCCGTCAAAAAACGACGAGGCTAAGTGGGGATCTACTATTTTCACTGGCTGCAACAGAATTGGTATTTAATCTGAATCAGGAACAATATATTAACCAAGAAAGGAAAACTCAGCACATCATATCTCAAGGCTACGGGTTTGATGGCTTTTGTGACGAATTGTAAAAGCTGCAATGCAACATGACACATCAAAATGAAAAGAAGAAAAGAAAAATAAAGGATAGGAAAAGTGGCCAACTAACACCCAAAAATTGTAAAAACAAACATCTCCCAACAGTTTTCTGGTTAAAAGTACACAGGTCTAAAAAGCGAAGTTCACAACAGAAACCATAAGAATTTCCAATGATTATTCAAAGAAACAGACTAAGATTCATGAGCGAGAACTAGATTTAATTAAATTCTTACCCCTGTTACAGTAATAGATACCTCATCCCAGATGCCAGTGTTCCTATCCCTGTAATAATTTGAATATCACAAAACATTAGCATTTACGGCATCCAGCTTTATTTTGTTTTAGCAATACTGCACTCAGCAATAGTTGTTGTGGATTATTTAATCAAAGAAATTGGGAGAACAATATCAATGCTAATATCCAAGTATCAGTTTTGGACTTGATGTTTAATGACATGAATTTATAAAATGACAAAATCATTACTTCCTATTTAGAACAAAACTTCTCCTCAACTTTTTTGGAGGTTTTAAAAACGTTGTTTTTTGCTGGGGCCTTAAAACTACAGCTTATATGCAATTTATTTATATGAATCTTTCATTTAAAGTTGCTGAACAAAGATCCCATCACCCTATAAACCAACAGAAATTTTAGAACGACGAAAAATTGATATTGTGCACTGTGTATTTGGTTAATATACTCTACCAAAGAGGAGAATGGAAAGCCTCAGGTTTATCTGAATCTGAGCTCAATAAAAAGATTTGGCATTTCTTATGTCTGAGATTATCCAGCAGGCACAATTGATATACATCAAGTTTACAGCACAACAAAATATCCAAGCCACTAATTTCTAAATGATAACATTATATATGTAAAAACATCTTGGGTAGGTTTTTTCTACTTCTTGGTAAACTGCTGGAACAAGGAAGGGAAGGTCTTTCCACATCAACCTACCTCATCCATTTACCCTTTTCCTGAGCTGCGAACTGCTATGTTTGAAAATCACATATGCAAAGTTGAAGTTATATATGTAAAATGCAAGTTAAAATCTCATAAACACAATGTTTTCGCCAAGTGAGATACTTTTATATCGTAATTTTAATTGTTAAAATAGAAGAGTTACAGTGAGGAAATCGAAACAAAACTAGCACAGAAACAGTAACTTTGTCCTCACCTTATTGGAGTCATCCAATCCCAACCTTCGACATATTGTGCAGCAACATCTTTCCCGATCTATGATATGGAGAAGAGAAAATTATGGTCCATTCCACACATCATAGAGAAGCATATATTCTCACTTTTGCAAATGAGATAATGAATGGATGGGAACTCTTTCTTCTTAAAACGAGTTTACAATAAATAACACAACTGTCGAGGAAACACAACCAAAATTTCCAACATATGAACAAAATGTGGGGAAAACAATTTAACTCTAGAATAATTCTACGAACTTTACTAATTCTTTCTCCCGAATTACAGGAAGTGAAAAGGGACTAATCCAAGTCCCTTACAAAAACACTAGCTTGTGGCGATTAATTCAAACTAATTCAAGGTAATCAAAGCAACAAATCAGTTTCACAGTGCTACATCTGAACTCAGTCCATCTCATTGACTATAAGCTGCTTAATGAAATAACACACCCCCGGAAAACGTTACTCGATACATGCGGAGTGTTGGGATATATTAGAAGTTTTCAGTTAATTTTTCTCAATAACTTCTTTTTTTAATGAAATATGTGATATATTAATAACAAAGCATCCATAGGATGCAAGAGTAATTTTTACTCGATATCTTAAGTTTAAACTTTGAATAAGAAAGAAAAACAGAAAAGGTTTTTGGCCTCGTAAACGAACATTATACAGATTCAAGAGCAGCACACATCATAGCAACACAAAAATAATCCTACTCAAAAGATTAGATCATTTAGTTTATAAACTGAAGAGACGTACTGGGAAACGTCATTTGGACCATTAGCTCATACGTTTTATGTAAGTTTCTACGGATTTTCCCAGTTAACTAGTATTGGCGAGTCTGGGAAATGGTTAACCTCTAAGCCAGGGATTTTGCACTTCAATATTACAGTTTAAAGTTCCTGCTAAGAGATAGACCAACCACCAGACGCCAACCATCTTGTCTCATATGTAATCTAGGGAGATGCTATGGTCTTGGATGGTGAGTGCAAATATTTCCTTAGAACAACATACATTAAATATTTATGCATATCAGAAATCAGGGAAGGCTTTGATATAAATTCTAAGAAATAAAAATTAATTATAATGTCTAAGCGTGTTAGTTGGAACAAGTAATATGAAGTGAAAGTTTAAGATAGTTCTAAGAAAACAATTTCCACCAATCATTGGGGAAGTCATTTTTCCCTTTTGGTGGGAAAATGTTTTCCTAACCAAACACCAGAGAATGACTTCCGCAAGGAAAACATTTTCCTGGAAAATGATTTCCAGCACATATTTTTTGTGTGTGTGATTGAATTGATGTCTCCCATGAGAGAATAATCATAATGTGCCCCCAGAAGAGAAGAGTAAAAGCTTCCAAGGTGATTTGGCTTAAGTTAAATTTGATGAATACCTCGTGATCACCACCTTGACCACCCTGAGGAGGAATACGCCCTGGATGATCAGGAGGATAGACAAGCACAGCGAGCAGATTCTGACCATCCGGATGCAGAATGTCAGTAATATCAATAGAATGCCTCCTAAACATTCCCTTTGGAAGCACCTCCTTGTGCCCATTCAGATAGACTTCAGCAGAATAGTTAATAGCCCGAAAATTAAGATCCACGTGCTGATTATTTGACTGAAAATAAATTTAATCAAGCACTTATCAGCAGCACCGAACACAGGGAATAGTTGCAAATCACAGAGGAAATGAAGAGATTGTATCATTCATTCAGTAGACTAAATAAATATCCTTGAACTACTTAACGTGCAGAACCCTTACAGAAAATGAAACACCGAATGCAAAAGACAGATTTGATAATTTGTATACATACCAGCTTACATTCAAAGGTGGTGAAAAACCAGAAAGTGTAGTGTTCCCTCCCTGAATCAGCAATGTCGATAATTGATTCATTTCCCAGCCCATAGAAAGGATCAGGAACAAGCTTGTTCTCCACCAGGGTTCCTAAAACACTGAAATTTAAATTACAAAGTGACTCCTCCTTTTGTTTTTGGATCGATGAGTTACAAATTGGAAATGTAACAATACAAAGCCCCATCTCCACAATGTTTGAGTTTAAACTCTACATAAAGCCCTTCAAGGAAATGCTATAATCTGATTTTTGTTTACCAAGTCACCATCTTTCGACACTTAAAATCCTGATGCAAGCTACCAAATGGGATTATGAAGTTTAACTACAATACCAAATTACCTCTAGTGGTGAATGCCAGGACTCCTTAGTGACTGAGAAAGAATCAAGTCATTTCATTACAAAAGATTGTATTTTTTATAAGTTACTAAAGTGAATAATGAAAGGTCAATCGTTAAACCATAAAAATCACGCTGACAATCATCATCGTAACAACAGGATTTTAAAGGCAATCTTGAATTCTAGATTTTCCCATTCAAATGTTAATAAAACTGAAAGAAATGGGAGTTTGTATGAATGATGAAAAGGGGAAAACATTACGTTCCAGGAACAGCAGCTTTCATCCAAGGAGAGATGGGCTGAGTAGGAGGAGGTTGAGTAGTAGTGAGTTCTACTCCATTTATTTCAACTTCTGTGGATCGAGCTGCTAACCACCCTCCATCCAACACTCTCTTCCCTATCTCCATCTCCACCATTCAACAAATAAGCCCTACAACCACCTTAAATCTTCTCTTTTATTGTGATAATCATCACTTGTTGCACTATCCTACTACTTTATAGCCGCTTAGCGTGAAAATTTCAAATATAATTTTACTCACGTAAAATTTCAAAAACAACTTTAATAACTAAACACAATCTCAACTTCAATTTCATCGCGAAACTCTGTAATTATGTGAGCTGTAGAAGAGGTTGCTCTTGTCGCTTTGTCACTTTAGGATAAAAAGTGGCCACCTGTGACCAGATTTTACACAAATTGGTCCCGCTGTTCTTGTTTGTGGTGGGACCCCCTCTCAGGGGTTGTCTATTTCTTCTCCTTCTTTTTGGATAAATCTTACTTTATTTTTCACTTTCTTCATCTGATAATATTTATTTTTTTATTAACTTGATATAGAATTTAATAATAAAAAATAATATAAATAATTTATTATATTATTTACTAAATATTAAATTTAATATTTTGAAAAAATTATTATTTATTAGATAATAAATAATATTTAATAATAAAAATAAAATAAAAATAAATTGCTAGATTGAGTGTTTAAATTATGCTAGAAAGTAAGCGAAAATGTTATTAATATTCGTGGAGGATAAGTTGGAAACAAAATTACTGATGTAGTTATACCACAAGAAGAAGATTATATTGAGTATTTTTATTAATATGTTTTTAAAATTAGAAATTAAGGTGTTATAAATCAAATGTGAGAGCCCAACCCAGAGAACGGCCTATAAACCCCTTAGCATTTCTCTATTTCTTCAATGTGGGACAATTGATTCATAACAATCGCCTTCGCTTGAGAACCAACAACCTCGTTGGTCACGGCTGGTACCCCTTTTAGTGTCCAGGTCACCACTTCGAGTCGGAGCTCCACGCGTGGATCGATCTTCGTTGGTCACGGTTGGCATCCCTCTTGGATCCAGGCCACCACTCTGAGTCTCTCAATGAGAGCACTAATGTTATATAACAATCGCCTCTGCTTGAGAACCAACGACCTCGTTGGTTACGGCTGGCACCCCTCTTGGGTCGAGGTCATCACTCTGAGTCGCGACTCCATGCGTGGACGATCCTCGTTGGTCACGATTGGCATCCCTCTTGGATCCAGGTCACCACTCCGAGTCACGGCCAAACACGTGGGACTCTCAATGAGAGCACCAATGTTATAAACCAAACTAGAGAGCCCAACCCAAAAGACTAGCCTGATAGGTGGGAGAACCCATTTGGCCTATAAACCCTTTAGCATTTTTCTATTTTTTCAATATGGGACAATTAATTCATAACATAGTGGGTTTTTCTTTTTTTCCTTATTTTACTGGCATATTAATTTCTTTTTATCCTTCTCTCTCCCCAGATCGGTTTGCCCTTTCGTTACTGTGGTCGCCGGCGAATCTGAGGCATCCTCTGGCTCGACTCCGGCGATGGTGGTAGAGGGAAGAACCGGTCAGAAATGGTTAAAATAGTTAAATCAGTTGGTCAGACGCCCACCGGCGTTTAGATTCCGGCAACACCAAGAAAAAGCTTCGGCGACTTTCCGACGACGCAAAGCTAACTTCTTTTCGGTGACTGTACTTCCGGCAACCAACTTCTACTTCAAAATTGTCGTGACCAGCACGCGTAGAACCCTAGTGACATCTGAACTTTACTTTGTACATACTCTTTACAGTCTAGTTCTTGATAATTGTTATTTCAGCTACTTGTGTTTTTAGTTGTGCCCAATTTACTTAGAGGTAGATATTACTGTGTTTTTTGTGCGTGACCGCTACGGGATTTCTTTATATCCCGATGAATTCTAACCTTGAATTTTATTTCTTGAATTTTATTTCATTTCTTTATTTTTCTAGTATCTGTTGTGCTTGAATTTTGGTTGTATTTTGTGCTCTACATATGCCTTTTATTGTTACTGTTGTTTTAGCCTTTGTTGTATTTTATGTTGAGTAGTGGCTTGGGTGGCTCATGGTAGAATAGGGTCATGTCCTGGGGGTCTTGGTGGGCTGGGGGTGGGTTTGGGGGCTGGTGTTGGGTTAGGTTCGAGATGCGGAGTGCGAGGTATTAAGGGAGGGGATAAGAGAGTTGATATTTTGAGGGTAGGATCATGGAACATTGGGACCCTGCAGAGTAAGTCGATAGAATTAGTTAAGATTCTTAGGAAGAGAAAGATTAATATTGCGTGTGTCCGGGAAACCAAGTGGGTAGGTTCCAAGGCTATGGATGTAGATGGGTACAAGTTGTGGTATTCAGGTAGTGATAGGCGCAGAAATGGCGTAGGCATCTTAATGGACGAGGAGCTTAAGGGGCAGGTAGTGGAGCTGAAAAGGCTTAGTAATAGGGTTATGACTATCAAGTGGGTTTTGGGGGGATTTACTTTGAACATTTATAGTGTGTATGCGCCACAGGTGGGCATGGACGAGGAGGAGAAGAAGAGTTTTGGGGAGGTTTTGGATGAGGTGGTTAAAGGCGTGCCTAGTTCGGAGAAGATTTTCATAGGAGGGGATTTCAACGGGCATATCGGGTCTTTGTAGTTAGGGTACAATGATGTGCATAAGGGCTTTGGGTTCGGGGTTAAGAATGATGAGAGAGCTGCTCTTTTAGAGTTTGCTAGGGCCTTTGGATTGGTGGTAGTGAATTCCAACTTTCTGAAGAAGGAAGAGTAGTTGGTTACTTTCCGTAGTAGGGTAGCCAAGACCCAGATTGACTTTCTACTGCTTAGGAAGGAAGATAGAGCTTTGTGCAAGGATTGTAAGGTAATCCCGAGTGAGAATCTTGCGACCCAGCATAGACTCCTAGTGATGGACTTGGCTATCAAGACGGGTAAGTTGAGGCGGAGTGAGAAGGGTCGACCTAGAGTTAGGTGGGGCAGCTTGACTCCAGATAGTGCTTTAGAGATAGGGGCAAAGTTGGAGGCGAAGGGGATGTGGGAGTACGGAGGGGGGGAGGGGGTGTGTGTGGATAGTATGTGAGATAGGGCTGTTGGTTGCATCAGGGAGTTTGCTAGGGAGGTATTAGGTCTTTCGAGGGGTTGGTCTGGCCGGTTTCAGGGGGATTGGTGGTGGAATAAAGATGTTAAGAAGAAGGTGGAGTCGAAGAAGGCGGCTTACGGTAAGTTGGTTGAGAAAAAGGATGAAAAAGAGAAGCGGGTGAGCAAGGAGGAGTTTAAGTTAGCTAAAAAGGAGGCTAAGCTAGCAGTTAAGGCTGCTAAAATAGCAGTTTTTGAGAGTTTATATAAGGGGTTAGAGGAGAAAAACGGGGAGAAGAGGTTGTTTAGGCTGGCCAAGGTTAGGGAGAGGAAGGGTCGTGATCTGGATCAGGTGAAGTGCATTAAGGGGGTGGATGGCAGAGTTTTAGTGGAAGACGCCATCATTAAGAAAAGATGACAGTTGTATTTCCATAGGCTCTTGAATGATGAAGGGGACAGAGGTATTTTGTTAGGGGAGTTGGAGCTTTCGGGGGAGTGTCGCGACTTTGTCTTTTGTCGGCATTTTAAGGTAGAGGAGGTCAGTGAGACTATTCGCAAGATGCGAAGGGGCAGGGCGACGGGACCCGATGAGATTCCGGTGAATTTTTGAAAGTTCTCTGGCGGGGCAGGGTTAAGGTGGCTGACCAACTTGTTTGATAATATTTTCAAGTCAGCAAAGATGCTTGAGGCGTGGAGATGGAGCACGATGATTTCCTTATATAAGAACATTCAGAGTTGCAACAACTACCGGGGTATTAAGTTGTTGAGTCACACGATAAAGATTTGGGAGAAGGTGGTGGAGCGGAGGTTGAGGAAGATTGTGCCTATTTCGAAGAATCAATTTGGTTTTATGCCTGGTCGCTCCACGACTGAGGTATCTCACCTTGTGCGGAGACTGGTAGAGCAGTATAGAGAGAGGAAGAGAGATCTTCACATGGTATTTATTGATTTGGAAAAGGCGTATGACAAGGTTCCCAGGGAGGTTCTTTGAAGATGCTTGGAGGCCAAAGGGGTTCTGGTAGCGTACATCCGAGAAATTAAGGACATGTATGAAGGGGCGAAGACTCGGGTAAGGACTATGGGAGAAGATTCTGAACATTTCTCGATCTTAACAGGGTTGCACCAGGGATCAACTCTTAGTCCATTTTTATTCGGTTTGGTGATGGATGTGTTGACGCAGAATATACAAGGCGAGGTGCCTTGGTGTATGCTTTTTGCGGATGATATAGTTTTGATTGATGAGTCGCGACAAGGGGTTAATGATAAGCTGGAAGTTTGGAGACAAACCCTGGAGTCTAAAGGTTTCCGGTTGAGCAGGAGCAAGACAGAGTACTTGGAATGCAAGTTTAGTGACTCAAGGCACGAGGAGGAGGTGGTAGTGAAGTTGGATTCTCAGGCGGTTTGCAAGAGGGATAGTTTTAAGTATCTCGGGTCTATGATTCAGGAGAATGGAGAGATAGATGAGGATGTCTCTCACGTATTGGGGCTGGTTGGATGAAATGGAGGCTCGCTTCAGGTATTTTATGCTATAAGAAGGTGCCCCACAAGCTAGAAGGCAAATTCTATAAAATTGCAATCCGACCTTCTATGTTGTATGGAGCGGAGTGTTGGCCGGTTAAGAATTCTCATGTCCAGAAGTTGAAAGTGGCGAAAATGAGAATGTTGCGTTGGATGTGTGGTTTCACAAGTGCTGATAGGGTTAGGAATGATATTATTCGGGAGAAGGTGGGAGTGGTATCTGTGGAGGAAAAAATGCAGGAAGTGAGGTTGAGATGGCTTGGTCATGTGATGAGGAGGGGTACGGATGCTCAAGTTCGTAGGTGTGATTTAGCCTTGGAAGGTTTCAAGCGGGGTAGGGGTAGACCAAAGAAATGTAGGAGAAAAGTGATTAAGCGTGACATGGAGCAGTTACAGCTGACTAAGGACATGACCCTGGATAGGAAGGTATGGAGGAAAAACATTAGGATAGAGGGCTAAGGGTGTGGATGAGTCGTAGCCAGTAATTAGGTGGACTTTGGTATTCTTTGTTTGACAATGTACAATCTTCTGTGGATGTCGTACCTTTGTTATTTTATCATGTTCCTTGCTTTTGATGCTTTTGTATACTGTCTTTAATCTTAAGCCGGGGGTCTATCGGAAACAGTCTCTCTACCTCTTTAGAGGTAGTGGTATGGACTGCGTACACTCTACCCTCCCCAGACCCCACTTTGTGGGAATATACTGGATTTTATTGTTGTTGTTGGTTGGATTTGGATATGGATTGGAAAGAGGGAACTAATACGTCTTATAATGCATGTTGTACAACGTTTTTACTGTCTGAAAAATTATATAATTCTTCCATTAATAGTCCTTTGTCCTTTATTCAAAGTATTATAGTGCTGTAGGAATGCAAAAAATTTTAGAATGTATGCGGTCAAATAAATTGAATATAATTAAATATATTTATATTTGACAGAGGTTGAAATAATACACATAAAGGGAAAAAAAAATATATCAGATTTTACGTAAAGCTTTGTGAATCATTCTAAATGTACAATGTTATTTAAAGACCGAAGTACTAAAAAATAATACTACAATATACTCCTACCTAAATACATACGAAGAAAAATTGTTCACAAAAGGCTTATAATATCTTAAGATTTAGTGTGTACCTAGTTATATATCCACAAAATGCAATAGAAGCAAAAGATCACTCATAATGTATATCCAATTGCATTAATTTCAAGCTAATTAATATATACAAAACAAAAATCAAAATAATATAATGTAGTTATAGGAGATTAATTTATTTAGAATGTACATTGAAATGAGTTTTTTCATCACAAAACAACTCAACATGGCTTACACAAAATTTATCGTGTATATTTATATAATCAGTATATAAAATAAGTATCAAATATATAATCAGATTTACTGTACACGTACGTTGTCTACAAATGGATGCAATTAGACGGATATAAATATTTCTGAAAATAAATGATATTTTTGTCTTTTACAACTTTTATTAAAAAAAGTTCTATGACCTCTCTATAAGATATATAAGGTAGAGGTAGACCTATATGTAACCTTTAAGAAGAAGAATTGCTAACAAGAATGAAAGAAAGAAAAAAGAAAGAAAGTCTGAGGAGGATACAAACCTTACGTCTAACTTAGAGGTATGTTTTCGATAGATCTTTGGCTCAAGAAAAAAACAGTTCCAACTTCCAAAGCATTCCAGGAAGGAAAGTAACAGAAGTACAAGAAATAGCAGGTAACAGAACAGTAACTACAATAAAATAATATAATAGTTGAACTACAAGATAATGAATAATACTCTTTACAAATCTACAATTGTGATTGTTGAATTTGCCAAGAAAAAAAATCCTAAAGTTGGCAGTTTAGTGTAGGTAACATGTCATTAATAAGCCATATCCCCAACCATTTATATGTTGCTTGTGTCAAATGAACTTCATCCCAACTTATGTAAGTTGCCACAAATTGGGACTCCTGGGGCTCCACATATTCTACTTTTGTCCTAGTTATATTTTCCTCCTATTCCTCCTATTCCGCAACAAGCTTTCTGCAGAGAATTTTTGTCAAACCCTAAAAACTTCAATCATAAAAATAAGTGTTGTTGCATGTGATTGTTTTCTAATTAAGGCGGAGCTGCAAAAATAATTGAAGGAAGTTCAAGTGAATTTCCTCATTAGAAAATTATGCTGTGTGTATAAATACATAAATAGAATGAAAAGAAGTTTTCAATATTATTTTGAACCATCTTGACATAAGGGAATTCTCTAGTATAGTGGTAAAGGTGACTTGGTGAGAAAAACTAGTGGAAAAAGAATCGATTTATCAAAGAATGATATTTTTGAGCACTTACCAAGACTAGTGGCATTTTGCAGAAGCCACTGATAAGCATCATAATAGTCACCATATATCAATGTAATGTTTTGATAGTACTCTTTCTCGAGCTCTTGAATGGCTTTTTGCAAATGATGATTATAGAAGATAGCCAAATTATTCAAGTCTTTCAAGCGATGATACTCATCGTATGCAGTCGAATTATTGGTCGAAAACATTGTTAGCAAATTTGGTATACAACCAATTGGAAAATTTGCAGGAATAACAATTCGGACAGCCCCAAAACCAATGACCGCCTGAAAAAAGTAATGATATAAAATGTAGTTTTCTCATTACTGATAAAAGAGAATGAGCCAAACCATCAGTAAAAGTTTGGAAAATCCTAGAGAATATTGTTGATGTTTTGTACCTATGAAATCGATCATGAGCAAACCATCAGAACATCGTCCAGTTGATTTATTCTCGGGAAAGTTTTGGCCGGAAGGAAGATTTTGCAAATGGAGAGAAAGCTCTCCCTGATGAAGTTGCTAGTGATATATTTTGTCAAATTTGCATTTCATCAATGAAGGAACTTCAAGCATTAGCTGAGCATTACTCTTCAGAAGAACCAAGAAACTAAGGATCGAAAGAACTTGTAATGCATTAACTATTAAGGATCAAGCATCTTAATAGTGAATGCCATGGCTCAAATAGTAAAGAAATTTCTCAAGAATTATGGGCTTAATATAAATGTTATATTGTAGTTATGTGCATACTGCTAAATTCTTGTTTAGGTGACCCAACTCTTTTATTGTTCCATGCTAGTCTGTTTTTCTTGACCATGTTTAACAAACTAAAAAAGGTGCTTAGCCAACATTATGGAGAAATGCGAATTCGCTATACATTTTACTAGCCATCTCAATACAATGTTCTTCTGAGCTCATACTTGTAAACTGGATCAAGAATATTGGTTTGTAGCTTTATTTTAACACTCTTGGATGAATGAATTTATCTGCTTAGTTAGATAGAACCAAATGATATGGTATCCAAACCAAATCCAAAATTTTCAAAATGTAGTTCCACAGGTAGAAGTGTTCATGCACATAGGATTAAATCGAACTTACAGTGATTTTATTGATTAAAATGGCATGAGTGTCAAAACTCCTATGCTGCACGGTCGGACTATTTTCGACAACATTGGAGTTCTTATTTCCAGACTCATACCCTTGGGGCCTACTTTTTTTTTTACAGTAGTAAGGATAAACTTCGGTACGAAGCACCAAATGAGTCAACAATTTGACATCCAGTACTAAGGATGACAAGAACTACTACTATTGTACAACACCGACTATAAACAAACTGGGGAATAATTGGCAAAGAAGGCACCTACCAAAACTAATTTGTCAAATGTCCACTTAATTTCTTTTTTATTTATTTTTTAGGTTTAGGGCGTAAAAAGTAGAAAAAAATAGAAAAAGTAAGACCCATACGTGGGCCAAGGGATCAATTCATCATTTTTACAATTTTACAAATTTAATATAATACACCTAACACCCTCCACTTATTCCAATATCAAAAAGAGCCCTCTCTCTCTCCTCTTCAATTCTCTTCCAACTCCCGTTTTCTAAACCTCTTGCTCCCAAAAACGTCATTTTCATTTTCTCTTCTTCTCCAGCTGGTAAGGGCTCGTCATTGCTTTGCAAGGTTAGTTAAAATCAAGTTTCGATCATTAATAGATCCATTTAAACGATTTTCTTTGCTAATCGATTCGTAGTGATGTAGGAAATTTATTTATTTTTTCGAATTTGGTTGATTAAGTAGTTAAAAAATGAGAATTTTATAGGTAATGAGTTTGATTTTGAAGCAATAGTTGATGTTTTATGTAGTATTTTTGACAGATTTTTTCGTCGATCACGGTGTTGAATTTTGAAACTTTTGTTTAGGAATTTTGGTTTAGTTGTGGTTTTTTTAGCAACGAAGTGTTGAATGGTGGGATAATTGTTATTTGAAGAGTTATTTTGGCATTTTGATTTGAACAGTGATCTGTTTCTGTCCGTAGACCCGTGGTCTATGAAATGAGAATGCCCTAGATTGAAATCAATTTTTAGACGTATGAAATTTTTTTAAAATATGATTGCTGAAATAGTGAAAAATGAAAGAGTAATAGTTAATTAGTTTGATTAGGTGCACTAGTTTGATTTTTAGTTATTGTTGTGTTTTGATAATGCATGTTGGATTTTGGTTCAGTTATTGTATTTTTGTGCAGTGAACTGTTTAATTGTGGGGTATTTCTTAATTTTTTGGGGGGGGCGTTTTATTTGAGCATTGAGTTATTTCTGTTGATAGACTTGTGGTCTATGAACCGAAAATAGGAGATTTGTTCTGCAGGTGTAGATTGTGTTGAAAATGGCTAAAAAAGCATCCTTCCTAAACACAAAGCCAGTACAGTACCGCTTCTGATTCTGCTGGTAGCAGTAAAAAATGAAAAGTTGCGACAGTTGAAAATGTCTCAAAAAGGAAGAAAATTGAAGAGTTAGTGTCCGAATCAAATTCGGAGTTAAAGGAGATAAGCGACTACGTTGATTCTGGTGAAGATATTGCCAAGCGCAGTGTTAGTGGTGACAGTAAAGAGAGCGAAGGAAGTGGAAGAAATAGTGATGATAGGGATAATGATCCCTTGTCCGTGCCGTCTTGTTCAAGATTCATTTCCGTGGACCGATATGACGTTCGAACGATAATGGACGAGGTCCTGACTACATCAACCCCCAGCATCTCCTGAAATCAGTTTTTTAGTTTTTGTTTTGTTTTATGTTATAAGTTTTTATTTTGTATTCATTGCAGAAGAAGCTTTCTTGTAGGATTGTTGTTAGAAAAAAGGTTCTTCGTTGTTTGCTTATTTTGGTTGTTCTGGCCGATGCGCCAATGTTCCCCATGTAAAATTCCTATGATTGTGCAGTGAACAAAGTTTAATACAAGTATTTCTATTTTTAAGTTTCGTTTTCCTCTTTTTGGTTATTGTTATTTTTTGTGTTTGCATCTGTAGTGACTGCATCTATAAATATAGATCACATAAATAGTCTATCGTCGATCTTAGACTCCGTCTCCCATCAACCAAACATAGTAGTCGACTGTAGACTATATGAATCGATGGTCCATGAGTAGCTTGCAGTTTGAAAGAAAATAATTAAATTAAAAAAGATTTCAAGAAATAATCACATGATTTGGGGTTGGAGAAAGAATCTAATTAAATTTTAAAAGATAATAACATGTTTTGGGACTGGTGAAAGGAAATAATTAAATTTAAAAAGATTTAAATAGATAAATCACGTGTTTTAGGGTTGGTTAAAGAAAATAAGTTAATTCTAAAAAGTTTAAAAACATAATCAAATAATTTTGAGGTGTTGAAAGAAAATAATTGAATTAAAAAAGGTTTATACACATAATCACATGATTTGGGTTGGTTAAACAAACAATCTAGAATTGTTGGTGACACTTAATAAACTGTCATCAATGTTGACCCATGTCAAATTCATGTAAAAAATATACTTGTGCTTTGAGGATCTATCGACCCTCTTGGTCTACCATAGACTTACACCTTCAGGAGTGCATAGATTGGTCTCCTGATTATTCGTAGACCACATAGTTCTATGTGCACTTCTATAGACCAACACTTGAATATTGTTTAAAAATAAATAAATAAATTAAAAATAAATATAGTGTGGGTTTGTACACATATGAAGGAGTGTAAACAAGTCACATAATTATATTAGAGTTTATACAAATTAGGGATGGTGAATTAAGGCGTGTGTATCTATGTTTTTTATCGTGTTCCATGCTTTTGATGTTTTTATATACTGTCATTTGTCTTGAGCTGGGGGTCTATCGGAAACAGCCTCTCTACTTCGTCAGAGATAGTGGTATGGTCTGCGTACACTCTATCCTCCCCAAATCCCATGATGTGGAAATCTACCGGGTTTGGTGGTGGTGGTAGTGGTGGTGGGTATTAGTCGAAACACATAATATCCTAAGAGTAATGTTTGTCGAAGCACAAGTATGTTTTGAGGATGTTGATTGTATTTGATGACTACCCATTCCACATACTCCTTCAATCACCACTCTTCAATCACCATCCCTAAATCAAAAAAGTATGTGGAATGGATAGTGGTTGAACAATCATCATCCTCAAAATATACTTGTGCTTTGACAACCATTACTCTTAGGATATTGTTTGTTCGACCAATACCCATCCACACACTCCTTAATTCACCACCCCTAATTTGTATAAGCTCTAATATGTTTATGTGAATTGCTTACACTCCTTCATATGTGTAGAAACTCACACTACATTTATTTTTAATTTATTTATTTATTTTTAAACAACATCCAAGTGTTGGTCTATAGCAGAGGTCTACGCATAATCAGGAGATCAATCGATGCACTCCTTAAGGCATAAGTCTATGATAGACCAACCGAATCGATGAACCCTCAAAGCACAAAAATAATTTTTACTGTAATATTTTTTATTTAACATATTATTAAGGGTCCATCGATTACGAGTGTCTACAGTAGATTTTGGTATCTCGTTGATGGCTGACATAGGTCATGATCTACGATAGTTTATTAAGTGTCACCACCAGTTCAAAAAAAAAAATTGTTCCAACGGTACTAAATGGCTACTTTTGTAATCCGTCAGTATTAACACTTCATTTTTACTTCATATATAAAGTGTCCATCCCTCATTATTTTATTTCATGCACTTTGTTTTGTTTTTAAAAATTCTACAATGTCTCAAGCATCTCAAACATCCAATTCTAAAAATACTCTAATTTGTCATTGTGGGAATGCGGCTATCTTGAGGACGTCAAGCACGGATTTAAATTCAGGTCGCAAATTTTATAATTGTGCAATTGCGAAGGTGAGCTGTGTGTCTTTTTTATAAAGTTAAGTTAATCGTTATGTAATTATTTTTTTTCTAAGATAATGACGCATGCTCATTTTTTAAATGGCTTGATGAGCTATCAACTCCAACCAATCCATCAACGTTGAGTTCGGGACCCGAGACATCAAATTTTCAAGGCTTGACAAAATTTAATCCACTATAAAAGCTCCAACAATGCGAGGAAAATAAAGATTTTCTCATGACTTTGTTCAAAGAAGTCGAAGAATAGAGGGATCACTTTAAAGTATTGCTACATGACATGCACATAGAGAGAGACCAACTAAAACAAAAATTGATTTTGACCGAAGAAAGGACCATATTAATTGGATGATTGTCATCGTTCTCGTAATCATTTAAATCATCGTCTACTGTCGAGCGCCGAGGTGGGGGTGGTGATGAATTCAGCGGTCCTTCAAAGGACCTCTTAACCATATTTATTCTCAAAATAGGCCTAAAGCCATCTGCATCAACATCCATTAGGTATGTCAGCACACGTACATCGCTATTTATGATCGTAGGATTCACCTTTTTCCTCGAATGCATTAGATAACTAATAACTACGTCGCTTGACGCACAATCTAGATCCCCGCTCTGCATTACACTTGCAACGAATTCGTCGCACGAACTGTTGCGGCGAACAGGAATGGAAATTGTCACCTTGATAAATGATCTCTGTGGCGAACAGGAATGGAAATTGTCACCTTGATAAATGATCTCTGCGGCGAACAGGAATGGAAATTGTCACCTTGATAAATGATCTCTATTTTCAACATTTGGGAGTCTCCACTCATTCTCCCGTGAAATCACCTGAAACCAGAACAAATTCTGTAATAGCCATCGTAGAATTAAGCTTTGATCGACGGTAGATTATGCTTACGGTCTATGTCGGGTTGTATGCACGGTCTATGACTGATGATAACGGATCGATGGCTGCGCAGATATCCGTACAAAAACTTAAAATTGCAAATATTGCTTCTAATCAATGATTTTTGGGTTTATGGAATAGAGAAATGAACTTGAAGTCGCCTGAGATGCTGTAATGCACTTTCTAAAGTGGTTTTGAGTAATGTGAGCGATTTAAAACTTTTTAACAATGGTGGAAAGTGTGTTTGAGAAGATAGAAAACAAATGGGATAACAATAAATGAAGTGGACAAGCTTATGATGTTTGTGGACTTATTTACAGCTAATCATCGGAAAAGTGGCCGAAATCGGAGCTTTTTGGAGGGAAAAATAACCACCTTCTATTTTTAGCTTTTGGAATTTTTTTTTTAATATTTTTGGAAAACCTAGATATTTTTGTATATATAATGGTGGATGATGGAGTGGATTAAAGTGTATTATTAGAAACTTGTGGGTGAATTTATTATTAAGTTGAAAATATTGGGTTAACGTGAACTATTATAAAAGTTGGGGCTGAAATTGTTAAGTTGGAAAAGTTGATGGTGAGGTGGAATTATGTGGGTATTTAGCCAATGTTTTAAAATTTTTGGGTATTTGAAAAAATAGTTTTGAAAAAAGAGGTGTTTTGGCATACTTGCCCAACAAACTGAGGCAAGGAGATAACTGGCTTAGAGAATGTTGAAGTATTGAGTTATTAGCTGTTATTTTTCTTTTTTTGGTTTAGTAATTTTATTTTTGAAATTCAGTTATTTAAGTTGATATAGAATAGGATTTATTAGTATCCTAGTTGAAGGTAGAATGAGATTTTATCAGTTTCCTAGTTAGAAGTAGAATGGGATTCTTTTGTCTATTTATATTCTCAAATGTGAATGAATAAACAAGAAGAGCATTTTTTTTATCCTCAAACGTTTTCTTCTCTGTGCTCTGTAGAACAACAATTGGTATCAAGAGCCAATTTCTTGAGGTATCTGTGAGAGAGACGACCCCAAAAGTAACCTTGCGTAAAAGTCAATATTGTTATGGCTTCTAACAAATTTTCAATTCCTTCACCCCCAATTTTTTTCGGTGAGAATTATCCAATTTGGGTTATCAAGATGAGAATATACTTGCGAGCATATGATCTGTGGCAAGTGGTAGAGCTTGGAGGAGAGGTAAATCCTTTACCAGATAATCCAATTATGGTGTAAATTAAGAATCACAGAGAAGAGGTTGCAAAAAACTTTAAAGCTCTCTCTTGCATACAATCAGCACTTTCGAAAGTAATTTTCGCTAGAGTTATGGCGAGTGAGACTGGAAAGGAGGCTTGGGAAAAGTTGAAAGAAGAATTTCACGGAAGTGACAAGATTAGGCAAATAAAAAATGATAAATCTGAGAAGAGAGTTTGAAATTCTCAGAATGGATGATTCAGAAACTATTGAAGAATCTCCAACAAGTTGATGAAGGTTGTAAACCAAAACAGACTTATGGGAGAAGAGCTTATAGATTCAAGAATCGTGAAAAAGGTTCTTGTGAGTTTGTTGAAAAGATTTAAAGCAAAGATCTCCTCACTCAAAGATTCGAAGGATCTCACAAAACTGTCACCTTCAGAACTTGTACATGCACTTCAAGCTCAAGAGAAAAAAAAGATCCTTGAGGCTAGAAGAGGCTACTAAAACTGCTCTTCAAGCAAAAGGAAGGTAAAATCCCAGAAACTTCTACTAATTCTAGTAGAAATAATCAAGGCGATTCTCGCAATGGAGTCAAGAAGAGAGAAAACTTTCCTCCATGCAAGTATTGCAGAAAAAATGTCAAAAACAGAGAAAACTTTCCTCCATGCAAGTATTGCAGAAAAAACAATCATAAAGAGGATAATTGTTGGTTTAAGGAGAAGAAACCACCTCACCAATGTAGATATTGCAATAAGCTTGGTCATATTGAAAGGTTTTGCAGAGTTAAGAAGGAGAACAACCAACAAACTCAAAAAGTCAACGTTTCGGAAGTTGAAGAACAGGAGGAGTTTGTGTTTACAGCAATGGAAGCAACAAGATTGAATGATAAAAACACATGGTTTCTGGACAGTGGTTGTACTCAACACATGACCAGCAAACGAGAATATTTTACGAAGTTGAAATCTGCCAAAGGTAGTGTCAAGTTGGCCGATAAAACCACGTTGGAGATTTTTGGTAAAGGAACTGTGGCAATTGAAACTCCCATAGGTACTAAATTTATTCAAGATGTTTTATTGGTACCCGATCTTGGCCAAAATCTATTGAGTGTTGGTCAAATTCTAGAACAAGATTATATGTTTCTATTCAAAGACAAAAAATGTGTTGTTTCCGAATCTAGCGGTCAAGAAGTGATTACGGTTGAAATGATAAAAAGAAGTTTTCTTTTGGATTGGAACTCAAATTCAGAGCAAGTTTGTCGAAGTAGTAGATGTGAGCAAGATTCAAAATTATGGCACAAAAGACTCGGCCATTATAACTTGAAATCCATTCAATATGCTAAAAAAACATGATTTAGTGAAGGACTTGCCTGAAATTGAGTTATGTTCAGACGTGTGTGAAAGTTGTCAATTCAGAAAGCAACACAAATAGCCTTTTACAAAGTCAGCAACATGGAGAGCAAATAAGAAGTTACAACTTGTTCATTATGATATTTGTGGACTGATGAAAACTCCTTCAATGAATGGCAGCAAGTATTTTATTTTTTTATAGACGATTTTACTCGAATGAACTGGGTATATTTTCTTAAGCAAAAGTTTGAAGTGTTTGCTGTTTTTAAGAAGTTTAAAGCTTTTTGTGAAACTCAAAGTGGCTGCTTGTTGAAAACTCTTCGAACAGATAATGGGAAGGAGTATACTTCAAGAGAATTTCATTTGTTTTGTGATGATATGGGAATTGAGTTCTACTGATTGATTTGTGGATGGGTTCCTCAGTAAATGGCCAGCACCAGTACTACACCAAAGAAGACACAAGCCATCGCAAAAGCATAGTATTATGTAATTGTGTTATTTATGGTCCGTAGCTAAACAAAGCTTTTGTAATGGCTGAGCCGATAATGAAGATAAAGAACAACAATAATATGAATTACCAACCATAGGAGCCGTTTGTGAAATATTTGTTATGGTTCGGCTTAAAGTATGGATCCGAGATCATTGTCTTCCAAAATTTTGAAGCACATTGAAGAAGAGACTGGACAGCTAACCTGATACGGATGTCCATAATTATTTCCTCTGGGAAGTAGATTTTCATGGTCTAGATAGGACTAAGCAAGTGCTTTAGTCTATAAATATTTGTGTGCGCGCACAAAATCCAGGAACAACTATCAAAGAAGATAAAGCTACATCAATTAGAGGAAAAAATAGTTTTCCAAGTATTATTTGAAACTTACCTTGCTTCGGTTGATAGATGTCCCAGAGAAAGGATACTAACGGATCTCCTCCCCCGGTCCCAAGCTCGCTCAAGCCCAAAACCTCCCCCCCTCCGGTCCCAGGATCGAGCCTCCGACCCCCCCCCCCCCCCCTCCCAGCTCATTCGAGCCCGGGACCTCCCCTCCGACCCCTCCCCGGCCCAGGCTCGTCCGAGCCCAGGACCCGTCGCCACCTTCTCTTCCCCTCTCGGTTACAAGATTGCTCGAGCCCAGGACCCGCCCCCTTTCCTCCCCGGGTCCCAGGATCGCTCGAGCCCAGAACCTCTCTCCTTTCCTCTCGGTCCTAGGCTCAATCGAGCTCGGGACTCATTCCTGGTCGTAGGCTCGCTATATCCTAGGATCCCCCCCCCCCCCCTCCCTCAATCCCCGGCCTGCTCCATCCCAGGACCCTCCCCCTCCTCTCTCGATCCCAGGCTCGCTCGAGCCCAAAACCCCTCCTCCCTCGATCCCAGTCTCGTTTGAGCCCAGGAACCCCTCCCTTCCAAGTCCCAAGCTCGCTCGAGGCCAGGACCCGCCCCCTCCCCTCGAGTCCCAAGCTCGCTTGAGCCCAGGACGCGACCCCCCTCCCCCCGAGTCCCAGGCTAGCTCGAGCCATAGACCCGGCCCCCCTCTCACCCGAGTAGGATTGGCAACAGACCGAAATCGGTACTGTCGGACCAGTTTGATCGGATCCGAAATCGGTACCGGAGCTTCCTTACCGTTTTACATCGCCTGAACAGGTGTTATCGGAATATCGAAATTTTTCCCTTGTTCGGACCGGTCCGCTGGCTATCGGTGTGGAACCGGATCGAACCGAAGCGACATCAGAACATTATCGGAACATAACGTACTGCTACAGTGTTTGTTTTTAATTTTAAATTTTAAATTTTAATTAAAATTATATATATTACTTAATGGCATTAATATATAAGTTTAACTTAATGGCATTAATATATAAGTTTTATATATATATTAACTTATATAATTTATATAATTTATTAACTCTTTTTTAATAAGTTTAGTTTTAATATAACTTAAAATATTTAAAGTTTTAACTTAAAAAAATATATGTTAAGTTTAAGTTAATATAATATTTTTATAAGTTTAAGAAGTTAAAAATTTTCCTAACTTTATAAAGTTTTGTATTAATTTTTTTTTCCATAATTGCAACAAACAAAAGATAAATTTTAAAATAAAATTAGGCGAATAACCGTATATTTATTCAAATTTCATACGTTGTACATTTATTACAAAGATATTAAACGAAAATCTAATCTACGCTGCCACCTTCTAGGAAGGGTTCTGTTTGAATTAGATCTCTATTGTAAAATTCTATTGATATCTAAATTGTCTATAATATTTTTGGCGTAACTTTTCTATTTCTTCGACAGATAAATCTTCCGAAATTGGTTTTTTTCCTTGTTCTTCCATTGCTTTCATTCTGTCATCACTAGTTTCCTCAAAAATTTCATCTATTTCATCTTCAATATGGGACGGTAATTTGGGGAGCCCAAAATTTCTTCGTTCGGCATTGATCCAATATAGGACTGGCAACGGACCGAAATTGGAACCGTCAAACCGATTTGAACAGATCCGGAACCGATACCGGAGCTTCCTTACCGTTTTACGTCGCCGGAACCGATGTTGCCGGAACCGGTGTTACCGAAATTTTCCCCTTGTTCGGACCGATCCGCTGGCTACCGGTATGGAATTGTATCGGACCAGAGCGACACCGGAACATTACCGGAACATAAAGTACTGCTACAATGTTTGTTTTAAATTTTAAATTTTAAATTTTAATTAAAATTATATATATTACTTAATGGTATTAATATACAAGCTTAACTTAATGGCATTAATATATAAGTTTTATATATATATTAACTTATATAATTTATATAATTTATTAACTTTTTTTTAATAAGTTTAAGTTTTAATATATCTTAAAATATTTAAAAGTTTAACTTAAAAAAATATATGTTAAGTTTAAGTTAATATAATATTTTTAATAAGTTTAAGAAGTTAAAATTTTTCTTAACTTTATAAAGTTTTGTATTAATTTTTATTTTCCATAATTGCAACAAACAAATAAAATTAGGCGAATTGTTGTTATATTTATTCAAATTTAATACGTTGTACATTTATTACAAAGATATTAAATAAAAATCTAATCTACACAACCACCTTCTAGGAAGGGTTTTGTTTGAATTAGATCTCTATTGTAAAATCTTATTAATATCTAAATTGTCTATAATATTTTTGGTGCAACTTTTCTATTTCTTCGACGGATAAATCTTTCGAAATTGGTCTTTGTCCTTTTGCTTCCATTCCGTCATCACTATTTTTCTCAAAAATTTCATCTATTTCGTCTTCAATATGGGGCGATAATTTGGGGAGCCCAAAATTTCTTCGTTCGACATTGATCCAATCTCTAAATAATACCGAAATTTTCAAACTATCCCTTACTAATGAATATCGATGATCTCATATTATAAATCTTCCTGCGCTGAAAGCTTGCTCCGAAGCAACTGAAGAAGCTTTTGATAGCAAATCTCGAACCATCCTTGAAAGTTTTGAAAATTGCCTAATACGGATCTTCCACCATGATAAAAGTTGTTATTTTTCATGTTCATCTCTAATACTTTTCCGATCCTGCGAAAGATACGAATCAAAATCATTACTCCTACAACATTGAAGACCATTTTCATCATATCTGCGTCTAGAAGTAGTAGGTTCGATCGGCCCAATATTTTGTTCCATAACTTGATACAAGTTATATAAACTCTTAGCGGTAAGTACTATGCTAGCACAATAAGTTTCAGCTGATGGCTTTTCATGAGATCCAATTTCTAAATTGTTGTATAATTTCTAACCAACATCACTGTACCATATTCTTTATAAAATTGTTGAATAAATTAGTTGTCAAAAAAAATTATGGAATAGGAAAATAATATTTTTAAAATTTTTCAAACATAGATTCAATTGCCTCTTTGTAAGGGCATAATTTTTTATATCCAGCAAGTACTTTAGAAATAGCAGTAATAGTTACTAAAACAAAAGAAATCCAGCAAGTACTTTAGAAATAGCAGTAATAATTACTAAAACAAAAGAAATAGTTGGAGTATATTGAGCAAATACTGTTTTCGTAGCTTGATGAAAAGTTTTCAAAAATTTACAAAGTTCTTGTATTTCAGTCCAATCATCTTCATCTAACATTAAATTAACATCCTCATTATAAGCATTATAAACTAATTGTATAGGTTTACGATATATAAAAGCAACTTCAAGCATTTGAAACAAAGAATTCCATCGAGTAGGAATTTCTTTTGAAACTTTTCTATATGGAAGTTCACATTGATTACATTTATATCTAAAATCATCCATTACAGCCTTTCTTTTATTTTTAAAAATATAACTACAAGCAATTCGAACTTTAAAACAACCATTTCCAAACAAATGAACACCTTCATGTACTATCAAATTTAAAATATGCGCAGCACATCTAACATGAAAATGATCTTCATCCATAGGACATAATCTAGTTTTGAACTCTTCAATAACTTTCAAATTATTAGAAGCATTATCTAATGTGCATGTCATAGGTTTACCAATAAATCTAAAATATTTCATGCTCTCTGCTATTGTACTAGCTATATACATGTCGATTTTAGACTCATCAACATATTTATAAGCAATAATT
>NC_061118.1:153463923-153476673 GCF_002878395.1 Capsicum annuum
AAGAAGAATAAATCAAGGAAACAAAAAACCATTTTAGCACACAAAACTTTCTCCACTTACTCCTTTAAATAGCATATATAACTAGAATTGTCAAGAATCAGAACATTCATCCAGATGTGTATATGCAAAATACTGATAAAGCATATGATTTACTAGTAGCTTGCATATTTAACAGATATTTTTGGATGTTATTAAGCTGTAAATCAAGGAAAAAATTAAGAAAAACTCATTAAAATGAAGGGCAATCCGGTACACGAAAGTTCTCTCTATGCATAGAATTCAGGGAAAGCCCAGACCACAGGCTCCATTATACACAGCCATACGCCGCATTTCGACAAGAGGTTGTTTCCACGTTTTCTCCTGATCACATGCAACTTTACCAGCGACTTCAAACAAAACTCATTGACAATACAAAATTTCCAAATAAATGAAAACACAGATAGATGATAATTTAGAAGAAAAATGATAGTATTATAATAGAAAGCTTCAAGAATTAGCGGCCTTCAATCAAGAAAATAACTTTAAAAACTAATTAACAATCAAAATTCGTAAATTAATGAAAAACACAGATATGACAGATTAAGAGACACGAATCTGATCAAGGCAAAATATCACACGTTGTTGACAAGCGACAAAGACGTTCAAACATTCGTTAAAAAAAATTGGGATAAAACAGAAGTTAGACAAATAAAATGTATGAACATTCAACAACAACAACATACCCAAGCATTCAAGTTCTATTTTTCTAAAATATGAACTCATACTTGTGATCAACAAGCATTTGTAAATTACCCAGCTGGTTCCTTGAGAGGTAAATAAGACTCCAGAAAGCTTCTTTGCATGTAGAATAAGAATAATTGTAACACCGCGAGATGGAGCAAGAAAAAGCTAAAACTATCATCTCTGCAAGACTAAATGTAAGAAAAAGATGGGATGCTACAAGTCATATCAGTGTTTGTTATAGACTTCTATTTTTAAACCGATAACTTTCGGTGTTTGTTATAGATTTCTTCTCAAAATGACACTAAAGTCAAAAAAGATCACAACAACTGCTCAATAGCATGGAACAGGAGAAAAGACTGATCTAAATGAATTCCTTAAGAGAGCACATTCACTTTACAAACATTGAAGCTTCTACGCAACCCATAGCCCAAGCATGTAGGCAAAGCCGAACACGCGCATCATACGCGAGCATGCGATGCCACGGGTCCAATGCACTGTATTAGATAGAAAATCATCACGGATAATACTGCTAGAGTAACTGTACATTATAAATTTGTTTGTTACCAATAAAGGTACCTGGCATGAAAGGTTGGAACGCGAGCGGGAAAAGAACCTGACGCCCTCCACTTTCAGCAACAGTCATCCTAAAAACAGGTGCAAGCAGATTTAAACTGAAATTCAGGAAGTATTGTGCTTTCAAAGAAGAAAGGCACAAAGGCCCCTGTAAAAGATATAGCTTTAGGTTTTGTTACTAGTTCATGAACAAAGCTCACAGATGAGTCAGAATGATTTGGAACTTTGACCTGGTGGGTTATGCCAGAAGAAATGTTAATATCTGCCTTAGTTGAGAGACCACTATCTTCTGCCATAGATTGCAATTAGCTGCTCTAGAGGCAGGGATCCGTTCGTCAACTTCTGTGATTTCAGCAGCAGGACAGCAAAATGGAGGTGCACTGGGAACTTATTCATCAGAATTGACCTTCTTCTGTAATTCCCAGAGGTCATATCCTGAAAGTGATAAAATTAGCTTCACAAGAGAGTGTCTAAGTTCTCTAGATGATATGAGTAACCACGTAGTCCATGATAAAAAACCCATTGCACAAGTAGATCAATTTAAATTCAACTCGGAAACATTCTGCAAAGTGGAAAAGGAAACTGTAGCTCAGCCTTGGTGATCATTTTAGTACAGTCATATTATCATCAACTCTTGATGAGGGACGAAATCGAACTACTCACATTTCTCAGTGTGTAAAGCATGCTATTTTACTCGTCTAGCAAAACCTGACAGCTGAAAATTTGAGAAAAAGAAGCATTATATATGTCGACTAGTGCTTCATGTGAATATGACCACCTCCTTTTACATTGCAGGTGACAACCTACTTGTGCTGTAAGATTTTGAGATAGTTCAGGCTGCAATGAACAATGTCCAACACAGTGAAGGAGGCTCGGAAGAAGGAAGAGAAGTTGAAGAGCTAGGGATGTCTCAACCTTGGCACTCGTGTGAGTCCTATAAAAGGAAAGAAATAGGAGAATTTTTAAAGATATAGAAAAAACATGTATATCTGAGGAATAGCCTATCATTCCAAGTTTCTTTTTTGTGCACCTACTAAATTCCTGTTTGTATAGATAGAAGTCTTAGAAGACTGGGTGTCATTTTCCGAACATAGACAATCATATTATGCCGTAGATTCTCTATGGTATACTTCTTGCACACATGATTTTTCCACTATTAATATAATTATCATTGTTATTAAGAAAAGGATTGAACACATTCATGCGTAAAATATTTTGTTTTTTGTCCCCACAATTTTTCATCTTCAAGATAATGTTTGAATGCCGAAAGCATTCATAACCATTGGAATAACATAATCAGTTCACCAGTAAATATTAGTAGTTTTAAAGCAATTGAAAACTTTACAACAGACCAGTACATTCCTACAAATGGGGTTTGAGGAGGGTAAGTGTACGAAGTCTATACCACTATCTTAGAATGAAGTGAGAGGCTATTTCCGATGGACACCCGGCTTAGGACAAAATTGTATAAAAAAGACATCATAAAGGAAGTCAATTGAAAACTTTGCAAATGAAAAACTCAGAACTACAATACCTAGTTGAGGAATTCTAAGTCATATATATGTGAAACAGTTATTTTCTCAGATAGCTAATGATCTTTTTTTCAGTATATTTTCAACAACTCCTTATCAATAAAAGAAAAGTATATAGTCACATAATCTCTCTTTTTTTTTTTTAAATAACCATGGTATCCCGGTCAATTTGTACGCATCTTGACTAACTTCATGGGGTACCTTCTATCAGTAGAGGTAACCCACTAACTTTTTTCACCAAGGCATGGATAGATGGGAAGAAATTACTTAGTATTTTTGTCTCCTGTTGATTAAACATTAGGCCACACCCTTTATTGCTAAATAGCACACAATCTCAAGTCGTGGAAGATAAAAGTTGTAAGATTTATAATTCTTAGAAATAGCAACGCACAGAAATCTAAAGTAAAGAGTGCAGATGAAGACATCACATAAGAGCACATTCAGACAACCACTAATGACGAGCATCATATCTTCCTTAAAGGATATCTTTGAATAACTGCTTCAATTTTGGATAATAGCATCATAGCATAATTCAGTATAACCAAGTTCTAAAGCGAAGAATTTCAAGAATATGGGGAAACCCCACATAGATAAAGACCGAAATAAATAATCAAACAAAAAACAAACCCATATAGAATAAGAAGATAAATATCAAAAAAAAAAAAAAAAATCAAATTTCAAGAATTATGGGGAGACCTCTCTAACCCACTTTGGGGCGTTGTTATCAAGACCCTCAAGTGAACATCTGCTACTCAAATCGCTTGTATAATTAAAGAAAAGAAAAGAAAAAAAAAACATTAACAAGAAAACCACTAACATTATTTCAATTTTAAAATTATGTACTCCAATGTTAGTTCTGTATTCGAGCAAAAATAAATAAATTAATTATTATATTTTTAAAAATTATGTATTCAAATACTAATTATATATCTAAAATTATAAAATAAAAAATTATTTATAATTTCGCAAAGAATGAGAAGAGAAAGTAATTTATGTAAGTAGTACAAATAGGAATCCGCACGTAATTCCACATTGTAGGCCGCAGTAATTAGTGCAAAATATAAACACGTTGCATGAGACTAATTTAGACTTGGACATGAGGCTGACTTTTCTTTTTGAGGGAACAGTAAAAAAGCACACCTACGAAATTTCGATTCTTCCACTTTTATATCTAAATTATTATAATTGCGTATTTTCTAAATTATTATCAAATGTCTATCAAAAAGAATACTTTAATTATTACTTATTTATTTTCCTATCTGAATGATGGTGATATTTCATGTAAAAAAAATAATAATAATAATTGATAGTTAAAGTGTGTTTTAATAAATATTTGGTGATATTTTAGGAATGAAATTAAAAAAAAAAAAAAAAAAGGTGTGATTTTTAAAAGCAAATGCTCTACAGTTAAGTGTAAGGTCTATTAAATCCGTCAAAAAGTTTCAACGAAAGAGACGGGTTTATGCAAGATCTACTAATGAGAAAAATAGGTTTTATATATATATTAGTGAACTTTTTCATGTTACGCACGATCGTTGAGCTTTCTTAAATTTATAATATAATTTTTTTCAGTTTTCTAGATGCTATAATAATCACAAAAGTGCATTTCATTAGTTTGTATTTTTTAAAAAAAAAAATTATAATTTACAAAATAAAATATAATAATACTTACAATGTTAAGTTATATGTGTATTTTGAATTTGAGGATATATATTGATCGCTTAATGATATGTTCATTCATATTTTCAATTGAAAAAAGACAAAGATCGAAAATTCATGATTACTTATGTGATTTTGCAATGTCAACAATCTTGATTCTAATTCATCTCAAACCTGTTAATCAGTCTCGTTGATTTGCTTCTTGTTATTTTATGTATTCTTATGAATCCTCAATAATTTTCAATCATAATTAAATTTCACAATTTTTAAGTCGTAGATTGTTATCAATTAGAAGTGAAACGGTAATAGAAGTCCATATATAGGAAAACTAATAATTTTGGTGTTATGATACATTATTGTAGATTATCGTATGAATAGCTAAATATAACACATAATTTAGTTATTATTATCTTTTTATCTCCCATATTTAGCACATTATTACACATTAATAAAATTAATTAAGAGAAAAAGAAAAGATCACCACAGCATATCTTTATTGTCTTCATGAATCCTTAATTTTGCAAGTTGCATGAGTATGACTCTTCATTTCTTCATTTAGTTATATGTATAAATAACATAAATACCAACCATTTTGAAAGTAATTACATTTTCTCCCACTTTTTTAATTACTTTACTCTCTCTCTATTAATATACATAACATAGCCGACATATACATAGCATTCTGTGTCTATGTTGGAATTTTTGCAATATGTTTAGGGAGTTGGGATTTTTTGTAATATTGGAAATATAAGTTGTGTATTTGTGTAATTTTTAGTTATATATATATACTAGACATCAAAGGTCTGTGCTGAGCACGGGTCCAATATATACTATTTTTGTCTTAATTTATGTGACACAAATATAATTTAGATAATGAGAAAATGATCAAAAGCCCCCTCAACCTTTACGCCAAATTTCAACTACACACCTATCCTTTGCGGGGGGTCCTATGACCCTCCCTGAACTATTTAAAAGTGGAATTATTACACCCCTGAAATAGTACAACCAGTCATTTGAGATGTGGTGTAATGCACACGCTGAACAGTAATGCCACGTCATATTTTTTAAATCTAAAAAATTAATTATTTTTCTTATATATTTTCCTTTTCTCTTTTATTCATTCTCTTTTCTAATTTCGTTCTTCCTTTTCTCCTCTCTCTTAATTACAAACCACCAACAATCTCCCACTTTTTCAGCCGCTAATCCCGGCCATGGTTGTCGCCACCGCCGAGTGCTGTCCACCGAAGCCCGGAACCACCAATGACAACAATTTCATAGAATGGACGATGACCCATTTAGTATTTGTGTTGAAGTAATTGTTAATTGAGTTGTTTTTTATGGAATTGGAGTTTACCTATTTTGTGATTTTAGTTGTTGTTGTTTTTTTCTTAAAGTAATTGTTAATTTTGCTATTTTAATGGAAGTAAAGATGACCCATTTGGGATATGTGTGGAGATGGCCCAATTCAACATTTAACACAATGAATGAACTTGTTACCCGAAATTAATTTTGTGTTTTTTTTTTAAAGTTGATTTTTGAGTAAAGATTTTTTGTTGATGGTGGAGCAGCCATGGTGCTTGCTTTGTTGAAGAGGAGAAAGAAAGAAGAGAGAAGAGAAAGAAGACAAAAATTAGAACTTAGAGTTCTATTTTGAAGTTAAACTTAGTTCTGATGATGGAGAGGAAATAGATGGCTGAGGATGAAGTTAAGCTTGGTTTGATCTCTTCAAATTATTTGATTTTTTTCAAAATTCTCGAGCAAAATAGATGGATGCTATATTTCTTGGTTTTGAAGTGATTTGCTCTTTCTCTAGAATGCCAAAAATGTTTTTTTTTTTTTTTGTTGTTGTTGTAAAGAGCATGCTTGTCTTGGTATAATAGAGTTGTCAAGTGTGAATTTTTGTGAAATTATATTTCTGTATTTCCTCGAGGATGTGATTTAAGAAAGAAGTGTGTTGGTGATCATTTGCAACAATTCTCTTTGGTGGAAAATGAAAAATAAGTGTCCACTAAATTATGTGTGAATGGCCAGGATAGCAAAACAGTTTTAAAAAAAAAAAAAAAAGTTAAAATGTCTTCACTCTCTCAAAGAGAGTGTACTACACTTTCCGTGCCACCTCAACATTTAGAGAGCAAATAAATCCATTTTAAAATAGTTCAGAGGGTAATAGGACTCTCGCAAAGTATAGGTGCGTAGTTGGGATTTGGGGTAAAGGTTAGAGGGGCATTTGACTATTTTTTCTTTAGATAATCAATCATTAAAATAATTTAAATTTTTAATTATTGTGATTTATAATATTTTTTCTTCTATTTCAATTTAAGTGACATTGATATAAATTCGAGAGTCAATTAAATATTTTATATCTTTTATATTTTTAAGTGTTAAATATGTGGTTTATAATGCTTTTAGCATAATTTTTTATAAGATATTAATACTCTCTCAGTCCTAGTTTACGTGTTTTCTCATTTTTAAATAATATATGTTACTTTATGTCTTTCTCTATCCCATCATAATTTTTGTGGCACTAATATAAATTTTGATGTCAAACAAATTTTTATGTTAGACATATCCTTTTGCGTGTATTTTATCTTTTTTATGAAATATTATTAATTTTTTAATGCTTATAATTAGATGACCATAAAAGTTAATTAGAGAGATATAATAAAATCACAATTGAAACAACGAAGCAGACATGTATTAAATAACTTAAAACAACTAATTAGAGTTGATAAAATAAAATTGCTATAAATATTATTTTATATTTTTTATTAAATATTATTAATTTTTTAAATACTTAAATGACTTATATTAATTAATTAGGGATAATATAGTAAAATTACGATTGAAGCAGCTGAAGCAGGCAGCACAAGCAGGCATGTCCAAGACGTGCCTACTTATCCCCACTTACTTATAATAACATAAATACACAAAAATAAAATATATTATTCACATAAAAATTCAACTAATTTTTCCTTCGGCTCTTTTTCATAAATAATTTAGATAATTATTAATATAATATCAAGTTCTATGTTTAATATTTATAATATTTTTATTAAAATTATACTAACCAAAGTAACTATTAGAAAAAAAAGAAGTAATTCGATCTATACATGATTCTACCAATTATTCTTTTGATCGTAACTAATAATCAAAATTTACTATTTCTTGAGTGCTCACAAGTATTGTAATCAGATTTTTTTTTTCTAGATGATTTTAACGTGAGCAGGCCAATTTAGTTGAGCATGTGGTAACTCTGATCACCTGAAAATTTTGAATAACATCTTACAAAATAAAACAATCGAGTTTGACCATTTTTTTTAACATGTACTTTGATTCGGATCTACGTTTTACTATTACTATCTTTGATAAAAAGTGATGCAAAATTAATATTATCCATAATATAAGTATATAAGTATACTTAAAAAAATGTGACCAAACACATAAAAGATGCAAAAAAATATCCTCAAAATGAAATATTTCTTACCTTTATTTTGTCGTTTTCTTTGACACTTTGATTTATTCGCAAGTTATATGGTGATGGAGAAGAGAACGGGTAATCTTGAATGAAAAATTTCATGAAACAAACTATGAATTTATATAGGTAAAATAGGAGAATAGCATAAGGTGTCATAAACTTATAAATTAAATTTTAGGGGTTATAAAGATTAAAAGGTTGAATTTATTGATATTATTAAGAGTATAACTGAAGATGTGAGTTATAAGTAATTATCTTTATTAAAGACATTTAATATAAAAAGAAGAAAAATATTCAAATATAAAGAAAAAATAACTAAAAAAGTCACAAAAAAATAAATAAATAGTAAGATAATAAATGAAAGCCCGTAACTCCCTATTATTACTGCATCAAAAATTTCATAGAACAACTCACCTTGAGAGTTGGGCTAGCCTCAGGCCATGATAAGTGAACCTTTGTTTCTAAAATAAAATTTGGACAAATATATATGTCTAACTAAAAAAGAATACAAATTTGCTTAAACTTGAAAGTTTAATAAATGAAAGTATGATTCCGAATTGCAACTTTTAGGAACAAACCAGAAGTTTAAATTTTTATTAATTCAAATTTCATAAATAATTCATGAAATTCAATTTTTTGTTGATTCAAACATCAAAAACAATTCATGGGATTTAATGTTTTTAAAAAATAATGCCACTGCATTTCGACTGTGAGAGTTGACTTGCGAAGCAACCTGCCGTAAAACTTAGTCAACAGCCTTAGCCAGGTATTTATTACAAATCAGTGTAAACTTTTTAAACGTCAAAATCCAGAAATTTCCGTGGAGTTTAAAATAACTATCACAAACAAAATATATTCTTTTAGTTATAATCTCTCTTTTGAATTTAAAGATATCTCCTTCAGATTTCAACTTGTAATGCCAGCTAAAATTTAATTAGCAATTCGAAAAGGGACTATATACCCATACTTTCCATATTTCATATGTGTAAGTTACGTATTTACTTTCAAAATGTGATTACTTGTGTTGTTCAAGCTTAAATACACAAACTAATTGGTATCTGATGTAACAAACCTCTCGGTCGTTTATGAAATTTTCTCATCTTCCCTATTTTAACTCTCTCCATCGTTTGTATACGTGAATTATGACTCATGAGATGGATAGTATCAACCCTCGAGGTGTTTAGAAGTGATTTAATAAGTCGTTGAATTATTGAGCTTTAATAAAATTAAGTCCAGTCATGGCCAAGCTTCGATCGAGACGACCGCAAATTAGTTTCGTAATATTTTCAATAGGTCTAGAATATACTTTTTAGTCTATGTACATATTTGACTTATTTTCTCGAGGTTATGAATAATATCCGAGGGTCTATTAAATATTTTAGATATTATTTTAATTAGTGATTTAATGGGCCAAAATTGTAATTTAATTACTTATGAGGTTAATATAAGAATTAAATTAAGTTGTTAGAGTTTACCATTTATAATATTAAAGTCATCAGAAAGACGTAGAAAGAAAGGGCACAAACTGCGGCCTCTGTTTCTCAAATCTCATTGTAACTTCAAAGGATAATTGCAACAACTTTCAGGTTAGCATCCTTTGTTCCTTAAATTGATAGTGTGAAATATGAATTAAAGAATGTGGATGATTACTACATAGTGGACTAATGATTGCGGTGGTTTATTTTTATTAAGAAGGATTGGGTTCGATTAATTGGGTAATTATGAAGTGCATAACTGGTAGTGGTGACATGATGAAATAAGGCTTTACGCTGAATGTTCAAGAAACCAAAGCAATTGAAGTAAAATTGTGTGTATTAGTTATGGTACATGCAAAGATAATCCAATCATTGCCAATCATGAGGTAATTATGGCGATTGGGCTAAAAAGTTATGGTGTTATGCATAACTATGCTAGTAAGGTTATATTCCTACTAAATTACTACTGTTGTTTTATATAAAACGTGAGGCAGTGGGTAGTTTTATTATTAGATATAACTTTAGCATAGTTTTAGTCAATAATTTTGTAATGACTACTTATAATTATTGGATAGTGAGTTAATGAGAATGAAAAATCTGTTAATGGCTAGACGGTGCAGTGAAGTGTTTTAGGTTAACAAGTTAGACAAAGCCATGATATTATCTGTATGTCGGTATAAAATTTAAAATAAATTAAGTAACCTGGTAATGATTAGGTAATGATTACAAATGTATGTGGGTGTCGTTAGATTTGTATTCTTATGGAGATTATGTTTTCAATAGATATTGATCGTTCAGAGACTTTACGGAAGGGTAGGACCCTTGCAAATTAGCTTGCATACATTTGGATTCTTCAATTGAGGTAGGTTATGGTTTAATTGGAGTTTAGACTTGACTTAATTGTGTGTATGCTCCTAAAATGGATACTTGTGGATTGGTATTTGAACATGCTTGAAATTGTTCATGTTTGGATTGTTGATTCGTGTATAAATGTTTATTGAAACTTTACTTGATGGAATTGTCTTATGACTTTAAGTTAAATTACTCGGACTCTTCACTTTTGGTGCAGCACCCGTGTCGATACGAAATGGGTGTAGGTGTGAGATCCGTACCAGATCTGGTCAACCGATTTTGGGTACTTTGACTAGAATCGACTGAAAATGTTTGGACAGTTTTAAGAAATTTTGTAATCAAAACAAAAGTTAAGGTGAAATTGAAGGAAATGGAATACCTAGTATATAGAAATTTCTATGTTATTGCTTTTCTTTTTATCTCCTTCCAAGATTTTCTTCTTGAACAACATTTTCTCCTCAAGTTTATCATATAATATTTCATAATTTAAATGTTACCTACTCAAAAAAAAAAATCTCATAATTTATGTTTTATAACTCTATTTTTAGATATTTAAATTCTTTTTTGCTGAATCTCCTCACCCGTATCCATCTCTAGATTCATATCCCTGAATCTTTAAATTGAGACCGCAAAGGATCTGACCTCTAGATCCGTACCCGTATCGGACACCCGTACCCGAGTCCGAGCAACTTAGACTTTAAGTGTACTTGTAAACTTGGTACATTGTGTTGTATGTTGTGAAGTTGTGTAAATTGGTATTGATAATACTTGTTTATGTTTATGTTGGATCGGGTACCACGCCGGTACGAATATGTTTATGTTGGATCGGGTACCACGCCGGTACGGATATGTTTATGTTGGATCGGGCACCACGCCGATACGGATATGTTTATGTTGGATCGGGTACCACGCCGGCACGGATATGTTTATGTTGGATCGGGTACCACGTCGACACGGATATGTTTCTGTTGGATCGGGTACCACGCCGGTACGGTACATAGACATAGATTGTTCCCTGCAGGTCATGACCATTTGTGCAAAAATAAGTCTCATAGCATGTGTGTACATACTTGTGTTAATTCTGTGGATATTTACAGTATGGTTAATACTCTTGATAGTTACATGGCTTGTTTGTGAGAAATATTGACCTGTTATTACTTTATGATTAATTCATTAAGAATTTGTTATGTGATGATACCTGTTTACTTGTTATTTGATTTATGTTGTGTACATGCTATTAAATTGAGTTGGCCTATGATACCTATTAGTACATAGTGGTTTGTATTGATACTACCCTGTACTCTTCTTTTGTTGAGTGCAGAAAGTGTTCTAGATGCTCAGACATGACCTCACTTCTAGAGTTTGATAGCAAATCTTGATCCAAGGGTGAGCACTCCATCTCCAGGCTGTCATAAGTCATCTTATTTATTCTTGTCCATCTTTCAGGCAATGAAAAATTCTTTATTTACTTTGTTTTTGAATATTTCTTTAGACACAATCCTTGTTAGTAGTTCTTGTACGATGACTTTCATGTCTTGGGGATTTTAGTAAGTACTTTGTTCGACTTCCGCATTAATAATAATTAGTCCTAAATTACTGTTATTATGTTGATTTTATAATAATATCATCTTGATATGACTAAGTGATTGGGTAATGGCTCGGTCTAGATGGTTCTCCCGCAAAAAGATTAGTGTGGGTGTCACTCATGGCCATTTGGGTCGTGACACATATGAACGGAATTAAACAGTGAGCATTACGTATACATGTATAACAATATCTAATAAGGGAACACGAAATTGAACATCCAAAGTCAGAAGCATAAAACAAACTCTTCATCTAGCAGTCCCATCCTATCTAATGGCTAATATCAAAATAACAATAAACCCAAAAAAGACGGGGGAATGGAAAGTAAGAAAACAAAAATGGCTCCAAAAGATGTAGATATGATTGACAGGGAAAACTACACATTTATAATACTATGAACCTATAGGGCATACTATTATCAGGCTAATAAGGAAAATGTACCCACGGACCGTCAAAAGTTACTTTGTGCAAGCAATAACTGGAACAACAACTTTGTTAAGCATAACTTGATATGGTGATAGAGAAGAGAAAAGATAATCTTGAATGAAATTTTCATGAAATAAACTATGACTTTATATAGGTAAAATGGAGGAATACCATAAGGTGTCATACACTTATAAATTAAATTTTGGGGGTTATGAAGATTAAAAGGTTGAATTTATTGATATTATTAAGAGTATAATTGAAGGTGTGAGTTATAAATAATTATCTTTATTAAAGACATTAAATATAAAAAGATGAAAAATATTCAAATATAAGAAAAAAATGGCCAAAAAAATTACAAAAAAAGACAAATAGTATTGGAGGCCTCTAAGACATGCCACATAGGATTGTCTTAGAGTCTCCTTTATATATGTATTGATTGTTATAAATATAT
>NC_061118.1:153479673-153487565 GCF_002878395.1 Capsicum annuum
GAGGAAAATAATATTACTCTTGCTATAAACTGTAATTTTATAAAAGTTTTGCTATTTATTGTAATTATAGTCTTAAGTATGTTACTTTCTGTAATTTTTTCTTAAACATTCTAATGCACCATGATCATAAGATGTTGGGTTCTAGTCCCATTGAATATATGCCTAAGACCCATTTATATGGATAAGATATTGAGTTTGAATCTAAATACACCACATTGATGATATTATGATGGCTAAGGTAAACTAATAGGTGTTTGTGAAAAGTCATGAGACACGTCTCGTTGATATGCTCCATTATCTGAAGTGAATGTGGTAGCAGTGCATAATATGTCTGAAAGAAGATAAGCGATTTAATGTATGAATATAAGCGTGAACGGACAATATGATAATAATCATCAAAAGTGATAATATTTTCACACGTTTATTATGACTATAAGCTATGTCAAAGAAAAATTCTCTACATTATATGTATGCCTCAATTTGCTCCTAAAGTAGCAATATCATGAAAGAGGTTATAAGCTATCAAACTTTGATAGGCTTAAGGCACGATTATATTTCATTCTTGTGGAATGAGAATCTTATTAATGCAAACGTGCACTTGATTGTGATGATATCACAACTTACCTCCGAAAGAGGCTGAATAATTGAGAAGAGTTATTTTGAAATCTACTTCTAATGTAGTAAATTTAAAATTTATTCATGTAATAGTAAATCTGAAATTTACTAAAAAAAAAAGTACATGTCATGGTAAACTTGGAGTTTACTAGTACAAAAAAGTTAATAAGTTAACATGAACGATTACGACATCACGAAGATGTGCATATTGAGTATTGAACATGTAATGAAGAATTAGAAGATTCTTCAAGAATTATTCATGTTATTTGTTCTCATGATAAGTTGGTTGGACCAACTAATGTTGGGATTGAATCCCTTAAAATCTGAAAAGTATAAAAAGTGAATAAGGGTCCCTTCACCCGCCATATGATCAGTTAAGATGCATCGAAATAAGATAATCACATGTATATTTATTGTCAACCTGCAGTTTAATATTCATAAAGTTGTTTGCTCAGTAAAATTAAGATAAGAACATAATTTTCAGATTGTGTAATCAAGCCAATTCATCTTGATAGTGCTGATTTGGCATTAAAAGCCTTTGATAAATAGCCGAACTATTGCTAATGAGAACAAAGCTTCGTGTGTTGGTCTGAAATATGATATGTTGCATACAATAGCACTTGTATGCATTAGACCAATAAATTATAATTATTTCTTCCCTCTCAATTGGTTCAAGGTCAGGAACCAACTACTCCATCTAATAATTTTGATGTGCGGTATACGATTAATGAATTTACCATAACGTGCAAAGATGGATTCCTCAAAAAAGATAAAGGATTTATGTTAGTTTTTCCTAACATGAGGGGGAGATTATAAGCAACTATGAAATATGTTAGGAATTATCATCAGATCCCCATTCAAATGATAATTCAAGTCAAATGCTGAAAGCATCTCATATTAAGCTGCAAGTGCTCTATTTTGTATCCCTAAAGGACAAAGTCTATACATGTGAACGGTAGATCAATCGGTTCCAAATGAAAATAATCCTTGAAAAGAATAAGGAACAAATAATCATAATAAGAAGACAATGTACTCTTGAAGAGCCTACGACATAACACTTCATGAAATCTTATGAGAGGTCCAGGTAGCTGAAAATAATAAAGTGATGAGATCTCAAAATGTTATGCCATACTGTGAACCGATAAGAAATGATATATCATCAATATCTTTGAAACAATATTGGTGCAATATTATGAAAGATTACGAGGATTCGAATTCTACGTTTATTTAGGCATGCTGATGTAGAAATATTTATCAAGTGACATAAAAGGATGCATCTTGGCAAACATAAAACTTATTTGATTTGCAGTCCAGACACTTGATGATGTCACACATGAAATGTTAAATATTGTCACTTGACAAAATTTATACGAAAACTTTTTAAGGATTCAAAATGTTTGAAGCATATAAATATTTCTGGGAAACTTATCTATAATCCTTCTATTACATAAATTTATAATCATTGGAACTCTTGAAGAGTTTTTAAAAGCAATAGATTATTTGCTAAAATGAAAAATATACCAATTTGAATTGGTTATGAAGTACCATATCTTAGTGCAATTGATGCACTAATGTACCTTGCAAATACTACAAGGCTTGATGTAGTCTTTTCGATCAATCTGTTAGTAAGGTATAGTTCTGCTCCTACTAGGATACATCGGAATGAGATTAAACATACGAGCTTATTTTATTCTAAAGATTGTAGTCCCGATCTTGTTGGTTATAAAGATCGATCTCAAATAAGCTATGTGTTCACATGTGGGGATACTACTATATCTTGGAGATTTACAAAGCAGTCTATTGTATTCACTTCATCGAACCATGCTGAGCTAATAACTATTCATAAAGCAAGCCAAGAATGTGTGTGCTTGAGGCCCGCGATATATCTCATTCGCGAAAAATATGATTTGAAATGTGATAAAGTACCTATGATTTACTTGTGAGGATAATGCAGCATGCATAGCACAACTTGAGAGAGGACTCAAGGAGATAGAACGAAATACATTTTGCCAAAACTTTTCTATACACGAGCTACAAAAAAATGGTGATATTAACGTGTAACAGATTTGTTCAAGTGACATTGTGCCTAATTTATTCACCAAGTCTCCTCCAATTGCAACTTTCAAGAAAATAGTGCGCAAGATCGGGATGCAAAGGTTCAAGGATGCTCTCATTAGGGAGAGTTAATATGCTCTGTACTCTTTTTTTCTTACGAGGTTTTGTCCCACTGGGTTTTCCTTGTAAGATTTTTAATGAGGCATCCTATATGCGTATTGTTAGAAATGTGTACTCTTTTTCCTTCACTAGATTTTTTTTTCACTAGCTTTTTTCTAGTAAGGTTTTAACGAGGTACATTGTCATTCAATTAGACATTCAAGGGGAGTGTTATAAATATATTATCATATATAGTGAATGTTCACTTTACCATATATAGTGAATGTCTACTTTACCATATTTAGTGAATGTCTATTTATGAAAAAATTAGAACCCCAAGATTAGTTTTTTCCCTATAAATAAAGGGTTTTTCCTTCATTGTAAATACCCCATCAAGAGATCAAGAGAAATAAGAATTACTCTTTATTCTCTTTCTATTCTTGTTGTTCTTAGTTTATATTTCATAACAATTATCACTTTCTCCGTGTGATAATATTTGCTCAATTTTTTGGCATACTTTAATATAATTGATAAATAATATGAATGATTTTATTATTATATTATTTTTTATTATATTGAATTTAATGCTTCGAAAAATATTGTCTATTCATTTAAAAAAGAATGACCTACTTTTCTTTTTAGTCTGTTTTAAAAAGAATGATCTTTTTTTTTACAATACTTTAATTTTAACTTTCCATATGACATGTTTAGGACCACAAGATTGAAGAGCATTTTGGTACATTTGACACAACTTTAATTTAAGGCCACAAGATTCAAAAGTCTTCTTTATTTTTTAAAACTTTGTGTCAGGTCAAAGTAGGTCATTCTTTTTTAAACGGAGGGAGTACTACTTTTTCTGTCTGATTTTATTTATCGTCTTTTGATCGTACATAAACTTTAACAGATAAATGATGACTTTGTAAAATGTACAAAATTATCCCTCTTGGAGTTACTTTAATATTTATTTTCTAATTGTATTTTCTTATTAAGGCCTCGTTTGACCATGAAAACTATAATTTTTGGGAGTTGGAGTTAGAGTTGAAGTTAGAGTTGTTGTGTTTGTCCATGAATATAAATTGAAGTTGTTTTTAAAATTTTGTGAGAGAAGTGAAGTGAAAAAAGTTCACTTTTTCAAATACAATTCCAAATTATATTTGAAATTGTCATGGTTAAACACATATTGTTCTCACTTTTTTCACTAAAGTAAAATTATTTATTATTTTTCAAAAATAAGTAAAAAAAATTCATGGCCAAACGGCTACAAACAATTCATCGCCAAACGGCTACAAAGGCCCAGTCTGGCCATAAAAATCATAATTATCCGGGTTGGAGTTGGAGTTGTATTTGACCATGAATATAAATTAAAGTTGTTTTTGAAATACTTTTTCAAATACAATTTTGAAATTGTATTTGAAATTTTTATGGCCAAACACATTTTGTTTTCACTTTTTTCACTAAAGTAAAATAATTTTTTGAAAAAAGAAAATAATTTTCATGGTCAAACAGCTAGTAAGTGTAACTAAGTAAAAATAAAATGGAGATGATGTCATTAAAGAATTCTCAAATAAGAATATATGACATTCTTTTTTAAGATCACCAAATAGAAAGTGTGTCACATAAATACAAATTAAAGAAAGTATTAGATAATGAATAGTATTTAATAATAAAAACAAAATATATATAAATTATCATTGAATTTGGAGTAATAAAAATAAAAATAAACCTTTGGAAGCATCAGCTACCGTGTTTTCTTTTTCTTTTGCGCTGAATCATATATATATATATATATTTGATATAATATAATTAAATATATTTATATTGGGAAGAGGTTATCAATAATACACTTTAAAGAAAAAACAAAGGAAAATATTATATTTTAGGTAAAGCTTTTTGAATCATTCCAAATGTAGTGTTATTTAAAGAGGAAAGCAGTAAATAATGACACAATAGACTCCTACCTAAATACATACGAAGAAAAATTGTTCAAAAAGGGTTATAATATCTTGAGATTTAGCGTGTAGCTAGTTATATCTATATCAATAACTTATATCTATAATTTATAATTTATATCTATATTTATAATCTATATCTATAATCTATAATCTATGATATATTAATAGTGTGAAGCCCTTTAGAAAAGTGAATTGAACTTTTTACCCTTCATTAAAACTATTCGCTTTAGACAAAATCGTCTTTTACCCTTTTTCCTACAATTAAATTTTATAAAATAAATATATGGAAATTTTCCTACAATTAACACAACTAAAATTTTCCTTCCAAAAAAACGTTGCTGAGAAGTTTCCTTGTTCCCCTAGCCGACCAAAAAAAAAAACCTCTAAATTTTCCTACCAAAAAAAAAAAAATGCTCAAAAGTTTCCTTTTTTTCCAATGATGAAAACAATCGTTGTTTTTTTAATTAAAAAAAACACGCTAAAAAATTCTTAATCCTATTTGATTTCTGTTTGGTTTCTTTCAACCAAAAAACACCGAACTTTTCCTCTCCTTCTGTATAAACGCTTGAGCTTTTTTGTCATTGTTCATTGTTATAGACACCTGCAATCTTTCATTGTTTTCTGTCTCAGCACAATATCAACAATTTTATTTTCAGATTTTTTGGCGTTATATATCATCTCTTCCTTTTTACACGATTAATTTAAACGCAATATTAATTGTTATGCCAGCTCAAATTGCTTAATTTAACTTAGTGTGTCCTGTTAGTTCAGGTATAATTTTTCGCATCTAATAAATTTACGTGTATTATGAAATTATACGTTCTTATCGTTCTAACTTCTTTTTTTTACCCACCTACCAACAAGATTCTCATATTCAGGTATAATTTTTCTTATCTAATAAGTTTACATCTACTATGAAATTATACGTTCTTATCGTTCTAACTTCTATATTTCTTAAAGATTATTACAATGGATTCTATCGCCGAAGTTGTGGGTATCAACACTTTGAAGCCAAGGGATTGTATCTGGATGATCAAAGTCTTGGTCATCGGAAGCGGACCTACGAAGCCGTTTAAGAATGGAGGCGGTTCTCGAAAAATGGTGATATTAGTCGATGAGGAGGTAATATTATTCTTTTATACCTCACATGTTTAATAATATTCAGCTATTAAATTTTTACTGTTAAATTTTGTGTATTAATCTACGGATTATTCATAATATTCAGCTATTAATCCACGGATAATTGATAATTGATAGTCAATTATATCATACTAGATATTATTAATCCATATCATACTATATAGTATTCATATTCTTATCTGAATCAGTTTCATATTTTGCTGCCAACATGCTATTTTGCAAAGACTAATATTTAGCTAATTCGTCGATTATTCATAATATTCAGCTATTAATTCATGAATAATTGATATTCAGCTATATCATACTGGATGTTACTAATCCATATCATGCTATTAAATTATGATTTTTTTTTCAAGGTACCAAAATTAATGGTACACTTTTCAATGAACATATTGAAACATTTGGAGATTCTATACAACAATCCAAAGTTTGCTATATCAAAAATGGTCGTATTAATAGGGTCAATCCTAATTTTCAATCCGTTAATAAGGACATTGAACTTGTGTTCTTAACGTCCACTATAGTTCAAGAATGTCACGATCCTTTTTCTACATTTTCTTTTTTCAAGAATTTTGTTCCATTCGGAGATGAAATATTGCATACCAAAGAAACAATAGTAGGTAATGCCTTTTAACTTTCATCAAGTAATTACCATTGGCGTATATTTAATATTTTACTATTATTTATCTACTCATACATAATAGTTTTTTCAAATATATTTGACATCTTCGTCAGTTCTAAGTTGTTCACAAAAGGCACAACCCGAAGAGAAATAGCACTTATGAATGAAGAGTAAGTTAAGCTCAATTTTTTTATGAAGCGAAATTATTTATTTAATAGATAAGCTGTCTTATTAATTTAATAATTTAATCTTATTTTCTTTATTTGAAAAATAAAAGTGTGATAGAAAAACTATCACATTATGGGGCGAATTTTCAGAAATAGATGATGCGTTGCTAGAAAAGTTATCTGCAGAAAATTCTGTCATGGCATTTTGTGATTTAAGGACTACATTATATCAAGGTACTATCTTAGCAATTACAATATTTACAATAAATACTATATTATTTTTTTGTGCCTAATATATTATGTTGCAGAAAATTTCGGTCTATCTTCTACCTATATCAGTAGTATGTGGGTAGACCCTACATTTGAAAAAACAACAACTCTCCAAGAATGGTAATATGTGTCTTCATATTTATGCAAACAAATTATAGCAGACAATTTTTTATTATAATACACTAAGTATCACATGTGCGGGTCTATTTCCAAGAAGAAAACTCATAATGATATTACTTTATTGCCAACTAAACAAGTTAAGATGGCCAAAGTAATGACAATTGGTGAAATCACAGATTGTTTATCTTGTGATAAAGAGGTTTTATTTTCAACTACAGCAATTTAATATTTTTTTTTTACCTTAGTGTGACGCCTAACTTTATTATTGAACGCTATTGAACCGGTAGCAACTATAAGACATTAGACACAAGTTTACAATATTTTATTATTGAATGATGAATACTAATAAAAATTGAATAACGACTCTAGATTCTTTTTTAAGGGATTATTAATTGGGATAATTACATAACCTTAGCCAATATTGACTTCTAATTACCTTATTTAGCCTAGTTTCAATTAATTACAATTCAGAGTCTCCTTTTGTCTATTAACTTTTCATAATTACAATTCATAGTCTCTCTCATGTATTTTTTCTTTTTCTCTATTTTCTATTACTTTCCTTTTCTTTTTTTTCCCTTTTCAATTTTTTCCTTCATTTGTTCTTTTTCTTTTTTTTCGTTTTCTTTTTCTTTTCTTTTTTCAATTTTTTTTTTCATAACTATGTTACAATTTTTCCTTTTTTATTTTCTTTTTTCCTTTTGTTTTTTATTTATTTTTTTCCTTTTTCTTTTTTTCCCATTTTTTTTTGTCTATTTTCTATTACTCTTTTTCATTTTATTTTTTCTTTTCCTTTTTTTGTTTTCTCTTTGTTCTTTCTTTTTTCAATTTTTTCTTTTTCGTGTCTTTTTTTTT
>NC_061118.1:153487665-153488568 GCF_002878395.1 Capsicum annuum
ATTTTTTTTCTATTTTCTATTACTCTCCTTCTTTTTTTGTATTTTTTCTTCTTTTTCTTACATTTTTTCTCCTTTTTTTTTCTTTTTCTTTTTTTCCTTTTTTACATTTGTGTGAACTAGCAAACACAAGAACAAGTGTGAACTATGTTTTAATTTTTTTCTTTTTATTTTTTCTCCTTTTCTTTTATCTATTTTCTATTACTCTTTTTTTTTCATTTTTTTGTTTTCTCTTTCTTCTTTCTTTTTGCATTTTTTCTTTTTCGTTGTCTTTTTTTTTTTCATTTTGACTATTTTTTTCTTCTTTTACTTTTTTTTTCATCTTTTCCTTTTTTTCTTCTTTTTTTTTATTTTTTCTCTATTTTCTATTACTCTTCTTCTTTTTTTGTATTTTTTTCCCCTTTTTCTCATCATTTTTCTTTTTTTTTTCTTTTTGTTTTTTCTCCTTTTTTTCATTTGTGCGAACTAACAAACACAAATACAAGTGTGAACTATGTTTCAATTTTTTCTTTTCATTTTCTTTATTTTTCTTTTGTATTTTTTTCTTTTTCTTTTTATTTTTTCTCCTTTTTTTTGTCTATTTTCTATTACTCTTTTTTTTATTTTTTTATTTTTTCTTCATTTTCTTTTCCTTTTTTTGTTTTCTTTTTCTTCTTTCTTTTTTCATTTTTTTCTTTTTCGTTGTCTTTTTTCATTTTGTCTCTTTCTTATTTTCCTTTATATTTTTTCTTCTTTTTTTATTTTTTTCTCTATTTTCTATTACTCTCCTTCTTTTTTTGTATTTTTTCTCCTTTTTTCCACATTTTTCTCCTTTTTGTTTTTTTATTTTTCTCCTTCTTTTCATTTGTGCGAACTAGCAAACACAAATACAAGTGTGAACTATAAAATATAAATACAAAGGCTAAT
>NC_061118.1:153488668-153490679 GCF_002878395.1 Capsicum annuum
TCTCTATTTTCTATTACTCTCCTTCTTTTTTTGTATTTTTTCTCCTTTTTTCCACATTTTTCTCCTTTTTGTTTTTTTATTTTTCTCCTTCTTTTCATTTGTGCGAACTAGCAAACACAAATACAAGTGTGAACTATAAAATATAAATACAAAGGCGAATTATAACATATAGATACAAGTGTGATCTATCATTTGTATTTTTTAATTATTGAAAATGAACGATTGATTTTCTTTTTATGAATACTTGTTTTTATTTATTTATACGAGTTGTATTTATTGAATACAATTCAATTTTTTTATAAAAATACAATATATATAAATACAATATGTATTTGTATTTTTAAAATCATTGGTTTCATTTGTTTGTAATTGTATTTGTATCAAGTGATATTGATTTATTAACAAATACAAATAATAACTTTGACATACAAATACAAAATGGTACATATGTATCAAATGATACATTGCATATTTATATATTTTAGAATCAAGAAAATACAATTAATGCATTTACTTATTTGTATACAAATACAAATGATAAATTGTACATAATCACGGCTAAATACAATTTGCAATCAACCTACAAATACAAATACAAAATAATTCTTTAAAAATAAAAAGACATCGACGAAAATAGAATACAAATACAAATATAATCTAAATATACAAACACAATAAAATCATAATACAAATATAATCTAATATAATATAGTATAAAGTCAATTATAAAATACAAATACAAAACAGTTCTTTAAAATACAAGTGCGAATTATGTAAAATATAAATAATGGTGCGAACTAACAAATACAAATACAAGTGTGAACTATAAAATACAAATATAAACGCGAACTACAAAATATAAATACAAGCGCGAACTTTAAAATACAAATACAGTTGTATCAATTAATACAAAAATATAAATGACGGCGTAACTACAAATAGATAAACAAATGTGGTATTTACGTTCTCATCAATGACTTGTGCCCGAGTAGTTATATTTTTTTAAAATACAAAAAATATATAAAGTAGAACAAAAAAATGATAAAGAAACTAAGTATAAAAAAGAAAAGAAAAAAAAGTGAGATAGAAGAGAGAGAAAAATATATAAAAAACGAAAAAAATAAAATAGAAAAAATTAGAAAAAAGAAGACGAAAAAACGAGGAAAACACGAAAAAGAAAAAATATAAAAAAAAGAAAAAGAAAAAAAATGGTAGTGTTTTTTGCAAGACTAAATATGTAGTGTATTTATGTTTTTATGAATACAAACCACTGAGTAAAAGTGAATACAGCGGCTGTGAATTGAATACAACAGCTAAATGGTACGGTATTTATATTTTATATGAATACAGACTATTGATAAAATCGAATACACCGGGCGTAAATTGAATACAGCGGCTATAAATGGTAATTATGTAAAATATGGCTATGAAAGGTGAGTTTTTCAGCAAAATATGGCTATTTTTTAAAGATTCCCTTATTAATTTAGATAGTAATTTCTCTTTATTATTAAATCTTAATTTTCTTACATTCTTCATGAATTTTTCCTCTCTCGTCCTGTTTTAGACTGGGTCATTTCATTGATAAGGTTTTTGATTAATTTTTATTTTTTTAATCATTTTTTCATACTTGTATCGATTGCATAATGTAGTTTTGATATTTTTTGAATTAATGGTCATAGCGCATTTATTTTTTTAATATGTTATATAAGTTGATTTAGTCGAGATTTATTTTATTTTATTTTATTTTATTTTTTCATTCTATTTTGTTTTAGCGATTTGATTGCGAATATATTTACTTTTCTATGGGTTTATTAGGCTACTGTTTTAAGAGAATCTCTAGCTTTAGAGGATGTATTATGTAAGCTATCCATTGGTAAGATTTTTGATTATTTTTCTTCACTTTTTGATTTTACTAATAGATTTATTGATTAACATAATTTTTAAGTTATTGTATCAATAGATGTTGTGTATTTTATGTATTTATTTATGCTATATTAGTTGATTTGTCATT
>NC_061118.1:153493679-153712141 GCF_002878395.1 Capsicum annuum
TTTTTGGAGGAAAAAGTTATGGATTTCTATAAGGTTTTGGACTTCTATAAATTGACAATTTTTCCTAATCATTCTCTTCCAATTGAAATTATTTTATATCAGTCATATGTATATTTTTAGCATGTATGTAATTATTCGTTCTCTACATTATCTCAATTATTTGTTATTATGATAGTCAATTGCTTACTTTTCTTTCTTAGTTTTCAGTGAAGATGATTCTTTTTATTAATTTTAAGTTTATATTAAAGATGAATTTTGTGTCGGAGTTTGAGATTTTTGTTATGCAAAAAATAGTTTTGATCGTATTCTCCATATATTTCACTACTTCTTGTTTTTCTTCTTAATACAGGTGGTAGATGAATGCCGGTCGGCTTTGAGGTGATTTTGGTGTAAAGATTAGTTTAAATATATTGTATTGATCGATATCTCTATTATTGTATTATTTTGTTGTAGTTTACAGGTGACATATAAAATTTAGTTGGTTTTAGAGAAATTTTTCTCTAAAGGTGAGGTTTAAATTACACTGTATTTTGTTGATATCTCTATTATGGTATTGTTTGATTGCAGTTTACAGGAGGTAGAGGAATGTCGGCCGACTATGAGGAATTTTTTGTGTAAAAAGGTTTAATTATATTGTTTTGATATCTCTATCATCATATTATTTTGTATATTCTGTCGAGCTTTAAGAAATTTCTTAGGTAAATGTTAGATTTAATCGTATTGTCAGAATTTCTTTATTATTTGCTTAGTACAAGTGGTAGATGAATGTCGGTAGACTTTGAGAAATTTTTTATGCAGACATTAGGTTTAATTGTGTTGTTTTGGTATCTCTATTATGTCATAGTTTATAGTGATAGATGAATGTTGATCGGCTTAGAAGAATTTTTGTGTAAAAGTTAGGTTTAGTTGTATTGTTTTTATATTTCTATTATCGTATTGTTTTGTTGTAGTTTACAAATGGTACATCAATATCGATCGGCTTTGAAAAGGTAATTTTTGTGTAAAAATTAGGTTTAATTGAATTGTTTTGATACCTCTATTATAGTATTGTTTTGTTGTAGTTTACAAGTGGTAGATGAATGTTCGCGATTAGCTTTGAGAAATTCTTTGTGTAAAGGTTAGATTTAATTATATTATTTCGATATTTCTATTGTCTTATTATTTTGTTGTAATGTGTAGGTGGTAGATGAATGTCGGTTAGCTTTGAAGGATTTTTTGTATAAAGGTTAATATAATAATATCTCGATTATTATATTGTTTGATTGAAGTTTATGATCAATTACTATCTCTTGTTTTTATTATTATCCGTTTTTTTCTTCTACCTCAGTGCTACTGTTTTTCTTTAATCTGTTCGCCCAAAGTAGTTATATGGAAGATGTTGGAAATTGTTTTTGTTGCTACTCATACAGTGAATGCATTTATCCGCTAATAATGATAATTACTTTTTTACTTTTATTTATTTTGTCTAAAATTTTGTGTAATTAATGATATTTCAGTTGCTTGATTTATAAATATGTTGCATAGCAGCGAGAGAGGCATGTGAATTTGATTATATTGGAGACAAAAGTTACTATAGACGTGTTCTCGTGATTAGGGTTTTTAATTATATTTCTTTATTTATAATTTGTTAAATTAAGCATGTATTAAAAAAAATTGGCGAGTAAATTACTTTTATGTTTTAATTCTGACTATATTTTTCTATATAGGTATTGTATGAAGCTTATGAGAATTTATCATGCCATTGATTTTTTTTACTCTTTTTTTGTTGTTTCTCGTTAGAATTTGTTTTAGGTTTACAACCAAAAAAATATATTCATAGGATGTAGAATATATACAGATTTAATTCTTTAAATTCTATAAATAAAAAGCCATTGTGATATCCCAACTTACATGTATCTCCATGAGAACTAAATCTAAGTTACCTAAAAGATGTGGTGGTAAAGCAATAGTAACACCAAGTAAAACTTTTAATGTGTATATTTTATTCAATTTGTCATTCCCAATATTTGATATTGAATTTCAACATGTGAGATGCTTCTTATATTTTTCTATGTTAATCAATCGATATATTTTTATTACTTATTTGAGAGACTCAAATTTTCTTCCTTAATATGTTCTTAATTTTATTATTTAGAACCTACGACGCATGTTCATAACTCTTTTTTGATAGTTACCAAAACTAAGAGGGCTTTAGACGTTGCAATCAAACTCAACAAGCTAAATTTGATGAAACACATGAGATATGATCTACAAATTATTCTTCGTAATCATAATTGATGTATAGTATTAATAATAGGATAAACAATGAAATAAAATATGTATAGTTTTATTAATTAACGCGAGACACAAGAGTATACTAAATTAGTATTATTAAATGAGACATGACACTTTCATTTACTCAACCTATGACATCAACAAAATGAACTCCACTTAATCAGAAAGAATTATTGACAGAGCCAAGAGAGGTCAATTGAACCCTTTTTGTTGAAAAATTATAATTATGTCAAAATTACTCCACCTATTTTGTAATTTATACCTACCAAAAAAATTATACCTTTTTTGTACATACGTGTGCTTAATTATAAATAGGAAAAAATTACTCCATCTTTTTGTTTATATAAATTATTGAATCTTCTTGACATAAAAAATATTTTTTGAATCCCCTTACTTAAATTTCTAACTCCGTCATTAATCATTTATAAGATTTTCCTTGCAAATGATTAAGCACACAACCCGATTAAAATTGTTTAGGCACGTGCAATCAAATATCATAAAGAATAAAGTAAAAAAAAGTATTAACTTTTTTCCCCATATGGTGTATTTGATTGATGGAATTAATTGACTCGGTGTGCATTATTTGAAACCATAATGATAAAGCAGAACCATTGATTACTCATAAAAATTTTAATGTAGAATGGTGTTATGGAAAGTTATTGTCTTGCATCCCTTTTCTTGTCACTTGTCATATAAATTTATCAGCACTCAATTTCATGGGAATGCCTATTCATACACCAAACAAAGCATCACTATCAAGTACTACCTATCACAATTAAGAGACATTTAAAGGTTATTTACATTGTCATGATATTTTTAAAATTCAAACAACTTGTTATTTCATTTTGAGTTAATACATGACTCTAAACTTGACACAAAATTATAATTTTGATCTTAAACCTTGACAGTGCATAAATAGGACCTTTAAATATTCAAAAATGCACAAATATGACCTCTAATCCTATGTGGTAAAACGCGTGTCCAACACGCAAAATTGAGCGCGTCCAGCTTAAAATCTAAGAGCATAATACATAAATAGGACCTTAAACTTTGACAGTGCACAAGTATGACCTTTAACTATGCAAAACTGCACAACTATGATCTTTAAATGGCTTTTCACTATTATTTTTGGCCCAAAGATGAAAATGACATCTAATTTCTTTTGTCATTGCAGAAAAGGAGAAATATTGAAGATTTATTAATTATGTGGGTCAGTCTCATATGAAAAAATTGTGTGTATATGTATATATATTATAAACCAGAGGGCGAATTTAAGTCATATAATATATTTAAATATAATTTATTAAAATATTAAATTGAAGATGGAACTATACTAATAATAAAAAAATTATTAAAATATTAAATTAAAGATGAAATTATACTAATAATAAAAAAATTATAGTTTTAAAAAAACGTTATTAAATTAATGTTATTAAGGATAGTAGTAGCAGTAGTATATTAAATTAACGTTATCAAATTAACGTTATTGCAATGTTATTAAATTAACATTATTAAAACATTATTAAATTAATGCAGGGGTGGACCTACGTGGTTGCCATGGGGTTCACCCGAACCTCCTCGGTAAAAAAAACTACGTTATATATATATAAGGTAGAAAATGTATATTTATGTACGTATATTAATGTTGAACCACATGAAACAAGACACTTAGATAGTCCAGCGGTGTTATTTGCTCTTCTTGAGTACTTCTTTCAGCCTACTGCGCGAGTTCGATTTTTTAATTAAAAAAAACTAGGTGTTGCAGCTATAGAAATAATAATAATAATAATAATAATAATAATAATAATAATAATAAAAACGATGTTTTTTTAACACAAAAAGAAAAACTTTGACAGTGCACAAATATAACTTTTAACTGTTTGAAATTGCACAAATATGACCTTCCTTCAAGTCAGCTCTTTTAACGATGTGGTACCGTGTGATTGGATTGCCTTTCCACGTAGACGCGAGTGAAACTCACGCATGGGGTTGCAAAATTGGAGGTCATATTTGTTTAGATTTTGAATAGTTAAAGGTCCTATTTGTGCACTATCAAAGTTTAAGATCAAAGTTATAATTTGGTGTCAAGTTTAAGGTTATTTTTATGTATTAACTCTTTCATTTTAAATGCATAAAATACATTTCTTTGAAGTGTAATACATGTATTACTAATTAGTTGGATAATTCTTTTGTTATTATTACCGATATATTGTGTAAAGCGTACTTTTGGATTTGGGATAACAATGTCGAATAAAACGTGGGATATTCCATGTCTTATTAGTTAGTAGTTAGTAAAAAGTTGATTTAACAGACAAGCTAAAGATTTTTATTGACTTCAAAACAAAGATCTTTCACATATAGCTTTTGATTTGTCAACGAATAAGCGGTTCCTCTTTTAAAAAAGTTTCTCTAAATCTCATCAGTGTTCGTCCAATTATGAATTTTGAACATATAGCTTTTTTTTTAAAAAATAAAAAATATCTAAAATCACTTTTTAAAACTTTTGTTTTCAAAATACCTAGTGTTTTAGTTTGGACACACCCTTAAAAAAAACTACTCATTCCTAGAAAATAAAATATATTTTTACTTACTCTTAATAAATAGAGTGAGAAAGATACTGTTGTAGTTTCATCAACTCCTTTCTTGTAAATAACAGTAAAATTGAAATAATATCATTGAAATCTTTTTATTTATGTGAAATACCATTCGTTTTGACACAAAATAGAAAATAAAATTACCACTTATTTTAAATTGGAGAAAGCATAAAAGGTTGTGAAATTTTAAATTTTTCTAAATTTCACAATTTATTTTTTCACATATTTATCATCAAACGTACAAGCAAAACAAAGTTTTAGATTTTGACAGAAAAAGAAAGCACAATGTTGAATAAAAAAGTAGTCCAATTTACTCCTTTGAATTGTTTGATATGATGAATAAGGTATAATAATTTCAGAAAAAAATATAATTAATTTATTTTGCATTTAATTGGAGATATTAATTACTCTTAAATTATTTATGCAACAAGTTAATTAATTATAAAAGAACTTGTTTCCGGCCAGACGACTCCTTCATGTTTTTTAGGACTTGAGAAAATCCACTATTTCTTGAATGCACACCAAATTTATCTTTCATAGTATTACTACTAATCATGCAGTAGTAATGTTCAACACGCAAGGGTTGTAATATTTTACATCGACTCAATAGTAATTAAATAAAGTACAATAATATTACCAATTATTTCTTTAATAATTATTCAATATTTTATTTTATCACATCAAAGTTACCAAATTATTTTTATAACAAAAGTTACTCAACTTTACGTGAACCTCACAAAGTCAATCAATATATTTCTAACAAAAGCCACACGAATACTGCATGTGTATTCTTCCACTAATGTACTAGTATAATGTTTTTAATTATAAATAATAATCTACTTAACTATTTTTTCTTTTGGTTCCCATTCGGTATTTGGTGCCGGCCCGACTAATTCATTAAGATGGCAGTGCTTTCACTCATCCAGCCCTATCCACTGAATAAAGTAACCCATCAATTGCACCACAATCTATGTTGATACCTAACTATTTCGATACACTTTTATGACTTTTTTTCATTCAATAAACAATTTACTACGTAGTAGTATTATTTCAACATGGCTCTTTGTATGTAGCTTGCAAACGTTAGCAAGGACCCATTCTTTAACCTCTTCTGGCAAAAATTATAAATCAGCAGCTGCTAAATTGCGACCCTTATCTTAAACTATTCTCTTCTTCCTCCCACCCACCCCCCCACCCACCTTGTCACATTTATCGATTAGCGTGCCAATAATATCTAATCTATATCTCTATATATTTGAACACGTTATAATAAACACAACTCAGCTTACGTTAAAAATCCTTAAAATAGAGTACTAGTATTATATAGAACGGGGTATTTTTCTGAAGAAACAAAAAAGATAAAAATATTTTTCAATGGAATCAGCAGCAGAGCGAAGGTTGAAAGCTATTCAAAGCCATCTTGTTCCGGCCGATGATGATGGATCACTCTCATCGATCCGTTCAAATCCAACTGCTGGCGAATTTTTGCTTGGTACTTTTCACTTTCTCATTACTCATTTTATGTTCTTCAATTTTATTTAATAATCGCAATGTTTGGGAAAAAACAAATATTAGGTAAACAGACAAATGGGGGAAGAATCACCTAGTGTTCTTTTGGTCTCTGATCTGTTCGTTTCTTTTATATAGGCATAGAGTGTAGATGTGATATGTGGAGTTGTATGGTGGTGAATGGAACTTTTCAAGATTTGTGAGAATACCCAGATCAGAAAAGTGTTTTTTTTTTTTTTTTTGGTGGGGTGGGTGGGAGGAGTGTGTGTGTGGTTATGCTTTGTGGTTTCTGGGACCCTTTATTGGATATTGACTAAAGTTTTTTCTTTTTATAGCTTTCTCATACCCAATTATTAAAAGGGTATTGTTAAAAAGTTGAGAATATATTAGAGCTCTAGTTTTTGTAAATTTTATTCCTGAGGATCTTGAGATTTAGCTATCAGTGGAAAAGTCATCTCTCTTTTTGTTTTTTGGTTAATAATAAGCATGTGTACCCTGTGTTGAGAATATTTTTTTTGAAGAAGTATAAAAGGATTTTTTCTTCTTTTTTTGTATACGTGTATATATATATGTAAAGTCGACATTGTATTCTTGTTCCCTTTTGATAGCTGATGGAAAATTCAAGTTTTATTTGTTGAATGTTTGACGTCTTGCGATTCATTCAATGTTGAATAGAAATAGTCAACTAGTTTATAATTGCACCTCTTTATAGTAAGTTCATAAAATCTCAGATTATGAAGGAGAAGAAAATAGGATTTACAGAATTACCTATAGGAAGGCAAATACTATCCATATTGATAGATAATAACCTTCTTGAAGTCATTCCGTCAGTGCAGAATACCTATGGCCTTCTCTGCTTTTTATGCTTTCATCCAGATCGGAATAGTGGTCAGCAGTTTTGGTTATGCTTTGTGGTCCGGGACCCTCTATTGAATATGAATATACTGATGGATGGAAGGTGTTGTCTTGTAAGACCACTGACTTGAAAGTCTTTCTTTTTATACCCTTCTTTCTCATTTCAAATTATTAAAAGGGTATTGTTAAAAAATTTGAGAATATGTTAGAGCTTTAATTTTTGAAGATTTGATTCCAGAGGATCTTGAGGTTTAGCTATCAGTGGAACAATGATCTCTCCTTTGGTTTCTGGAAGGCAAATATAATCCATATTGATAGATAATAACCTTCTCCCCCCTTCCTCCCACAGAGGAGAAATATGGAATTAGAGACAAGAGTGGTTTTGATGTTGTGGGAATTATTTCTTTCCTGGCAGTTTTCTACTAGGTGTTTCTGTTGGCCTGTAAGAATTTTTGTTGGATCACAGGGTGTTCCATGCTAGTCCTACGCTGCAGATTGAGAAAATGCTTTTTTTGTGAACTGCATTGCAGAGGAGGAATATTTGTAAGTTTTTAATGTCCGACAACAGCGGAAAACGCTCTTACACCAGACCGAGCAGTAGTGGTAGCCAGCCTCATGTCGAGGTAAATATTCCGAGGTACATTGCTGAGGAAATCAGCGAGCGGGCACTGAGAGAGTCGATGTCTATTCCATTCCCTTGTTTGGTGTTTGAGTTATGGAGAGCTTCGGATGTGCCACTTTCACAGATATTGATCAGTTGGTTGAGGCCATCCGTGTATCCTAGAACTAAGGCTCAAGCATGACTAGTACTCTGAAGTCCCTAAAATAGGCCAATAATAAAGAAATTTGAGATAAACCTACTCCTAACCAGAAATTATCCCCTAACCAACATGCAATTTATATTGCATACCATCTATTCGAGCTAAGTGTAAAGAAAAGAAGACTGTAACCTACCTTAGGTCCGAACAACAAATCTCGAACCATCACACGGAAGCCTTGCCCTTCCGCAAAGCCTCAGTTGCATTGCGCAAACTATTGGGATCATGAGTTTTTGTGGAATTGTGGGTTAGGATTGGTAGGACCCTTGTGGTCGGGCCCTTCGCCCGACCCTGCGCATAGCGAGAGCTTAGTGCACTGGGCTGCCCTTTTTTTAAAGAAGAATATTTTGAAACAAGTCCTATGGAATTGCATAATAGGTGATGCTTTGAATACCTCGGTCTCCACAAAATGAAATTATCATCGTCTCCTGCCGTTCTCTTTCTTTTGTGGGAAGGCTAGGTTCTCAATTGTAGTCTTCCTCCACAGTAAATTGCATAATAGGTGATGCTTTGAATACCTCAATATCCACAGAGTGATATTATCATCATGTCCTGCGCCTCTTCTCTCGTGGGAGGTTAGATACTCAATTGTAGTCTTTCTTCATAGTTAATTGACATTTTACAACATTCATTATAGGATAAGTTGGCTCTATTCCGCTCAAGTGATATACTCTAGATAGATACTCAAGGTGGAGATAGCTAGGGTTTGACTTTGTTTTTCTTTTTGGGAGAATAAGGGTTTGAAATTGCTTTTTGAGGCATATTCGTCAATCTCAAACATATAGGTACAGTTTAGTAACTCTCAGTTTGAGTTGCGTAAGTGGATCTTTGCATTCCACTACAGCATCTCCTTCAACAAGCATCTTTCGTTGCACTAATATGGATGCATTGAGTAGAAAATAGTTTCCAAGACTCTAATACACTTCTCAATGAGAGCCTTTGTCACGGAGAAAAACTATCATTCAGACTTTTAATTTAAGCTAAGAAAGTGAATCATGTAGATTCTCACAGAATTCAAGCTTTTAAAGATAGCTTTAGTCATGAGGGCTTATTGGCCGATGAAGTGGGAGGAGAACCATGAGGCATCATGTTTAAATTTTGAAGGAGGCAAAAAATATTTGTTCACTTCTTTTCATATGTCTAAGCCTTGGGGAGCAAAGTTATCGGGGGTGTCAGTTCTGGTGGAGGATAGTAGGTACATGATGGAATGTTCATGGTGCACACTAGCTTGGCCCAGATACCACCACCATCTTCAAAAAGAAAAAGAGACCGTGTTGCTCACAAAAGGCACCCCTGTGATGAAAAAGAAAAGAAAGCACATGCACGATGATTGTACTTCCTTCCCTTTTAGAATCATATTTGTTTATTAGTTTAGAAAGAATTGAAGTAGTCTCGTGTACTGATACCTTCATGCTAGGTATATGTGCAAAGTTATTAGCTGTCTGGAACTGTAAGCATTCTATCCTCAGTTTTCTAGTTGAATATTGATTATTACTGGAATATAGTACATACCCGGTAACATGAGTCCTGATAATCTCCTGTTGAACGTGTGTGGTCCTTATTCTGTGCAAGGAGTATCCTAAAGTAACGCAAGTTTAACTTATAAACAAACTTTACTAGATGTATAAAGGTGGGTAAACATATTGTGATGGTTCTCTGAAAACTTGTGAGCTTCGGTTTGGAGATTGTATATTCTGTCATACTAGTTCTTGTGCTCTCCTTTAACCAGATCTACGATTCTAATGTACAAAAAGAAAAGAAAAATAGTTACAAATTTGCCTGCTATTTTATATCTGACATGCTATGGTTTTGCATAAACTACAGCACATCTTGCTGCCTTTTATGGAGTGGCTTTCTGCTTTTCATTTTTTTTTGGGTTCATTCATTGCTTTGTTATTCTTTTTCATTGTTTACTTGGTTAATCACACATTAAATTATGATCAGGTCAGGGTTTCAGCGTAGTTCTTCCTGAGAAATTGCAGACAGGAAAATGGAATGTGTATAGGTACATGCATTTTCTACTTCAACCGTGAGATACACAGTTGTTTCTTTAATGACATGTTCACAGGTGTGTATGCACGTATAATGCACACATTCACTCGCATACAATATCTCTATGGGTAAACAGCATATGTAATTAGTTATGCTTAATTATAACTTCCCAAGTCATGAGGAACTAAGTGATGATTATTACAGATCTGCACGATCTCCTCTGAAGCTTGTTACTAGATTTCCTGATCATCCTGAAATTGGGACAGTACACGATATCTTTGTGTAAGAATCTTGTCTACAGCTTCTTACTTTTAATTGCTTTAAATATAAAGAAGAGTTAGGCCCATACCTTGTATTCTGCACTTTGAGATACTGCATACATAATTTGACTTGCCGTGCCATTTACAACAACAAACCCAGTATATTCCCACATAGTGGGGTCGGGGGGTGGGGTGGGGTAAGATGTACGTGCCATTTACTTGCACAAATTTGTTTTTTAATTTCTTTTCCATACTTGGTGTGCGGTGTAGTAATGATTACCGCGACAATAGTATCTCATCGCACATTGTATACACTCTTATTTGAATTGTTCGTAAAGGAGATATGGATATGCTGCTTATCTTTTATAGTATTGTCTGCATTCTTTTGTTGAGTTCATTTTCCGTTTCATCTGATAGTGTTTTGTGTTCAGAAATTCGGTTCAAACCTTTCAGGATTACAAATATTTGGGTTCACGCATTCGTGTAGATGGAACTGTTGGAGAGTAAGCATTTTTACTGATTTAGCAATGTGTTTTTGGGTGAGATGAATTGGAGAAGTTTTCTAGTTACTCATTTATTTTTTCATTTTCTACGTCATAGGTACAAATGGATGACATATGGAGAGGCAGGGACTGCTCGGACTGCAATTGGTTCTGGATTTCACTATTATGGATTACAACCGGTATGTCAATCTCGGACCAGTACGTATTCGTAAATTACACACATTCATTTACACCAAAGAAAAAGATCTCCACATCACATATTTCCGAACCTCCTTGTTCTTTTTCAACACCAAATAGGATAGCTCTGTTTATCTTTCTCAAAAAAAGGGTCATCTTCTTTCTCAAAAAGGATAGCTCTGCTTATTTGGGGTAAGTTAGTCTGATAACCTCATTATCTTGTTTGATTTCTGGACGTTGAAGTTTTTCAGATTAACCCTTTTATAGGTCAGTCTATTTGACTCAGACAAGTGTACCATTGTACTTCAATGACAATATAATTAATCATTTGACCTTTTCCAATTTCGATGGACCAGGGTGCTCGTGTGGGACTTTACTTCATAAATAGGCCTGAGTGGATGATTGTAGACCATGCCTGTTCAGCATATTCATATACTTCAGTCCCTCTATATGACACTCTTGGTGTGTAGGTGGCCTTCTCATGAAAGTTTCCTTTGACTGGTAATATATATTAAACTTGTCATGTTTTTCTTCTGCAGGTCCTGATGCTGTTAAATATATTGTCAATCATGCTGATGTACAAGCCATTTTTTGTGTGCCAACTACCTTGAACACGGTGAGTGAAATTCCTCCCCCTAAACCGTGTATGCTCATTTAACGTGCTTCCAAATCACATCAGTATGAGCCATTAATCTTAACCTTGTTCTGATCAACTTGAGTTCTTATACACATAAACCATGTGAAAAAACTTTTGAGGACTCTGTTAGAATTGCTCATAGTCTACTAATATCAGTTTGAGTAAAAATTGCTAAAATACCCTCTCAGTAGCATGTTCATTTTGAGTGATAATCGTTACTAATAAAGTGCTTCACAGTCAAAGAAACCTCTCCAGTTATTATTTGATGCTAAGCTTTAAAAGTCTAAGAAACTCCTCGAGCTACGGTTAATGACCTTTTAAGATAGTGAACTGATAGAAGACTCAGTTTTACACTTCACTCTAGTCCTTATTTCCAGTTCATTTATAGTTATTTAGCTACCTTTCCTTTTTCATCTTGCCTGGTGATATTGTTATGTTTCTCCATTCCTCTGAACGCTGAAGGAAAAGGAATATCCTGATTCCTTGTTTTTCAAGTTTCACATCCTTTTAGCTGTTTGCTTCTCCCAATTTTAGCTGGGTTTCATCTGTAAAAGGATCCATATGATTATGTTTGGAAGCCTAATGTAATGCTGGCACCTAAGTTTGTTTTCTCTGAGACTACAATAGTTAATTTTATGCTTACCCAATTTGAGTTTTTTTTTCTATAATCATGTTTGTGTTAATGGTGAAAACTTGTTGAAAGTTCTCGATTGTCTGACATGTCTTTCATGGAACTTTCAGTTGTTGACCTTTTTATCAGAGATTCCATCTGTACGTTTGATTGTGGTAAGAGCTACTGCTTGTCCATTTTAGGTCTGATTTTATATTTTATAATATGTACACAGCAGCATGTTATGGTTTTTTTGTTAGTTAAGCTACTGTCTTTGATGGTGTAGGTAGTGGGTGGGATAGATGAACATCTCCCATCTCTTCCATCTACAACAGGAATGAAGCTCATATCGTACACAAGGCTTCTGAGCCAGGTGCATTAAATAATATTCATAAATAATTATTACTTGGACCGTTTATGCTTTGGACTTGGTGGTGTCAACCTGAAGTCGGTGGGATATATTTGGTAGATGTTACCTCCCTCCCTGCCCTCATTGACCTCACCTTTCGAGCTAGATTTTGCCTTATGTTTGATAGTGAAGGAACATCATCAGACAGGAGAGACCAGTTTTAAGATGCCATTTATGTTGTGGATCTTCTCTTCTTTCCTTTTTCTTTTGATCAAGTAAATGTATTTCATTCATAACCATGGCCAAATTGGTCGTATACAAGATTCTCTACAAACACCGTCCAATCGTCTGCACAAGAAACTTTTTTATGTGCACCAAAAGAAAATAAGGAGACGGAGCTACTTCTCAACCGGAAGAAACTCGCCTATACTCCTTCAAAAGCTCTCCTATTTCTCTCTCGCCAAACAACCCACATTAATGCAAGTGGAACAAAATTCCAGCCCTTCGTCGTTTTCTCCTTCTCCTGTTCTTTCAACAAAACAGCAGATCTCTCAATAGTTTTTGACATCACCCGGAGAGTCCCAAACCACCTAAACATAATCCACCAAACGTCATGGTTGTTGGCCCACTATGAAGAAGAAGATGATTCATGTTCTCTCCTGCCTCCTTACAAATGTAACACCAACTGACGCAGACAACCTTTCGCTTTCTAAGGTTTTCTGCTGTCAAAATCACCCCTCTAGCTGCTGGCCAACTGAGAAAGCACATCTCTTCGACACCTGAGGGATCCATATTGCATTACATGGAAGAAACATGTTCCTCATCCCTTCTCATAAAATACTTCACAGTGAACGAGTATTCCTCGGGCCCCATCATTAAGCATTGAGATTATCCACCAAATTGTTTGCTTATGTAGTAAGGCTAACAGTCTTTGAAAATCAGTCATGTCCCAATCGTAAATTCCCTTCTAAACCTCAAGTCCCGTAAAGTCTCCACCTTGATTCCCCCTAATAGGCGGAATCAAGTCTCCTTGGTAACCAAAGATATTCTGTGCAATCTTTGAAAATCATCTTTCGGAAGTGTTTCTACACCACCTGTGTCCCTAAATAGCAAGTCTCCTTCCGTTTCAAACCTTGAATGGTATATTTTTCTAAAAATAATAATCTCATCCCTTCAAGATATTCTTCCACACACCACAACCGTAAGGCAAAGTGACATCCCCCCACCCCCTCACCACACACACACACACACACACACACACAAGGCTTGTACCTCCACCCCGAACTTCCAAAAGCCATTTGCCCAATAAAGCTTTATTTAAGACCTTTATATCTTTAATTCCAAGACCTCCCACTGCACCAAGTGAAGTTTGTTATTTTATTTTTGTTCTAGCAAAATTAATTTGCTTTGATTTTTTTTTTAAAATTCCTTGTCACCTAGCTTCCTTCTGTCTTTATATGCGTGTTTGTGAAGGACCTTTGGGTGGGGTGGGGTAAAGTAGGCCTTTCTATTTTGAATCTATTGAAGTAAATATTTTTGACCTGAGAATTACTTTTATGTTGTAACAAAGTTGTAACCAGAGTTTGTTTAACCTGTCTAATGTGGTGTATTCTCTCTACTTTCATGTCATTAACTCTTTCTCCTAGATTCCAACAACTTAACTATACTTCTGTATAAACTTTACAATGACTGATCTACATGCTTGCCAACAGGGCCGCAGCAGTATGCAACCCTTTTGCCCTCCCAGGCCTGAAGACATAGCTACGATATGCTATACAAGCGGTACCACGGGGACACCAAAGGTATTTGCTTATACTTCTTCAGCTTCAGAATTTGCTAAGTCGACCAGTATCTGTAGTAGTTATTTCTATTGTTAACAAGATTTTAACTATTTCCATTTTTTCCCTTCGATGAAAGGGTGTTGTATTATCCCATGCGAACCTGGTAGCAAGTGTTGCAGGCATGACCCTTGCAATCAAGTTTTATTCATCTGACATGTGAGTTAGCCTAAAAATGTTTGTTCTGTATGTATATTTGATTTATTCCTGATTTTGTGTGCACTATGTGAATATTTTTACAGATACATATCCTATCTTCCCCTGGCGCACATCTATGAACGTGCCAACCAAATTTCAGCGGCATATTTTGGTGTTGCTATTGGATTCTACCAGGGGGTATGCCAGTTAATTGAATATTAAATACTTATTTAGTCTTAGTTTCTTGTTGTACTCTTGTTTTCTTAGACCTCTGATCCTGGATTCATGATGAGCAAATTATGTTTGATAGAAGTGCCTTTTTATAGTTCATATGTAGCATTTTTGCTAAACAAATTGTCATGCTTTAGGAATATTTGTTTAGCTCTACGCTAATTCAGTTTATGAAGTATTAGCACTAAAAGGGATCCTATAGACATCACTTAATTCATTGATCTGTTTTGCCCAGCATTACTTACCATTAAAATTTCTACTCTGCAGGACAATCTGAAATTGATGGATGATTTGGTGACACTTAGACCTACTGTATTTAGCAGTGTTCCTCGTCTTTACAACAGGATATATGCTGGGTAATATTTATGTGATGTGCTAAATAGTGTTTATCTTTTTTGTTTTTTGGTTAATTGGGTGTCCAGTCAGCTTTGCATGCACCTCGACTAATTCCGCGGGGTATCTGTTACCTCCACGTACCGCTGTCCATCAAGGCTTGGACAGATAGGGAGAAGTCACCAAGTGTTTTTGAATCCGCTGGATATTGAACCTGAGAACCTCATGGTTCTCAACCCACTTCATCGACTACGAGGTCACACCTCGGGTGTTAAATAGTGTATAATCTTTGTAGACCGGTGTCTTACATTTTGCCAATCTGCTTCATTATAGGATCACAAATGCCGTACAAACTTCTGGTGTACTGAAGCAGAGACTATTTCATGCTGCCTACAACTCCAAGAAGCAGGCTGTGATGAACGGTGAGTTACTTCAACTTTTTGTGACACTTCTCTGGTTGCTTTAGATGATTGAGAGGTACATTCATCTAGAAAAAGATGATCCCTCAATATCATTATGTTATGCAACACATTGACTCCTGTCTATTACTGCTAGAACTCTGTTTCTCCTTGCTCAACAACTCATGTACTACATCACATATTATTCAAGAGAACTTTTGTGGCTCAATTCTCAAATTGAGCATGCACACTTCATGAATCTAGAGCACTTCTCGATAACGAAGAGAGAAGTTGAGATGAGTTTCCATCTCGTCTTCCTTTCGCAACACATTGTTTGGAAACCTGTCTCATTCTCATGATATGGCGACCCAATTAACATTTTTAAATGTTTAACCAATGGTGCCTGCCGTAAGTTTTTTTAATTCCTAATATTAGACTAGAACTCGTTGGAAAAGTTAAAGCATAAAAGAGGAGAACAGAGTATAGGCTTTCTTACCTATTTCAATCTTTTTTTAGCGAGGCGGAAGGTTGTAGGCGTTGAGCTCTTATTGGGCATTTGATCAAATGATTATTTATAGTATTTGCTATTTGAAAGATTGTCCTTTTTCATATTACTTGATTACCTATAACTGGAAAAATATCCAATGCAATATTTTTTTTCAATAACAGTTGAATGTCTTACAAGTTAGAGCATAAAAGCTGTGATGTACTGGCATGTCATTCAGTGTGCGTTGACTATGAGCTCTTATATTTTCCTTCGTTTCTTTGTGGAGAGTGCTAGTTTCTGAGCTGTTATGGGTGAGATTAGATCAGATTTTATCTTATTGTATTTTCTTTTAAAAGGACTTTGTTTTTTGAGTTGCCAGACTAAAGCTCATTTACATGATAGAAATATAATTTACTGTTCATGCCACAAAGCTGAGTCTGATTCCGTGCTGTTGTGCAAACTGGCAAAAGGTTTAAATTAAGTCTAGTGTGCTTAAGCTTTTAGATGAAAGTGAATTTACTTTATATCCGCTAGTAAGTGTAGTATGTACAACCTGGAAAGACTAACACTCTCAAGAGATTCCCTTTTAGTTATTCCAAGTCCCTTGAGAGTAAGGGTCTTGGACTAATCCATTTATCAAGCAGTAGACCACCCAAAACGAGCAAGGTGAAAGGTACTTAGGCAATATAAAGAAAGCTATATGGTCATGCATTGGTTTATAATTGTTATTACTGGCTTGGACAAAATCTTATGTTATCCCATTTTGTTTGTTGATTTTATGTTTTTCTTAGACTGTTACTAGTCCTGAGCCGGGGGTTATCGGAAACAGCCTCTCTACTTTGTCCGAGGTAGTGGTATGGACTGCATACATTTTACCCTCCCCAGACCCCACTTTGTGGGAATAGACTGGGTTTGTTGTTGGATTTTTGAGTGCAAACTAGCAGTACATACTTTTGCTTACTTTTGTGACCTATATGAGTTTTTATATCGCTTATTATACAGAATCTCATATTTTCAGGTAGAAAGCCGTCACCAATGTGGGATAGGTTGGTGTTCAACAAAATAAAGGACAAACTGGGGGGGCGAGTTCGTATTCTGACCTCAGGTGCCTCACCACTGTCCCCTGACGTGATGGAGTTCTTGAAAGTGTAAGTTGACCATTATTACTATTCTAAATTACTGGAAGATTTTATTCATCAAATTCTTGCTCTCGTTGGTGCTGAGCACTACAAGTAGTTGGCTATGTTCTGAATAAATTCCTTCCTTGTAGATGTTTTGGCTGCCAAGTAATTGAAGGGTATGGCATGACTGAGACTTCGTGTGTCATAAGCACAATGGATGACACTGATAACTTAACTGGTCATGTTGGTTCTCCGAATCCTGCATGTGGTGAGGTTTTGACTAATGATGACATCTTATCATCTTCTTTGCTGTCACTAGTTATGGTTCTTGATTTGATTTCCCTTCCATATTATTCGCCTTGTCGAGCTGAATTTTAGGCTGTTTGAGGCATAGAAAAGGTTTACATGACCATTGGAAGGTCAATAATTGTTTATAGAAGCTTAACAACACGGGATCAATTCATGAAAAAATTCCTAATTGTGAAGCAGTCTAGGATGTCGAAGATTTTTCCACCAAAAAGTTTGTGGCTGATAAGTATCCGAGAAACAAGAAGCTTGCAAGAGAGTTATGGCTTAAAATTTTAAAATGCGAACTGGTGTAATATGCAGAAGTAGTGCTGATTGATGAGACGCAGGAGGGTGTGAATGTAAAATTGGAGGTTTGGAGGCAAACCATCGAATCTAAGAGGTTCAGGTTGAGTAGGTCCAAGACGGAGTATATGGTATGAAAGTTTAGCGACTCGAGTCAGGAGGACGAAGCGGTGGTGAGGTTGGATTCCCAGGATGTTTGTAAGAGGGATAGTTTTAAGTATCTTGGGTCTATGATTCAGGGGAATGGCGAGATTGATGAGGATGTCTCTAAACGTATTGGAGCAGGTTGGATGAAGTGGAGGCTCGCCTCGGGAGTGCTGTGCAATAAAGGCAAATTCTACAGAGTGGTCGTCTGTCCGGCCATGCTGTATGGAGCGGAGTTTTGCCAGTCAAGAACTCCCACGTTCAAAGATTGATGGTGGCGCAAATGAGAATGTTGCGTTGGATGTGTGGACTTACTAGAGGGGATAGAGTTAGAAATGAGACTATCAGGGAGAAGATGGGAGTGACTTCGGTGGAGGACAAGATGTGAGAAGGAAGACTGAGATGGTTTGGACATGTGATGAGGAGGGGCACGAATGCCCCAGTTCGTAGGTGTGAGAGGCTAGCTTTGGATGGCTTTAGGAGGAGTAGAGGTAGGCCAAAGAAATACCGGAGAGAAGTGATTAGACATGACATGGAGCAGCTACAGCTTACTGAGGACATGACCCTAAATAGGAAGGTGTGGAGGCCGCGGATAAGGGCAGAAGGCTAGTGAGAGTGTGTGGGTTGTAGCAAGGTGTCAGGAGAGCTCTTGTGAAGCCGGGTTAGTAATCCTAGGACTGTGTCCATAAGTAGGAGCTTCTAGTCAGGAGAGTTTGGGTGTGGTGGGTGTCTTTGGTCTGTGAGTGTATGTTACTACAAGGTGGGTGTCCTATTTCTTATTTCGTATTGCTCGTATTTCTCTTAGTTCGTATTTCTCTGATATCTATTTTATTATTTTTTATTCCTTATTTCTGTTATGTCATCCATCCCCACCTCTCTACTTCTTCGGAGGTAGCGGTATGGACTGCGTACATTTTACCCTCCCCAGACCTCACTTTGTGGGAATACACTGGGTTTGTTGTTGTTGTTGTTGGTAATATGCAGAAGTACCTTGCACAGAATGCCATGGTACTATAAGTGAACTGCACATTCCCATCTTGAATTTGCGAAAGTGTGTGTCAACTTTCTTTTGTGTGGTTCCTGCTGCTCTATTGCTTTTGCAGCCCTATATTAAACTTAATGATTGCTAAAGAAAAACTGTAATTGAGTTGAACTTGTGTATGACACTGCTATTTTCAGAGATAAAGCTCGTGGATGTTCCCGAAATGAGTTACACATCAGAGGATCAACCTCATCCTCGTGGAGAGATTTGTGTTAGAGGCCCTATAATTTTTGAAGGCTATTACAAAGATGAAGTGCAGACGTACATACCTTTTGCTCATTGATATTTCATTTTCTTTTTGTCATTGATACGAGTTTATCCAAGATGATTTGCCTGACCTAGTAGTTAACAGGAAGGAGGTAATTGACGATGACGGTTGGCTGCATACTGGTGATATTGGATTATGGTTACCTGGAGGCCGCTTGAAGATTATTGACAGGTAGAATCTATTTGATGTGATTAGGAGAGACAACCTTAGATATTTTTAATGTGAGATACAAAACAACTTTCTCCCACCCCACCGATATATTTCTGGGCACCAAGTGGTTGACAAGGATTTTCTGTCAACCCCACCATTTCCATCAAATAAATTGTACAATGATGTAATTACATTGTTCTGAACTTTCATTTGGCCCTTTTGATATTAAACCATCCATCTTTCTGCGCCTTAATTGTCTTACATGGTAGAATGTTCTGAATGCTTATTGTGGACAGGAAGAAAAATATCTTCAAGTTGGCGCAGGGTGAATACATTGCCCCTGAGAAAATTGAGAACGTTTATGCTAAATGCAAATTTATTGCACAATGCTTCGTCTATGGTGAGCAGATTATAAGATTCTCTTTTACGGAATCATTAAACAATGTCCTTCACTCACTGTTGCTACATTCACAGGTGATAGCTTTAATTCCTCTTTAGTAGCGGTAGTTTGTGTAGAGCCAGATGTCTTGAAGGAATGGGCATCATCTGAGGGAATCAAGGTAACTCTTAATTTTCAACATTGCATTTACATCTTGTGAAATGCTTCACTTAAAGCAAACTTGAGTGGAGGTCATCATTAGAGTTTCGTGTTGCATTACATTTACCTTCATATTTTGAGTGTGCCATCTTTAACTCTGCACAGAGCACATGAGCTGCGGCCCCAACACCACGTTTGTAAAAATAAATAAATCACAACTTGCTTCTAGAGCTTCCCCTAAAATATACTGGTAATTCATGTCTGGCTAACTTTTGATCCTGCTAATGGCGTATTTCTATACATTCCTATGGTCAAGTGAAATCTAGGAAATTGACATTTATGTCACTAAGCACAATAAAATATGTAGTCACCATGTTACGTAAAGCCACTAAAGCAAATACAATACTTCCAAGTGTCAGTGAAACAATAAAAACGTCTTGATGCTTTTCATGGAATACATCACTTCATCCCAAAAGAAGAAACTTCTTAAATATAAACTTATCGCATATCTAAAACTCATTAGTTACAAAAAATTAGTCATCTGACCTGCTCTTCAGAATTTAGTTTTATCATATATAGCTGTAAACAAATAAAACTTCAGGCTATGGTGTTGAAGATATTTGTCTGTCATTTTCTGAGAAGCTAGTTGATCCATTTCCCTTTGTTGATGTGATGTCTCCAGTATGAAGATTTGGGACAACTTTGCAATGATCCAAGAGCAAGGGCGGCAGTTCTTGCTGAGATGGATGCTGTCGGAAGGGATGCTCAGGTAATTTATTTTACTTTGGCTTTCTTTTACCTGGGTGTGAGTTTCTTAAAATGCCAATTGAATCTCTCAGTCGATCAGCAAATGATGCTCTCTTTTTACTGCTATACAGTTGAGAGGTTTTGAATTTGTAAAAGCTGTAACATTGACTATCGAGCCTTTCACAATTGAAAATGGTCTTCTTACTCCCACGTTCAAGGTAATTGACTTTGTCTCAATGTTTAAACTTTAAGGGGGGGAGGCATGAATATGATTTTGCTGATGTACTTTTTCTACTCTGTTCCAATTTCCAGGTTAAGAGACCGCAGGCGAAGGCTTATTTCGCCAAAGCTATATCTGATATGTATAATGAGCTTTCTACATCAGATCCAGCATCCCAGAAAGCACTATGACCTTAAAAAAAAAAAGCAACCGAGAAGGCTTCAGCTGTTCACCCCTACTTTCCATTCTTCGAAATAAATACCAAACAAATGATTATTGTAGAATAGAAAAGAAAGCTCACAGGATTTATTGAGTCTCGAGTTAATAGATTTCTTCTTGTAATGTGCACGGTGTCCAAATAATATAAATTCACCATAAGTTTTTCTGAAGATATAAATAGTTTTAACCTTTGATAGTTGATGGCAATGTTGTCAATAAAGCATGTAAAAGGGGATGAATCTTTGAAGAATTTTAACACCGTATTCTACCATTGGTGGCGGAAATTGCTCTCGCTAAACGATTAAAGGACCTCTGGACACTATTTTCTAAAATTGTCTCGAATTTTTATCTGAATAATAGAGTAGTTGCTGATACTAGAAACATTGTGTACGTTTTCCCCATATTTCCCATCCCAACTGCATTATGCAGCATTTGGCTGCTATCTGTCCATCAAGCGTCTGAGTGCCTCACATCATATATCGATGAACAAGCCTACTTTGAGCAGCCATTCTTGTAGGCGGAAGGACAGCCTAAGACGGCAAAAACCAGTTCCAGTATCGGAGGGTGGAACGCATTACAAATGTTATGGCTGGTTGAAGATCGGATAGCAAAAAGGTGTTGGATGCATCTAGGTTGAGATTGTGCTCCTGGAATTACATAGTAGTACAACTTATAAGGACGAAAAGTTAATGATTGAAAAGAGAACTGAGCATATTGCTTTATGCCTTATAAAATGACAGCGTGACACAATAAACTCATTCAGGCGCATGGATTTGGCTTATAGCCTACAACACAATATTGTATATCCTTTAACGTCCTTAATAATGCTAGACGTTCATGGTATATTGTACAATAAAGTTCATTGACCTGTCTAGAACGTATATCAGTAGCTGTAACTCTTAATTATCAAATTATTGATCTCCAATGTATGTACAAGAATTGATGAATGATGGAACATCGTATTATTGACAGAGTAGGTATACAGGAATTACAGCTTTGTAAGAGGCTGTGTGTTGTTCCAAAGCCATTGACGTGCAGAACCATCCACCAGAGGTGAAACCTAAAGATGATCTCCAGTTAGCTAATAGCAGTCTTAAACATCAAAAAAGCAACCACGAAAATTTAACTATTTCACTTGGCTTTCTGGACCGAGGAAACAGAAAACAGGTGTTGTACACATTATCATTCACAAACAACTATGGTGACGAAAGAGCAGCTTCTTAAAACCTCAGCAATTCTACCCCCTCAACCTAAAGCAGATGACAGCACAATAACAGCATATGAGGAATCATATGCCAGCAGCACCAGTGAACTGCTACGACGCAACAACATGACCTGGACTCTATGATATTCTAGATTACAGTGCAAAGTGATTGCGCAGGGTTTTCTTTGCATGGAATATAATCCCCGCTTGGTAGTCAAGTGAGGTTTTTGTTCATTTTTTTTTATCAAGAAAAAAAATAAAATTGTGCTCATTTTATACAGAACATAACACACATCATCGGAAGAAGAACAAAATAAATCCTCTTGGATGCTTACCTTTTCCCAAACTTGCAAATGGTAACTATTTAGCCACTCTACTTCCACAACAGAGAGCAAAGATATGTCCACCAATTTAGTCTGGATGATGGCAAGCAAAAGATAGTCATATCAGTACAAATTATTACAGAAGAAGTTGAAGCATTGAGCCTACACTCCAGAATGAGTTGATTGATATCAGTGCAGGTCACAAAAACAGAAGGGTAAATAATGGAATTCCTTTATCAGTTTTCTGAAGACGGATACGAAATCTTAATTCGTGACCCAAACTTTATATACACTCAAACATGATGAGTGTTTACTCTATAGGATTGGCAAATGCATGAGATATCAAATAAAAAACTTAGTTTCCTGCACTCTATGACGTAGTTATTTCTCAGTGGTTTATCTCTGTTGCATCCACAACTCAATGATAATTTCTGTGCTCTTTGAATTAGTAAGTTCCCTAAAGCCTGTTCCTAATTTACATGGCAGGGACTAAAGCAGAAATAAACAGATTGACCTTGCCACCTGAGTCTGCAGTAGAAACTGTACAGCCTAGAATTGCCAAAGCCAATTTTCTCGTGTTTAACAGCATATGTAAAATTCATTAGTAAAAGCAAAGGAAGATCAATTATGAGCTGTCTTACCTGTATGGGAACAAAAGTCAGCTTTTCAAATCCCAGATATCCTATTCCTCCAAAACGATTCGGTGTATCTTCCTCTTTAACATAAAGAAGATTCTGAATAACAAGAGTGTTAAAATCAGATAACACAACGAAAACCAGAAGTAACTTTCTGAGGTAACTTGGGCATTGGAAGGATAAAATGTCTACACTACAAACCACAGAGTAAGTAATGCCATAGAGCATTAAAGAACAGCGTGACGTCCTGACTGAATTCTTTTACAATCAAATAGAAAGACACCTCATGCAGAATATGAAGCTCAACATGTCACTTCTATAGTTCAAGTTTTTACAGGAACATCGTTATTTTTTCTGTGTCATATTCTTCTTTTACAAAGATGGACATTTTAACACCAGCTTTTATCGAAGATTCATCTTTAGCTTTAATTAATGAACTTGATCTAAAACTTTAGCAACCAATGAGCTCTTAAGTTCCAGATCTTCAGGTTCCAACAGAAAATAAGCAAGTGTAGACGCTCATATGTTTCAACTTATAAACCAATGGAGGTTTTAACATCAGATTTTAGCAGTCTATCTACTAGAGAACCTGTATAGAGAACTTCTCTAAGGAGAAAAGAATGAGAAGCTTCACCAGGAATCCATTCCAAATAATACAACAACAACATACCCAGAGTATTCCCATTTCCCACAAAGTGGAGTCTGGGGAAGGTAAGTGTACGCAGTCCATACCACTACCTCAGATGATCCAATAGACCCCCGGCTCAGGACAAGTAACAATCCATTTCAAATAATAAAACATTAAAACGACTAGAGGTACAAATAGTTTTCAATTCTTATATGTATGGATACAGAGAAATGGGTGAAGTACCTCAATTCTAATGCCAAAATTATGGTCTTCATAGTAACCTGGTTCATTGCTGACAATCATGCCTGGCAACAAAGGTGTCAAATTTCCAAAGCGGAAACTAATACTATGTGGGCCTTCATGAACATTAAGTGCAGCTCCAACACCATGCCCAGTTCCTAGAGGAAATAAAGAGATCATGTTAGGAAATAATGTCAGTTACTAAAAGCTCCTAATATGATAAGAAAAGGGAAGCCCGGTGCACTAAAGCTATCGCTATGCGCAGTGTCCGGGGAAGGGCCCCACCGCAAGGGTGCATCGAACGCAGCCTTACCTTGCATTTCTGCCAGAGGCTGTTTCCAAGGCTTGAACCCGTGACCTCCTAGTCACATGGCAGCAACTTTACCAGTTACTCCAAGGCTCCCCTTCGCTCCTAATATGATAAGTAATCAGAATTTTGAGCACACTTACCATGCCGGTAATCAAGGCCAACTTTCCATAAGGAAGACCGTGCAAATGCATCCAACACAAAACCAGGGGTATTCTCAGGGAAAACTGCTTGATCAAGTGCTATGTGGCCCTGAAAATGTTTTAATCAACTACAACAGTACAGCCTATCAAAGCAATTATAGAATCACTTATCTAGCAATGCCACAAATTGGGTTACCACAGAATACCAAGAACAGAACACCAAGACATGTACTAATAACATTTGAAAATGGAAACTTGGAAGGAATGCCATTGACGATTTGATATTTTACCAACAACATTTACTTTAACTTTGCAAAAATTATGAGATAGTTTATAGGTTCCTTTCACTGTTTCCCTACTCAATCCATCCATTACATCTAGTTGACCCTTAAGCTTGAGGGAATCAGAAACCATTGTATCTTTTTTGAAACCGCTGAGGATCTGGTGAAGCCAATTCTTGTGTTCGGAAGTACCAACTCAGACCTTAGATAATTGAAATGTAAGTATGCCCGTCAGAATTGAACAAGATCAAGTTCCCTATCAGTAAGAATTTAAATTGAAGAACAATCCAATTCAAGAATAACTCCACCATACTCCCATCTTAAGTATAACATATTCATATTGTACCATTGCTGGCAGAAAGGTATAGTTACCTGTAGTACTCGGGTGAAACATTCTCTTTCTCTTGCCGATGGTTCACCAAAATGAACTGTCCTCGTAATGTCAGTTGTTCCATCAATATATTGGCCTCCGCTGTCTAAAAGGAAGAGTTTCTTCCCATCCACAGTGCTACAACTATCTGACTCTGGCTTGTAATGAATTATAGCACCATTGGCACCCGAACCTACAGGTAAATTTAGTAGTTATGAATATGACTAGGGAGATAGACCAACTTGTCAATAATTATGCACTGCCTTTGATCATTTTAAGTTGATTCAGACATTTCTTCTATCGGTATCTCAAAACAAGTGATCTATAATTGTGGTGGACATTCTTCCAGAACGGAAAATTGAAAATCAATCTATTATGGAAAACTATGACTAGGGAAGTGTCGAACATCAGAAAAAAAGTCAAATAGGAAAAAGTGTGCATACTTAACAAACTGTCAAGTAGCAATTTCTATCGTGACCTTTACCTGATGGCCACAGAGCATTGAATGCACAGGACATGGCTCTGAACATAATGGGAACCATAAAAGTTTTTCCATTATAGGACGAATTCAAGATTTCTTGAATTTATATGGACAATAAGACATAAGTGAACCACTGAATGAGCAGAACCCAGAGAAAAGCTAAAGATAAACTACCATAGTAATTGTGTTGGTGAAATCAAATCAAGATGAGTATTGTATAATATTTTTTTGGAATCTACAGTGTGAGAAGGACAATGCAAAATGACCCATTAACAAAAATTCACCATTTCATCCCAAAGTCATCAGCTACTCCCTATGTCCCAACTTTCAGAATACAGTCCACCACCAATTTTTTTTATCAGGTAGTCCAACATTTTCAGCATGAAAATAGTCTCATTCTCCTCAAAAGGAAGTGCCGATACATTAAGATAGTGAATACTTTTAAAGGAATACCTCTTTCAATTCAGGTTTTTCCTATATTTTATTCCTTAGAAGCACAAAAGTCAAATGAGTGGCCACACATTTTGCTAGCTAATACTAATGTATTGCATTTCATCTCCTCTAAACATAACTGCTAGGCCAAAAAGGAAATTATCAGTTTGGGATGGAGGGAATACAAATGTTTCCTACTGCCCTTGACCATTCAAAAGTACATTTAGATCGCCCAAAAGTTCTATGAAAGCTCTTCAACTATAATAAGCCTACGCACAAGAGGGAAAACCAAAAAGGATATGGCTTAGAAATTAGAATGATTCTCCTACTGACAACGTCAATAGAAATATGGAAAACAAAGGCCAAAGAAACAAATTTCCATCTCCAAAAGGTCTAATACATTTTCTCTTGAAACGAAGCTGCTGTTTTTTTATTTTTATTTTTTTGAGAAGACAAAGCTGCTATTACCATCCAGTAAAAGTCTACAAAGACAAACACTATCTCTTCACTACTATTTAAATTTTGCAATTCAGCTCAATCATGATAATAGAAACTAACATACCACTTATGGTGTCGAAGCTTGTATCGAGAAAGCCATCTTGGTGTGAGCGAAATTCAAGAAGTTTGTCAGCAACTTCTACCTCTGTCAGAACAGCACCTCTTTGGATTTCATCCTCCAGCCAAGCCCAAAATTGAGCTAATGCAGCCGCATCCCTGCATCAAAAGATGTGTATTAATTATCCATTAAGCCATGCTACTTGAATAAGCATAGTAATCAGTCAAAGTAATTACATAATGCTCCACCATAATAGGCCAAACAAAGAATGAACTCTATAAAGCTATGCAACTCTATCTCATACAGGAAAAAAGTTCAGAGTAATGGATTTCCATTGAATAGAAGAAACTGATTAAAGTCGCAGTAATTATTATTGTAATATGTTTACCAATAAAACCTTCATGTATATCCCAATAAGGTTTCAATGAAGTTTCACTGCGGAAATGGATATGGAGATTTGACACAGAGGAGTGATCTCTCTAGAGGACAGTCATTTCAGACAAAAAGGGAATACAGGAGGAAGGATGATAGGAAATATTATACTGACTCTTGGGGGGAGACTGTGGAGGGCATGATGGAAGTGTTGGAGGACTTCTATGGCAGCAACATCGCATATAGACTGGGAAGTGGTGAAATAGTACGCTTTTGGAAACATAGATTGTGAGACAATAGGTGGTAGTTATTGACAATTGACATATGCTTAAAAGGTTGGACTGGATTTCAAGTTACCTTAGATGGCAGTTACGCATCCCTTCTAACTCAGAATCATTTTTGACAGCTTTACTCAGAGCGACGGGAGAACTCCTATATACTGCACATGGTCCCCCAGATTGACCATTGGAATCAAGGTTGGCAGTCCTCTTCTTCCTGCTTTTAGTTGCAGAATTCCAAGGATATTTGTAACAAGCTGCTTCATATGCATTTGCAATAGCAGCATTGACCGATGAAGTGTCCAACCAAAGGTTTGCACCTTTTGCTGCCAAACTGAAACAAGAAATTCCAGAGTCAAATATTATCGTGGGGAAAACTCTCTCCAAAAACACACTATATTACTAACGTTTTGGTTGTTGAAGTGTTTCATCTATTATAAACAAGATCCATAAAATAATGCACCATGCAAAATATCTTCATTAGCGTTTAAGTCTAGGGTGTAGTTTGTAGAGTTGAACATTCATACGCTGAGATAATCATATACACAAGCTTCTCGCAAGCAGTACTCACTAAATAAATAGAACTATAGAAGAGAAGACAGATTTTGCAATTCCAAATAAAAATATGCAGCAAAACCTAGTGCTTCAAAGTCACCTCTCAATTTCAGAAAGAATGGATTCATATGCTCTTAATTCTATGCCAGCATTCGTCAGGTGCTCCATAACTTCAGGTGTTACTTTAGTATCATCAACGAACAATTTTGCTCCATCTATCTCCACAACTAAATATGCATACATGACTGGTGAATGTTGGACATCATTACCTCTCTGGAGACACAAGTAAATAACTAAACAAATAAGCAGCTTACAGGTAAGTAAAGACGCAACTGAAAGCAATTTAAGTCATATTCAACTGATATCCAAAATAAGAAGGTGAAATCTAGACATAGAGCCTGCTTGGATTGGTTTATTTTAGGTGCTTTTAAGATAAAATAGCTTATAAGCATTTTTGTAGTGTTTGGGTAAAGATAAAACGGTACTTTTAAGCACTTATTTTTAAGCCAAAATAACAAAAATAAGCCAAAGGGCATATTATAACTTAGGATTCCTGACTTATGGCTTCGGCTTATAAGTCATAAGCTATAAGCCCATCCAAACAAGTTTATATGCCTCCCAAGGTTATAAATATCTTGAGAAATAGAAACTAAAACCAACTATTGGCAGTTAAAAATTAATATTCTTGGAAGAAAGAAAATTATTAGCAATTAAAATTACAACGAATGCACGAAGTAACCATTTATAGGGCAATCATAATAAAAAATGCTTACAGTAATACACATGCTAATGTCATCTTTTCAAAGGATTAATCGGTTTGCAGACAAAAAAAGATTTTGAATGGTCTAAGTAGTACCAAATTATATTTATATTGTTGCTTCAAATATTTAACTATGCTAACAGATACTTTTTTGATAACCAGATATGCTAACAGATAAAATACATAATCACCAAAATATTTTTGTACCGTGAATACTGCAAGGGATGATGATCTTTGGAAAGAAAAACTTTTAACACCAAGTTTTAGAAATATAGATTTGGTCATCAGAATGAAGCTGGTTCCCTGAAATTTTACTGATTAATAGAATTTGATGACTAGTCTTATAAACTTATCAAGGAAAAAGAAGGAAAATTGATCATTAGAGCTTGTGTAAAATATTCAAGATATTGTTCTTGAAGCTTTGCCATTACAGGAAACTAAGAAAACACAATTGAAGAGAAAGATAAGAGACTTAAAAGGATAATTATGGGGAACTCAGCTGAGCTCCATTTTCAGATGAGTAAGATACTAGATGTAAGAACTATTGATAGTTGTACATATATTCCAAGTTAACTGGATTTACAACAAATGAGGATAGTTTCTTCCTACCCCTCAGACCAAAATATCTCATACGCACATGAATCTGGGTTACAAATGATCTGTTGGTGCACATATGATCAAGTAAAACTTAACAAAGATTTTAAAGAACATGTAAAGAGGATTACCAAGTTCAATAGCCATGCAATTTCGTCGAGCATGGAGATAACAATTGCCGATGCACCAGCATTTCTTAATTCAGATCTCAAGCATGAAAGCTTGGATGGCACATCTACACCAGCATATTTTAGGTCATGCAATCTAATTGGTTCCTTTGGAGGCTTTGGCCTTGACTCTTTCCAAATTTCATCTACAAGGTTGAAATCATACAATAAGACCAACTCATGGTTCCCTTTAGAAATGTCCTCTTTGAATTCTTTTGCAGCATCAGATGAAAAAAGAAACTGTTCCCTTCATCAAAACAAAGAGAATTGATATAAGAGGAAAGAAAATTTAAGGTTATTTATGATTCAATAATGCCAAAGCAAATAGAAAAGTGTCTGCAAGATTGACAAATTTGAAATTTTGAACCAGAAGAGGTGAAATAGCATTAGAAGCACCAATCATCAATAAATACAAAAGTGACTGTCTTATAGGCAATGATAACCATAATACAGCAATCAAGTACTAAAAGGTTAGCAAAAAGTTTTGGCGAACAACTTTAGGTATTGACCGAATTGGGAATCCATTTAGCACCATCACTAAGGTTTCAGAATGGACTTCACAGTCTCGAGGATAAAAGGTAGACGTTTAAGTTGCCTTTCAGTTGTTAGTTCTATGGTATCAAACATATAAGAATGTCCCAAAATGGAAGAATTTCATATAAGTTGTGACGAAGGAAATAACCTACGACCAACCAACAACAACTATGCCACAGTCTCAAACAAATTGAGGTCGGCTATATGAACCCACAGTTCTTCATTTAAGCTCAACTCATATCATCATCATAACAAATAAAATAAAAGCATATTTAGAGAACATCTGCCTCCCCCCCAATAAGTATACATATCCTCATTCCAGTACTTGTTTTTACTGAAACTTAAAAAACAAATTCACAAATCCGAAAGCATATTTGAACATTACTTACAGGATCTATACCGATCCTGCAACCAGGTTCTAAGACAGTATTAAGCCACTGACTAGGAGTAGGCACCCCCATGTTACCGGCTCTCATGAGATCCCAACTAGAGTTCAACTGCTTCTCAGCCTGTTTACACACACCAAAGAGAAGAAAAAACTAATTAGAACACGACAGTATCCAGTAAAGATGCCAACCAAACCGTTCTGCTTGCTTCCATCGAGAAAATGATCAGTAAAACTAAAGCGCCATGCATATAATACAAACCTGTAAAAAGTATCGCCCATCTGTCCACAAGGCTGCTTTATTCTTGGTTACAACCGCAGTGCCTGCACTTCCCGTAAATCCTGATATATAGACTCTTCGCATATAACATTCAGCAATGAACTCACTCTGCAAATTAAAGCAATTTACATTTAGCAAAACTTGAGAAAGTAAATGATGACATAAAGGAGCAATTTTATTAGAAACAGAGAATATTAGAACAACAGCTACCAAAAAAGAACAGATTTTGCAAATCATCAGGCTCTGATACCAATATAGTAACATTATCTTCAAACTGAATTACCAGACCTACTCATAAAAACAGCATCAATACCTTGAAAAAGCAGTAGATTTTCCAAAGAACACTACAAAAAGGCGAAAAATAATACGCCATTAAAAAGAAAAAAAAAAATTATCAGCGGCAACAACTTATTTAGGTCCACTGACAAAACAAGCAACAATCTTTACTCAAACAACTCAAGAACATCTCAAACCAAGATTTCTAACCCCCTACCCCCTACCAAGGACCCTTGAATTCAAGAGAAGCAAAAGAACACAAACCTGATGGGCATCTTGAGAAGGAATAATATAAGCATCAATATTAACACCAGGCCTAGTAAAGATCTCACGAAGAGCACGAAGCTTGTTATCCTGTTCCTGTCCGCCGCTACCCTTTTTCTGAAATTCCGAGGAAGGCTTAGCAGTGATGGAACTGGAGCTTCGGACAGTAAAAATGGAGTGATTTGGAGATTTCTTGAGAAATCTGGGGCAGATAGCGAGTTTATGGAAAATGGGAAGGGAGAAAGAGAGGAAGCGGAAACTTCGAGGTGGGTAATGGTGGAGTTTGGAAGAGCAAGTGAGCATGGTGGTGGAAGCTGCCAATGAATCCATTGTGAGGGAGAGAAGATTGGGAGTTGTTCGGAGTAACAGTGAAGGAAAAGGTAAAGAAGAAGAAGAATGGATAGAGTTGTTCAAACTGCTGGAATCTTATTAATTTGGGAAACACTTTTGTCTAAATATTATTGTCAGACAGACAAGTGTACTTTTGATATGATAAGTGCTTACCAAGATTCCTTCCATTAATATTTGTTTAAACAAGAAATTCATTTTAAATATTTATCAAGTGCACAAAATACTAGTATTAGTTGATTAATTAGATATACTAGTTATTTTTTAGATGATAATTCACCTATACCAAGTACATGATATGATATTAAATTTCATTCCAAGAACACAAATAAATGTGATAAAAACAAAAATTGAGTTACATCTAAATAATAATTGTTTACACTCATTATTGAGTTATAACTTTATATATATGATTGGTTTGTTGTAAATATCACGTATAAGAATTAATATCATATGCTGAAATCAATGAATAATAATTTGGTTGGAATATTTTTACTTTATCATATTAGAAAATTTATTTATGTTATTGCTCAGAAGTACCTTTTTAATTTTTTCAAATTAAATACCTAAAAATTCTCCAAAAAACTTTTTAAGGTGCTCTCTCCTGGAGTCCAGTCTCCATTTTTCTTCAGCTGATTTGCCATCATCATTATACATTTCACATATTTTACAGCTAAAACCACCTTTGATCTCACAAAAAAGCTTGCTTTTTTACACCCATCACCCCCCCCTCCCCCCCCCCCCCCCCCCTTGCTTTTCTCACACTTGTTAATCTCCATTGCAAATCTTGAAATTCCACTCTTCTTCTTGCTGCTACCTCTCAGCTCTACAATGGCAATCATAACTGAAGAACCAGATTCACCAACACCAAAGAAACAACAAAAACCCCTTAAACCCACTTCAAGAACTCCTCAATCAACCACCCCAAAACCTACAAAATCCACCAAAACAACAAATACAACAAACCCTTTTCATTTCTGGTTCTACTTCACCATTTCAGTCTCTTTAATAACCCTCATATTCATGATTCTCACTTCTCTTTATCCACAAGATCCTAAAACATGGTTCCTTAGTCTGCCCTCTAATCTACGCCAACATTACTCTAAAGGGAGAAATATCAAAGTTCAGACTACTCCTAACCAGCCACAAATTGAAGTTTTTGCTATTCAAGAAGGACCATCAAAGGCTTCTGATCAGGTACTTATTGTACATGGACTAGGGTGTAGTTCTTTTGCTTTTCAGAAAGTTGTCAGCTTTTTGGGCGTTAGAGGTGTTCATGCTGTTGCTATTGATCTGCCTGGCTCTGGGTTTTCGGATAAGACGATAGTTGTGGAGGAAGAACATGTGGATGATGGGGTTCTAGGGAGGCTTAAGGACATGTACAGTGAAATTCAAGAAAAGGGTATTTTTTGGGGGTTTGATCAGCTTGTTGAGCAGGGGTATGTGAATTATGAGGAAAATAAAATCAGGGTTTCGAAAAGAAATGTTGTTAAGACTGTTGATTTGGGCCCTGAAGAGATTGGAAAAGTGTTAGGTCAAGTGATTGATACAATGGGGTTGTCACCTGTAGATTTGGTTTTGCATGATTCTGCCTTGGGTTTGAGTGCTAATTGGATTTCGGAGAATCGGGGACTGCTTAGAAGTGTGGTGGTTCTAGATAGTGCGCCGAGTGGAGCAGCATTGCCAGTATGGGTGTTGGAAATGCCACTGTTAGGGGATGTTGTTTTGGGATTGGGATTTGCTTTTAGGAGATTACTTGGAACTTGCTGTTTGAGATGGGTTGGTAACGCGGAGGCTGAGTGTCATAGGATTCTTTTGAAGGGAAAGGATGGAAGAGGAGCTGTTGTAGGGATGAGGAGGAGTCTGAATTCTAGTTTTGATTTGAATGAATGGGTTGCTTTAGATGGAGTGAAAGGGCTACCAATGCAAGTAATTTGGTCTGATGCCTTGTCCAAGGAGTGGACCGAGGAGGGACGTCAAGTTGCTGATGCGATCCCCCAGGCAAAGTTTGTTGGTCATTCTGGTGGGAGATGGCCCCAGGTGAGGATCAAGAACATGGATATTCATTTTTATTTTGTCTGAAAATGGTAATTCCTATAAGCTTGATTCCGATGGCACTATTTTAACTTGATGCTTGCTTGATGTACTGAAATTCATAGGTTCTAGTTAAGTAGCCACTATGAGGCTCCCCCGGACATGGAAGGGTAGTCATGTGTGATAGGTTTTTTCTCATTTTACATGCTAAAGCAGTTAGTTTTATCTTGAAAATTCTGATGAGACAGCATAAAGCAGCTGAATAATGATTCCAAATAATTTTCACCTGGTGAAGATCAGTTACTTTAATTATTCTTGACACCTGCACTCTAGAAGAAGACTTAATATATTGAGGCCAAATGGCTCAAGCAGATATGTAAGCATTAAAGGTACTTCATTTTTGGTGTAATGAGAGAATACCATGTTGTGATGAAAGCAGCAGATGCAAAAAAAAAAGACCTATCCTGTGCTACATTTCCCCGTGTCGAATGACAAAGTAAATACCATCGGTGCTCATGCCTTCAAGCTGAATCCTCCTTGATTCTAGGACTGTGTTTGACTATGCCATCCTTAATTGATATCCTGATGTTATTCATGCTGTAATGACCGATTCTGTTCTCCATTCATTTAATTGCATAATTATTTGTCATATAGCTGAAGTTAGTCTCTTTTTTTGAAAATGTTCATATTTTGGCCTACGTGGCCGCTTTCTCACGGATGTATTCTGGTCACACTTGCTTAATGCTTTCCATTTGTAATCTACAGCAGACATGGTTTACTATCAAAAAAGAAAAGAAAATAGGTGATTCCGTGCTTTATTCCCTTAATGGTAGTCTTGAATGGTTATAGTCCACGCAGCTTCATTTCCAGATCAATTCATGAGTACTTGGAACTATACATGAAAGGCAGCCAGATCCTTTTTATGATTTTAACAATCTCTTTATAGTCTTGAGTTTTGAGACGGTGTCCATCTGATAAGATTTTAAGGCTGAGTTTTGTAATTTCCAAATAATGGTTTCTCCGTGACTGATCATATATGCCTTACTAGAAAGTGGAATTGGCTAATGATCATGATGCACATTTCTTATTTCTACCTGATTATAAAAAAGTAGCCTTGTCTGTTGATATAGTAGTTTTCCCAAACCACATTTGTGCCACGATGATGTGAAAAGGAGATATGGCATCAGTTGCATGCTCTGAACTCTGGAGAGTAGGATGCTCTGCATGTTTATTCATGGAAACATACTTGAATAATTGTCAAAAGCTTTCTTAACTTGATTTATATGTTTTTCTCTTAACAGCTAAGGCTCGCCATTTTTTCCTTTGAAGTTGTAATTTTACTACCCTACGTACGCTATAGGGCGCTTCCTCAACAAAACAAAAGCATATTGTATAGGGCTAATTTCTTTTCGACAACAACATATTAACGACTTATTTATATGTTGCTAGAGATGATCTAAAAACTCTCTATATTTTGCTGATTTTTAGGAGCATAATTCTGAGGAGATTGCTGAAAGTATCTGTCAATTTGTTTCCTCCTTGCCGAAGTCTGTGAAACAAACTGAGGAAGAACCTGTACCTGAACATGTCCAGAAGATGTCCGATGAAGCGCAGAGTGGTGATCGCCACCACCATCGCCACCACCATGGTCATGATAGCCATGGCCACGGTCACGAGCATGCTCATGCCGGATATATGGATGCATATGGGCTCGGTCAAGGGTGGGCCATGTGATTTGCATACCAGAAAATGTACTCTCTTGATTGTTTTCCAAGTTGTAAGACTACAGTGAAATTCCTCTCTCGTTTTCCCCTCCAGATGCAGTTTCATAGCGGTAACTGCGTAGAGCTTTTCTACTATCTAATTTTTGTTATCGTACAAGTGTGGGCAATTATGTTGAGAGTTTGTAATGTAATTTGAGGTGTAGTAAGAACAATGCTGGCTGCTTCACACAAATCTTTGATATGCATTTATCTCTTTGTAATCTCTAAAATGCAATACTTGTATACTTAACCATCTATCCAAAGCATGAAAGCCGAAGTCAACCTTATGCTGATGCCTGGATATTTTGTGTCTGTTTTGACAAGTCTATTGATGCAAGTAAGTAAGTTGTAATCTATCTAGAATTTAAGGACTTAAGAGACTAAAATAAGCAAATTTAGTGTTAATCAAGATTGGGGAAAACTGTATACGAGGAAGGCGAGAATGAGATAATAGTTCGGAAGCAGCAGGGATACCCAATTAGAAGGTATGAGGAAAGGTTGGCTACAGTGGGACCCTAAATGAAAAAAAATATAGTATTAATTTTCTTGCGAGTATTATTATTATTATTACTATGGGTATTATTTTCCTATTATCTTATTACTATTTTTTTGATTTGGGTATAATACGTGTATACATAAATCCCACCTGCATTTTAATTCAAGCTAGTGCGTCCACACAATACCTGCGATGGGATGTTGCTGTGATGATGACGAACAGCTTCTCCAACCACTAAATCCTCCCCTAATCCAAAACTCCGATCATATTCCGCCGCCATACTCCACCACCACAACCGACGTACACGGCGGAGAAGCCGTGATATCTCCGATGAATTCCAACTTTTCAGCCTTGATATGCCACGATACTCTACGCGCCATCCTCCAGAAGCTGTCTCTACCTGATTTGGCGCGTGCTGCGTGTGTGTGTAGAATCTGGAACTTTGTGGCCTCCGATCGTGAACTGCAGACGAAAGCATTTAAGGATCCTTGGAAGATCAAGGATGTTGTCGGCGATCCTTCTTCTGGAAGCTTCTGGAGAGATAACAGCCTCTCGAAATTCGCCATTTCTCATCGCATCGTTCGGGGTGATAGTGTTGCTAGCCTCGCCGTCAAATACTCCGTCCATGTATACTCTCTTTCTCTCTCTCTCTCTCTCTCTCTATATATATATATATATTTATATGTGTGTGTGTGTGAATGTTATGTATGTGTATAATTTTTTATTAACATAATTGTTAATACATAATCGTGCCCTTTTAACTTGGCTTTAGCTGGCATCTAAACTATCATAAAGTTGAACAGGTAGATACATTTGACATGCATGATTTGGTTATAGATGTCAGCTGAGGTCAATTTAAAAGACATGTTTATGTGCTATCCTTTTTTATTCATTTGAAGGAGTCTTTTATTGTTTATCCTTAAGTCAAGATGCTATTTTGCTTTCTAAAGTTTAAGGTGAATGATAAAGAAATTTTGGAAAAACTGGTGAAGGAATGAACGGAAGAAAAAATAGTTCACATTTTTAATGTGCGGCTGCTTGAGTTTACAGATGAAAAATTTTGTGTGTGAAACAATGAGATGAAACACAATAGCTTGAAGATATAGAAGCCAACTTGAAAAAGGGAAATGAACGGAAAGAAAAGTATAATGGGATGGTTTCCGGGTGAGAGATTGAACAATGAGTTGATCTTTTACAATACCATGTGAGAAAATGTATTCTATCTGGACTTGGTTTTGAACATCCCATTGAGGAATGTATTATACTTGTGATGTCTGTAAAGAAAAATAACTTCTGCCCATAAGTTTAAGTTATCGTTACTCATTTTCCCCATTTTGGAAAAATATTTGCTAGATTTTAAGGTAACCAAAAACTGGAGAACATTTTCCAGTCATACCAAGCACATCAAAATTGAAATCTCTAGAGCTGAAAAGTGAAGACACCCTTTTTCCTCTTTTTTAATGTTTAGTTGCTGAATCTTTTGTGTTCTTTCCTGCCAGGCTGTAATTACCCTTGGACTGGATTGAACAGGTGTGTGCACCTAACACAACCCTCCACCCCACCCCCCACCGGCCACTAGTGGCATTCTAACTTAGTCCTCAAATTCTATTACTGTTTCTCCACCATACCCTATTGGCGTAATAGAGACGTTAGATAAGTAGGTTTGCTGCCCATCACACTGTTAATTAGTGCCAATCGCCCATCCATGGACAGTATTGTTTTTCCCATGTAGCTAGTGTTTTACCAATCTAATACACAACTCCCTGCCACATGGATGTGCTTTAGTATTTAGCACGAGGAAGTTCCAACTATGCAGTTGGAAGTTCCGCGATGCAGTCTAATGTACTGGCAGAAGACTTGAGTATTGGCTCCTCGATAAACTTGTAATAGGGGAGCCTTTTGTTTTCGCAGACCAGATATAACCTCAAATATCACTAGCCCTGCCCCATAGGGGATCAGAGCACCAAGTGGAGATCCCAGGTTCGAGTCTTAAGTGCAACATTTGATGTGAATAGACTCCAATCTTGGGGGAACCTTGATAAGCTTGTGCTTGTGGCCTGGATATGTTACCTTGTGGATTAGTGAAGGTGTGCACAAATTGGCCCATATTATCAACATGCGAAAAGAAGTCATTAGCACTACGTTCAAATTTATTAGTTGCTCTCCTGCGCTCCACACAACCAATGTATCATCAGCATATAATATGTGCGGGATACCACAACTGTGTAGCTGTTGTTTTCACTAATGGGCTCAAAACATAATTGAGAAGATTGGCAATAAGCTACCAGGCATAGAAGCAGCACTATAAATAATTATGAGAGGCCTTCATTTCAAATATTATATTTAAGTAGATAAGCCATAACTTGATCTTATTCTCTTGAAACTAATTATTTCCTCTTCTAAATGATGTTAGTTTCTCGCTTCTCTAAGAATCAAGTCCGTAAAGAATTGCCTTTAATTGACAGGTCATGGATATAAAACGCTTGAACAATATGATGAGTGATCATGGTATATACTCAAGGGACAGGTTACTCATTCCTGTTAGCAATCCGGACTGCCTCATCAATGGCACTTGCTATATAGAGCTGGATATATATGCAAAAAGGGAAGTGGCTGTTTTGTATCTTGAAGGTGGCCCTAACCCAAAGCTCACTACAATGTTAAATAGATTGACCTCAGAGAGAAACAGGAAAAGGGTGATTGAATCCCTTCGGAGAAGCATGCAAGTTGATTGTGAAACTGCCCAATATTACTTTGCTGCATCAGATGGTGACCCTCGATCTGCTTTCTCACAATTCTCGGAGGATCTGAGGTGGGAGAGGGAGGCAGGGTTGACTTAGCTTGTATTCGAAAGGGTTGATCCTGGTAAAGATTTGTGAATGTAGAAAGGTAGCTGGAAGTGATAATAGTGACAATGTATGTAAGGTCACAATGAGTTGCTTCCACATCGCCTAACTGGGTGCTTTCTTGCCTATAATGGTATGTCTGCTTCAATAATGATCCTTCATTGAAGTGATCTAAGGAAATGAATTTATCTATTAGAATTACTGTTACTGTCAGCAAAGCAAGTACATGTATATCATTCACGTTGTAATATGTATAATCTGTTGTGTTTGAGCGATTGTATGACTGGTGAATTCCATCTGCATTCATGTAAAATGTACATCTAAATGAATGAAAACTTGTATTTATCAGTAACTTCAGCAGAATTATGTTCGATAAACTAACTTGTTAGAAAATTGTGGATACATTAGCATTGGTCTGTAAATCTTCTGCAACAAAAACTGGACGAGACATTAACTTATTAACTCTTGGATGTAACCACAGATACTTTCTTGCTACTGCTTTTGATGTCGACAGTGCTTAGTGCTTACCATTTCACAAAAGAACTGTACGAGGCATTCAAGTGCTATGAGAGATCTCCTCATTTCTCCTATATGAGAGAGCACTTATCGCAATATTGAAACCTATAGATTCTTAAAAGAGTATGGAAAGCCTGTATGACACTGCTCTTGGTCAGTTGGTCTAGTTTTCATTTAGCCTTGGACTTATTTTCATTTAGTTGCATTTAGACAGTGCAAACTTGCAAACAATGCTAATTTTTGTGCCCCATAACGAAAGTATCTCCACCAACAAATTGATACCGAGAGAATAAAATAAAAGCTTTGATTTTAGAGGCAAGAACTCTAGCACAGTGTGTAAATTAGGAATTAGGTGCATGTCACAAGCTCAAGTCTTGTGGCAGACAAAAACATAGTAGTGAATGGAGAAGGGCAGAGAGAGAGAGACCAATTATTGATAGTCTAAAACAGACCAATTAGCCCCAAAAATTTCTCAATTATTCCCTAGCACGATTCTCTTCAAGCGCGGCCAGCTCCTTCTCTTGCTGCTCTCTAAGATAGCCCTTGGCAGTTGTATTAACAATCGTCACTGAGAAGTTCAAGAGCATGAGCCACACAACAGTGTTCCACACTGAAACAAGCGAAAGATCCCACTTCTTTGCCTGCAGCAGAACATAGGTTTTTAGTTCATAAACTGATTATGTCGTGACTCTTGTGATGCTTGCAGAGTCTTAAACTACATATTTGTTCAACAGATAACAGTGGGCATCCTAGTGTAATACCGGCTCTCCAGACACAAGGGGGTTGACGGGTCATGGAAGGCTCACAAAGATCTAACGACTACCATATGAGGTCACATTTGAATAGATCATTAGCCAAGGAGATTTCAGGTGACAACTTGCGGGTGTGAACAGACACTCTGATTATAGTGGTTTACATATCAAGCAGAAATCTTATGCTAAGATTAGTAATTTTATTTTTAGTTAAAATAAGCTAAAGGAGAAGAGGCTCTCAGATGGTGACACAGCACTGTTTCGCCTCAGATGATATACCTCTTTTTACCATCATAGTACCTATAAGGGTTAGGCCTTTTTTCCTTTTCTAACAAGTTACATGCCTTGTGCTATATTTTGATGCGTGCCAACTGGAAAACAGCTAAGTTTCTTTGAACCAAACCTTCTACACCTATAAAGCAACAGTAAAGTTAAAGATACATTCCAGCTCAGAAGGTGAAAGGACAAACGTTACATTTAGCATAGAGAAAAAACATGCATGAAAGAGTATTCCGAGCATACATCTACATATTTTTTTCTTTCCTCATGAGTCCAGTGTATTACCTTAACACCAGACACTGGAGGGGATGCTGCCATGTACTTCTCTCTAGCTGTTTGTAGTTTGGAAATGATGCTTGGCAGGAACGACGCAAATCCAGGGATGAGACCAAGCACCCGAAATAATTGATTTTCTATCAAGTCCAACAGTTGATTGTTGCAAACTGAAATGATAAATGCTGTCTGCAAAGTAACTTTCTCAAATCAACCACTAAATTTAACGTCACTAGGATGGTATGGGTCTTGAACAAAAGCGAAGAGCGATTAGTTTATGAAGCTCCAAAAGGGCAGACGTATTCACACATGATGGTAGGCAAAGTCTGTCCAAATCAATCCAATTTACAGCGCATAATAGTTATATATGTTTGTAGACATGGTGTTTCATGGTTTGTATAGAGTCTCAACAATCTGCTTTGGATCACAGGCGACAGTGCAGTATCTGATGGTTCATATGTCATGAAGAGGGAGAATAAAAGTAAGGACAGATTGAAGAAGCAGGCGGGCTGAACACGGTGGAGGGAAGTGAGAATATAAGAAAACATGAGGAGGAGAACGCAGGAGCTGGAGAGTCTGGTAACTGTATATCCACCCGTCTTATACCAAAAGAAATTTGCAAACATGTTTGGCTCGCGTTCAAATATTTAGAAGCAGGAAGCATTGAGAGCTTAACAACAAATGATAACATTTGGCAGCTAGCACAGCACAGGAAAGGCTTCACTTGGGGTTTGGAACTCTAGCAGTGGCTGTTTGGTGGATCCTTTCGAAAGAAAGAAATGCTAGAGTCTGAGAAGAAGAATGACAATATTGTAAATTTTAGATTATATCTTTGCTTTTTTTTTTTTTGGTGCAACATGCTCAACGCCAATCTGTGAGAGGCCTAAGACATGATTGACTTTCATAGTTCCCTACACAGTCTGTAATGATCTCTTTCTTTCAGAGGTACTTTTGTTCAGCATTTTCTTTAGCTATTTAGAAAAGAACATCTTCTTTTGTCGACTTATATCAGTAATACTTATTATCTTACTTATCAAATAAAAAAATAACATTTGGTTCATGCAGACCTGTATGTGAGTTTTAATAATCGCCTTCCCGATGAGTGTTGCTGTAAAGAATTTCCAAAACGGAATGCCAAATTGCCCACACATGATACCAGCAAGGTCAAACAAAGGATTTGGCACCTTCACAGGAAAGAAAGAGGGCATTAAATAGGTTATTGAGACAAACAAAAAGATGGATGGGCATTAACAAATTCAACATGCATCAAAAGACATAAATGTTATAAAGGACGAGTATGATTGTGAAGAGAGCATTAAATAGGTTATTGAGACAAACAAAAAGATGGATGGGCATTAACAAATTCAACATGCATCAAAAGACATAAATGTTATAAAGGATGAGTGTGATTGTGAATCCTCACAAACGTTAGAAAGGACAAGACATAATTGTGCATCCCCACCCACCAGGAAACATATAGTACAGCAGAGCCTCCAGATCATTTTTTCTGTGTGTCTGAGGAGGGGAGGGGGGTTATAATTGCAAGTAATTACACAATCAGTCTATCAATTGAGATCTGGAATGATCTGAATAAACGTAAGATACCATAAATTTAACTTCAAAGCTAGAAAAAGGGCCATTCAGCATTGTGCACAGAATTGCTAATATTCCCAAAAGGATGGAAAAAAAGAACATCAGGAGAGTGAAGAAAACAAAGTATATCAAATCTAAATGTTCGTACTTATTGTGATAAATTTGGAACAATATAGAAGCAAGCAGAGACCGTAACAGAGTATATTTCACTATTTACCAAATGAAAATACTGAGGAAGCAGTAAAAGGTTCTTCTCTCTTTTTTTTTTCTGTCAAGGGGGGAGGGGGTTAGTGGTCTTGTTCTAGCATAAGTTGAAAATGTGATAAATTTGGAACAATATAGCACCAAGCAGAGACCGTAACAGAGTATATTTCACTATTTACCAAATGAAAAAACTGAGGAAGCAGTAAAAGGTTCTTCTTCTCTCTTTTCTTTTTTCTGTCCAGGGGTAAGGGGGTTAGTGGTCTTGTTCTAGCATAAGTTGAAAACCCTTAATGAAGGTTGACAAATAAAGCAATGTAGAGATCAAAAGGAGGGGTTAAATAGACGCAGTTTGAAGAAAAACACTAAAGTTGATGACACAAGTCCACAACATTGTGAACAATGAGTTAGGATTTACCGATGCAAGAACCAGAATTGTGAAGAAATTCAAATACTGTCCGTTAGAAAGAAGCCACTTTTTTATCTGTCTTAAGTGATTGCTGATAATTCCACTATCTTCTTTTGAAGCAGAATCCAAACCTTCCATAAGTTCACCATCACTACCAGATATACGAGCTGCAATTTTGAAGAACACGAGAAACATCAGTACCACATAATCTTCTACCAGTAATGCATTACTATAAAGCAATACTCATTAAGATAATAATTAGAACCATATTTCAAAAACTTTTTTGTGGATAACCTGACACATTACAGAAATGAAAAAAAGGCCTCAAGTTGAAGCAAGAAAGTTCAATTGCTCTAGAAGGAAGATGGTAAGTGGTCTTAGATAAGAATTTATGCTCTATCTCAAACCTTCAGCTGAAATAACATTCCCAGAGTTATTCGGATCTAGAGGAAGGACTCCAAGGAGGAAGACTGTAGAATACTGCTCAAAGAAGATGTCTTGTAGTCCCTTTTTGAGTAATATCTTTGCTATGGATGATCACCAGTCGGTGTAATTCCAAGGGAAGAGGTTAATAAAGAGCTAAAAGTTGTAAAGTTTCCAGTCGGCCCTTAACCAGACTTGAAAATACCTCCAACAGAGTTAAAAAGGATCAAAGAGAAACATGTGTGTCCCAAGGGCTCCTGGAAGTAAGATCTTTCTAGCCACTTTTTAGAAATGGGAAGGGTTATAAATGGCAATAATAAGTATGATTGCTAAAACGACTGTCTTTGGACTTATCGACCCAGAAACATATAAAGAAACAGATCACAAATATAAAAAATATCTTGCAAAAACGTTTACAAAAAGATATCTTGTTATACAATTACTTGGAATAAATAAATTTCGAGAAGATCAAATATGATGCAAAGAACTACTGTACAGGAAGAAATCGCATTGGAAATGCTGCTTACCAGCTCTAGAGATGAAGTAAGGAGGAAGCTCTCCGAGAGCTGTTCCAATACCCCACAATATAGCCTCCAACTGAACCTGGTTCAGTATGCTGGTCAATGGTACCCGATCACCAGGTAGAGAAAATAATGGTGGGCCAAATTCAGAACAGTCCTTATCTAGCCATGAAGGACCACTTCTTAATTGAATGGTATCATATGGAGCACTTTTTATGTCAACCCTTCCGCAGCTCACAGATTTTATTGTGAATAGAGCTATGTGAGGACCCAAGTACAAGACGAAAGTGTGCAGACCAGATCCTTTAAGAAACAAAGAGAGACAACGATGAGTGAGGAATGACAAATATATAAGTGAGAGTAAATAGACTGCAAGTGTAATTACAATCAAAGCCATTCCAGATTATTCAATATACAATAGAACTTTCAAAGACCAGCAATAAAGCAGAAATATTCTGTTGAGAGCGATTAGATTTAGGAACCAGAACTGAAATGACTTAAAAGACCAAGTATGATCTCTAAAAAAAGAAAGCTCATCCAGCAGCATGATAGTACATTTGCAGTAGAATAGTCAGCACACTCAAAATTATGCTAATATAATGACCCTTATTCTGCACCATGATTACAACTGAAAACACCTAAACAGTTAATTCAGTTAAATTGCTTGCTTAATATTATACCACAAATATTTAGAACACGAGCATCTTGCCACATGATTGAACTTGATAACATTTTGATTATCATGCAAAACATTCACCAGATATCTATGTATATAGCATGAGCATCATAAGACGCAAACTAACACATCAAACTTCAAACACTAGCTCCCCAAAACCAATAGGACTATCTCTACAAATACAAAAAGAAGTAACTACTTCAAAATGTGATCAAAGAAAAGCTGCTCAAGTCTAGTTGCCAATTATTTTCCAAAGTTCTGTCTTTCATCTAGTTTGGACAAAACACAAAAGGAATTCAGCTAAAATGCTACATTTAATGGAAATGAGAAAAATATGTATTACATACAATAGTTTTTTCCTGCTAGATATGATCTCATGATTGGTTAAGGAAGGGCCAAATATGACATTGGTGACAATCATACCTTAGTAGTACATTAACACAAATGGGATTCAGCTAAAATACCACATTGAAGAAACTGAGACTAGTATGCGTTACCTACAACAGTCTGTTCCTGCTAGAGATGATATATCATGATTAATTAAGGAGCGGTCAAGTAGGAATATAGGTGACAGTCATATGTTAGAAGTACATTACCAAAAGTTGGAACACAAATACTATCTCAAAGAAGAAACCTGTGACTTAAAGACAATGCTATCAGCCTATCACTCACTTGACTGAGAAGACTTAACAGACTTCAAGTTTTTATAAATATATACTAAACAGGTTTCGTTTAATAGTATAACATTATACCAAGAGCAAATGTCCACTCACCTAGGCCAATTGATGAAGCCACGCCAAGAACTAGCCACCAGAGTCCAAACCGTAGATAGCTGAGAATCTCCAGAACAGGCTGCAGAGTCTTGAAGTAAAGCAGACATAAAATCAGAATAAAAGAGTAAAGGTTAGATATGCATGCATACGACACTGTCATCACAAGGAGGATATCGGAAGATAATCTACCAGTGCAGAAATAAAATGTATCAATGGTTGTGCTTTTGGAGCTTCTTTCCTTCAATCACTAGACAACAAACTCCCAAGTTTTCAAAGTTTTAAGAGACAAATGGATTAGCAAAGTTAAATTTATTTGCGTAAGCTGATAGACAATTTTTAACTACAAATAATATCAATTGTGTTGTCTAATGCAAAAGAAAATTTGCAGCTATTAACTAATTAATCTCTACCTGTCACACAGTATCTTCCACTATGACGAAATGCATCGTAACACAAGAATAAACAACATACCACCTCGTACACCCTCCCACGTGTCAAAAGCAAAATCCCACCAGCGGTAGCTAGCACTATGACCACAAGACAGCTGCACTTGATAGTGTTAACTGAGAATTGTTGAAGACACTTTAGAACAGCTAAACTGAAGAATTTAACTGTCTTTAGTGGCTGATTAGTCAGACTCAGATGCTCCAGTTCCCTATTGTGTTTGTCAAGGAGTCCTGATGGAATATATAAATCATTTTCCAAGTTAAATTCACCATTCGAGATCTTGGTACTATGTATTGATTTTGGGTTTATCCTACACAATGAACAAGAGACTACATAGACCTTCACATCATAAACCTTTATCAAATCATTAGACGCATAGGCTTCACAAGTTGTGGTCTAATATTTATTGAATAACACATTCGGCCCAGATTCAGCGATTATACTAGGCAAACATAGTTGGACATGAAACACAAGATATTACTCGGTTACCTTGAAAAGGCTGGCATTTTGGTCAAAGTTCAAAACTAGACCTCCTAAGATTAACTCCTACCCTAAACCCCATATGAAGCACACAAATTTCCAAATATATAAAATAAGTAAACCACTGCCAGACAGTTTAAATTTCAACCAAAATCTGTGAAAACTAATCAGTTGATACATCCACAATCCATGCCATGACTACGTATTAACTTTTACAAGACTGCTCGACAATATTCAAAATTCAAATAGCTTAAGACATCATAAATCCATAAACACTCCTCTTTTTAATAAACTCAAGTAACCACCTGCCTCAATTACGTAACACTTTCCTTTTTGGGACGATATAAAATATTTGCAACCGTTCAATTACTATACCACTTCGAAGAATTTTTAATTTATTAAACTATTCAAAATTGAAACTTTGAACTGATGTACCCTCTATAAAACTAACTGTTTAACTTACCTTAATATTTTCTTCTGCTGTCACTAATAAAATATTCAAGTGAAATTAATATCTTAAACTTTTTCCCCTTTCAAACACCTGAACATGATTCATCTTTTTGCCTACCAATCTGATGGCACTGGAAGAATTTAACGCCCAACCCCTCTCCCCTCTTCTCTTTTTATCCCCATACCAGATTAGCTCTTAAATAATGCATTAAAAAACCATGAATCTACTTTTGCATCAAACCAATTTACCTTTTCTCATTAATCATAATACATAAATGTGCCCTTTAACTTGACCTCAAGTCCTCAGCTGACATATACACCCTCCAACTTTGGGTGTGCACAAGTAAGTACTTAAACGTTGAACAAATAGACACATGCGTCCTACATGGCAAATCTCGAGCGATTAAAGCTATGGATGCCAACATTAAAAAAATGAGAACTTGGAACAAACATTACTTTATGGATGCACCCAACAGGAAACAAAGCAGAGAAACTAGACCCTCCACAACAACAGCATACCCAATGTATTCCCACAAAGTGGGATCTGGGGTAAAGAGTGTACACAGTCCATACCACTATCTCCGGTGAAGTAGAGAGACTGCTTCCGATAGACCTCCCTCGGGACGGATAACGGTGTAACAAACAAAAAAATATACAAGCAAACAACAAAAGGGATACCACACCGCCAGATAAACCCTCAAGCCATATAAATGTAAATCGGATAAAAGAACAAACTTTTCAAGAAACCCACAAATTATATAGAAATTTGCACACCCCCAAACCCCTAGACATTAAAAAAAATCACAAAAATAGAGATACATGCACACCCTCAAACCCTTTAAAGAAATTGGCGAAAAGCCCACGAGAGAGAGAGAGAGAGAGAGAGAGAGAAATAACAGACCAGCAGCAGAGTTGTCGTCCACATGAAGAAGTTGGGACCCCATTCAACAAACTCTCAGCTATGGCGACCAACAACCAACGCGGGGATGGGAGGGTAACAGAAAAACAACAAAAAGGTGGAGTACTAAAGTGGTAATTATAAATAGTTAAGGGGGGTCGTTATCCATGTGCCTCGAAATACGGGATTTATGAGAATATTTTTTCGTTACTTTCTTGGAAAACACAAAGTAACGTATACGGGAAAGAGGGATAATGCTTTTAAGTTCTTTCCTCCTATGCATACTGTACAAATTTAAAAAAAAAAAAAAAAAAACGCATATCGGACAGTTATTACTTCTGATAAAATATTCTTTAAAATTGGAATTAATAAAATCTTAATATTTGAAATTGAAAATATCTCTGAGAAATATTAAATGCATCTTAACTCGCGGCGTATAGTTTGGGCATTCAAATTTAATGGAATATTGGTTACTGTCAATTATTCATTTGTTTTGCTTTTCAAACTTAGGTTCTATAGTGATAAGATATTTGTATATTATATGCTTTCAAATCTTATTCATCAAATTACATTGAATGAATTATTTTTTAATAATTTAATATCAATAATGATATGTTCAATGTAATCTTACGAATTGCATATAAAAATGATGATAAGCATCAAACCTTATTCCTACCTTACGAAGATAAATAGGTTTGTTCATACATAAAATTATAGCAATTACTCAAAATATCAATGTTTATTTCTTTTGTAATCACGCAAATATGTAAGATTTGTTTTAGTTTCAAAATGAGGTAAAGTAAAAAATCAATTAAAAGAAAGAGAAAGAGAGTGACATGAAAAGGGAACTTTTCAAAACTAGTGAGCGGAGGATCATACTTAAAATAATGTTATGTTTGTTACACACTATAATTTCATTAAAATATTATTATTTTTCATAATTTAAGTCTTAAGTATGCTAGTTTTTCCAACTGTTGCGTGTCATACAAATGGAGCCCAATAGCATGATGGGCCTAATAGTATGAAAGGCTTCCATATGAGGCCCTACTTGTGAAGTCTTGGGCCCTCTGTTATATTGCCCGAATAGTCACGTCCAAAGTGGTTTAAAAGTCGTTTTTGTTTTTGAGCGGAAAAAAAAAAATGTGTTAGAGGTTTAAATATGATTAAGGCATATCCCATCTCAAAATAGACGTAATAGATGAAGATTAAAGAAGGATAAAGAATATATTAGTCAAAAAATACTCTTAATAAATTTTTTCAAGAATTGAGCAAAATTTATATATTTCAATTGTTTTGAGACAGAGGGAAAATATATTTATAATTCAAAATAAAAAATGGAGATCATCCCTCCTTTTAAAAACGCGGAGACAAGTTAGTGTGGGCAATTATAATATTGTCTGTCCCTTTTGATTAAATGCTAGTTAATGGCTTTCTCTAGTTTCTTTCCCCTACATTTTGGTTCTTGTTTGATATAAGGGGCACTATTTCTAGAGGAAAGAGTCGAGATTTAAAATTTATGTGTTTTAAATTTATTATCAAATTCATAATTCATTCGATTATTGAGTTTGAAATAGTGTGTATATATAAAGAAAGATAGATATAATTTGTTGATATAATGTAATATTTAAACAAAAGTTGTTGAATTTATCTAAATTCATTCATCATAATATTACTTCGCCTTACTACACCCGTGCTTTATTTCTTGCATTATTTGATGGTTGCACCTATTTATATCATTGTATCAAATTCTCAACTTCGCATATTGAATTCTTTCTTTCCCTTTTCCTTGTGTTTTTTCCGCTATCGGCGTGTAAATCTTTTAAGTAAACTAAGAGAAAAATCCTAGATAAATATAGATCGATCCAATCGAAGTGTATCAATAATAACTATATTAATCTCGATTAGTTGGTGTTGCTTATTATATGGATCGCTTTTCTCTTGCTTCTATGTCCTAATAAGATTTTTGAGAGATAATATGTTTCTTTAGAGATTACATTAATTTTTCTTTTTTGTGTTCTTAAATTAAACTTCTTTTTTTTTGCCTTTGATACTTTTATTTTATCACGATAATGATATATTTATCTACTAAGTCCGAGGTCTACCTAAAATAGTCACACTTGAAGAAGTGTTGGCCATTGTTGATAAAATGTTCATATTAATGTGTCTCTTTACTTTATTTTTCATTTCATTTTTTTGTTTGAGTTTTAGGGGATACCAGTGAAATATTACTTTCATTATTTGATGGTTATTATAACTGTTTAAATAATACTTCCTAAATTTAATATTATATATATATATATATATATATATATATATATATATATTTCCAATTTTCCACGCCGAGTCTTCTCCCTTTGGATGCAACCATTATTTAAACTTCACTTCACATTATAATTTATCCGCACAGACCTAAGCTTAAGTTATATTTATTACACAAATACAAAAAGTTATTACTTAACTGTGTTATTACTATATATATATATATGGTGGTGATGGGGAGGGTGGGGTCAAAATCAATAGGACCCCAAAAAAGTGTAGATGTGAAAACAATAAAAACGGCTATATATACATGCAATTAATAGGCAGCATTGTAGGTGTGCAAATTATAATTTCTGGACATTATTGTTTGTGATCATGGCGTAACATTATACTAGTTAGCTATCAAACGATAAAGTTTGCAATGTGGCAATGCCTACTTAATATTTCAACTAGTGCACTTGACCGCGCTTCATGCAGTCATAAAAAATTTTATTTTATAAAAATAAAGATCATAGATTAAATTAAAATAATAGTAAAAAATATGAAAAATAACTAATGACAATAAGTAAAATATGTAGAAGGTAGACATACAAAGATCAGTGGCAAAGTTGAGCACCATTCTTTATTAATAATGCAGAAGCTTAGCCAGTCGAATTTTAGATTGGACCTTCGTTGCTTCATGCGTAACTCCACAACTACGAAGACCATCAATAACCATTTGATTTTCATGCCACCTCTAATACAAGATATTAGTAACTTAGATGCTGCACGAAACCTCCTAACTTTGCAAAGGCCACGAACTATGGTAGAGTGAGTAACAGAGTCTTTCATATCCATTGACTCAAATATCTGCGTAGCATAATCCAAGTGACCAGCTTTACACAACCCATTGATAAAAGAATTCCACGCAACCAAGTTAGAATCAAAACTCATCTCAATCATACGGTTCAATTGTTGATGTGCCTCTTCTAAATTACCAGTCTTGCACAAGCCATCAATCAGGATAGCATGGGTGTACTTGTCAGATTCCAAGCCTCTTTTTTCTGTCTTGTATAACAATTTAAAAGCATTATCCAGCTGACCTTCCTTACAATATAGATTGAAAATGGTATTAAAAGACACAATATAAAGGCTAAAGCCACTTGTAATGATATACCCCAGGTACTCATTGGCCTCAGTTATCCTCCCCGTTTTAAGTGACAGATTTGCGACTGTACAGTAAGTAAAGGCATCATATGTATTATATCTTTTATTTCTCATCTCTGCAAAGATTTTAAAGCCTTCTTCAAATTGCCTATATCTGAAGCAACATTTCATCACGGTTGTATAAGTGATAGCATTCGGGATATGATCTGATTCTACCAATTTGTTAAGGAACTCTCTTGCAACTTTTCCTCGTCCCGACTTGCACAACCCATGAATAAGAGTGTTGTAAGTTACTGCCTGAGGAATAAATCCATGATGCTTTAATCTCCTAAATAACATTAGGGCATTCTCAGATAAAACAGAGCAGCCAGGGCCTTCAGTTAGCCATAGAATAAGAGAGTCTGATTTTGGATTCGACTCAGACTTAACGAAGTAGTAGAATAGTGGAACATCACTTGAATCACTCACTCCTATGTACCTGAAAACACCACCCAGTGATGAGTAAATTTAGATCCATTTTAACCAGGAAATATGATCTAACTAAAGTGAATTGGTTGGGTATAAGTGGTTATCAAAAATTCCAAACTTCATTACTTACAAATACTTGTTTCGTCATGTGTAAACAAAATTCAATAAACATATTTATTGGTTTGGAGGTGTATTGTGAAATGCTAGTTTTCACTCACAAATCATCAAAATTATGTTCAAAACGACTGACAACTTGCACAAACGCTTTCTAAGTTCAAATACACTTTTCAGTTTCAACTCAATCATTGGCCACGACCCTGCTTAGTAGCTATAAACAGAAACAGTTCCAGGATTAAGTGAAAACAACCTCTCTAACCTACAAGTTAGGGGTAAGGTCTGCGCACCCTCTATCCTCCTCAGACTTCACCTATTGAGATTATATTAAGTATGTTGTTGTTTCATGATTAAGCGAGGAGTACTGCTGCAACAACAACATACCCAATATATTTCAACGAGTGAGACTTGAGAGAGTGTACGCAGAATGTGCGATTTCAACATATCTTAGAATTTTTTTTTAGGCAAGGAATTTGACAAGGCTAAATTATAATTTCCAATTGAGTAATTGGACAGAAATTAATCTTAGAAAATTAGGATTCAACTTTACTCGACTAGTTTGTTTGTGGGGCACAATTGGCGACATGGATAGCATGAGAAAATTAGTTTGAATGCATTTAATATAGTAGTATTAGTTAGCACCTCTTCCATAATTATACTAACTCATATCCTACAAGAAAAGAGTAAATAATATTACAAGAAAAAAGAAGGGGGTTAGCTTGAACTTTGAGGGGGTTTTTGGTGCTAGAGATGAAAAGTAATAATTTCAGGATATAATGGATAAATATTTACTTTGTATTATAGATTCGAGATATTAATTAGTCTTAAAATTGTATTATTTATTTCGTCAATTATATCATATGATGGAATAATTTATCTTTCATATATAATAAAATATCTAATCTCATAAAATATATCAATCTATAGAATAACTTTGTCTATTCCAACTTCATACCAAACCAAAGATGAGAAGACGATGAGAGTATTTACTTATAAGGAATGCTTTTTCTCCGCTTCATTTTTACTATATTTTAGCTCAATCAAATAAATAAATGTTTGAAATTCAACCCTTAAATATAAAAAATTTCTTATAAACAACGCTTCTTCTTTATAATCATATGTAATACTGGTTTTTTTTTTCGATTTTTTATTCGGTGTCCACATTGCAGTCTGGCTAATTCGGATTCGCGTCCATTCGGGGGAAGCGAAACGCTCCCTATCAAGAATTTTTTCTTATCTAGGGCTCGAAACCCGATCCGGTGCACCGCATGCTACCCCTCACGTACGACGAATAAGTTATTTTCAAAAGGACAATCATAGAGAAGACCAATAGCAACAGCTGGACATGAAAGTTGGAATATGGATCTTTTGTCTTTTTTTTCTTCCCTTTTTTGTATTATTTTCACCTAGTCTTGCTATATATATGAGACATATTCCACTTGAAACTTCACAACCAAACTCATCAAAATTCTCTCTTTTTGTTTCCATTGTAAGTTATAAAATTATTAATCATGGTTTTGGATAAGATTGTGGATGCCATCACAGGTAAAGATGATGGGAAAAAGGTAAAAGGAAGAGTGGTGTTGATGAAAAAGAATGTTTTGGACTTCACTGATGTAACTGCCTCAGTTCTTGATGGTGTTCTTGAGTTCCTTGGCCAAAGGGTTTCTTTTGAATTGATCAGTACTTCTCTTCATGATGGTCAGTACTACTTTTTCGTCATCTTCTTGATGTTAGCCTTCCTTTATTATTGTTCACGCTCAAGATGTTTCGTCGTAAGTTAGGGGTAGAAAAGTTGAGTTTCATATAAGCGGGCGAGACTTGTTTTCTGGTATGTTCTTAATTAGCTTGACTATACATCATTCCTCGTGAGCTAGCTAGCTTTTAAGATAAGAGCTAAGCTCTAAATTTATTTCTTCATGACATTACAAATTTATCACGAATATAGCCTTTATCATTATATCAAAAAATTTATAATTCGAGTTTTGGAAAAGGAGATCTTAGGAACAACTGTTTTAACCTTTTTGGTGAGGTTATCTAGTATGTGGGTAGTGTGAATCTAAATTAATCAAATAATAAATTTTTAATATTAATTAAAGTGAAAAACTCACAAATTCAAGAGCTGCTAAAGTGGATCAACTACCTTGCTTAGACTTTGGTTGCCGTGGGGTTCAAAAAGTACTTAATTACAATGCCTAGTAACTTAGGAGGAGGCCCTATTTTTATAGGGACAATCAATAAGGTACACCAATATATTAAGTAGGCTTTTTGAACATAATTTAATATTTTTTGAAATTACCTTTGATCATAAATATAAAAATTATTTTTAAATTTTTATGATAGAGGTGACAGTGAATCTTATTTTCACTTTAAAATTTTTATGATCAAATACTATTTTAAAATAAAACGACAAAAAATTTCGAGAAAGAGCAAAAAAATTCTAATGGTGAAATGGGCCCTAAAGTTATGCCACAAAGCACGTACAATATGAAAATTATAATGATCTATTGATCTACTTTGATTCCAAGAGCCTTAACTAGGGCACTATATATATATATATATATATATATATATATATTTGAATAAATTATTAAACTTTTCAACCTCTAAGGGGTCGTTCCGTAGGATATTAAACTTTTTCATCTCTCCGATCCTTTTTATGATTCTTACCCACTTTATTTGACCACGATACCATACCAAGTCTTTTTAACTCTTTACTTATTTGCAATCCTTTTACACAATAAGTACAAACTTAGTGGGAGGAAAAAACAAAGGAATCCAAACATATATATACGCATTATATTATAATGTGGTCAGAAACCCCCATTTAAATAGTGAGCATCATAATTTTCAACTAGAAACGTTGCAAATGGAGGACGTTTTAGTCCCCACATAATATTATCTGTGGAGAAATTAATAGACAGTTCAAGTGAATTTATTCTCACCTTAGTAAAGTTTCAACTACTACAATTTAACGTGGCCCTACCTCAACCATAGGACAAATGAACAATAGTATCGTTCACTCAATATTACCGAAAAAGTTTTATTTGGAGTTCAACTCAACCAACAATACTTGTATGAGCTTTCATTAATTTCTTGACATGTGAATTGTGGGATCATTTTAGTAATTTAAAATTGCAAAATAAAATCAAGAGGAGAGAGACACTAATATTTGAGCAAAAACTCTAAGTGTGAGGTGGGTCTACAAAAAAAAAAAAATGTATATAAAAAACATAAAATTATTGAAAGTGGAGAACAATAACATGTATTCATTGACATTGAGTGTTCTTGATTTTTTCATTCCTTCTTCATCAGGAAGCCTTGCTTCTAAACAAAAACTTTCTTCTAAACCAACATTGGTTCTTTACTCAAATCTAGCTCAAATACTTCATTTCCATCTGCAATTTTCGTTTATTCATATTTTTAGGTACGAATCTAGCTTCATCTTTATGATTAATTTTTTTTATATAGATCCATGTAAATATGAAAAAAGATATATATAAAATGAGTAACAAAATTTAGATCTCTACAAATTTTTGTTTGCATGTAATTTCTAATGTCAAAATAGCAAAATACTTGTCATATAAATATTTGTGATGTTCAAAAAAAGACAAAATCTGTTACAAAATGGGTTCTTGAGACCAACATTTTCTAATGCATTGATTGAACTTTGACTTTGTAAACACACTCCAGATTGCAGATTCAAGTTTTTTGTTAATAGTTGACTGAAATTATTGTATACCATGTACCTGTAGGTTTTAATTTAAACAGAAAAAAATATCAAACTTAGTAAATAAATTTCAATAAAAAAAAAGAATCAAAATCAGTAGATAAATAAAGTAGCAAGACAACTATTAAAACTGTTTAATTTGATGAAGAAAAATAACCTTGAAGTTTAGTTTAGTGAAGCCTTGCATTGAAGTTGATTGTGTTTCAAAACTCGGTGCCATAGCATTCAAAGATTGATTTTCATCTTGTTAACTCGTTATTTCTGTTTTTAGTTTTTGGACCTTTTCGAACCCTAAAACCTTTTGCCACAACATATGAATTATATGCATTGTATGATTCCTCTTTCAAATTAAATTTCATACCAATTTTAAAGACAAATTTTTATCGATGGTATAAACATTGTGAGCTCCTGAAAATATTTTTGATTATTTACGTTGTGATTGATTGCAGTGCATAAATTAGAAGTAGTGTATAAATTGGAAGTATGAAAACACAAATAATAATAAACTATAAACTAAATTATTTAATAAAAGAATTCATACTTGAATTAAGAATACTTTATATAAGTGAGAGATTATCTTGTTGAACAGAAGAACCTTTCTCACCATTTATATTTTCCATTTCTGATTTAGAACACAATTAATCTGTACAAACAAAATAAAATAAAAAAGTGTTAAGAACTGATAAAGCTATTATAGTGTAATAATATTTGTATGATTTTTCTTGTGATATTATAAAAATTATATTATAATTTGAAATATTTATGACTATTACTAAATTTGTTGGGATTATTATTAAAAATAAAATCAATATCAGATCTTGATTTTATTTTTATTTTCTGATAAAAATATTTTTATGTTGACAAAATTTTTCAATGTGTCACGAGGATAATAAAAATGTATGGAAATTCAATGTGTCACTCCAGATTGCAGATTCAAGTTTGTTGTTCTAAAAAAAAGAATAATAAAAAAAGTTATGAATGTATTACATTTAGAGAAGAGTTTCTTGATTGAAGAGATTTGATATCTCTTTGAGAAATAAAGTGATCAACAATATTGTAATAGATTTGATGTTTGAGAGAAAGTGATAAATATGCTCACTTTGAGTTGGTTAATAAGATCAATAAAGTAATTTTTTTTTTTGGAGGGAAAAATCTTCTCATTCCCTTCATTTTTTTTTACCGTACACTGTTATTTTACTTATTCATTTGTAGAGATAGGTCCCACAATCCACATGTCAAGAAATTAATGAAAGTTTAATTTTATTTTTTTAATCTTCAATACCTATTAATTTTTTTTTTCAACATTAGCAGCATCCCAAATCGTCAATCAATATTTGAATATTAGTATTTAAAGAAATTACAAATTTAATATCAATAGATCAACATGCAATTTTGAATTTGATAGAAGTGTTTAGAGATAAAAATGAAAGGTTTTTATTTTGTTCATAAAAAAAGGCTTTCTAATGTAGAAGGAATGGAAACATCAAGAACATTCAATGTTGGTTGGATATTCCAAAACAATGAATACACGTTATTGTTCTCCACTTACCGTTTTTGTTTAGATATTAGTGTCTCTCTCCTCTTGATTTTATTTTGTAATTTTAAATTAATAAAATGATCAAGAAATTAATGGAACCTCATACTTGAACTCAAAATAAAATTTTCAATCTTACCTATCTTTACAACTTTTCTAAAATTTCTTGGACACGTGTGTGTATGTAAATTAACAAGGTCAACCCTAGCTTTATTTTCTCATCTGTATGTATGGCAAGAATAATGAACTTTATTAAGTTTGATTTCTATCCTTCTTCGATAGTGGGATTCTTTTAAAACAAATTCAGTAAATCAACTCATTCAAAAGAGGTACTTACACGGCACGCCAACATACACGTAAAACATTAACTAGTAAGTTGATAAAAAAATGTATGGGAAATAACTTGGGTTAAACTCCGAAAAATTACTTACACTGTCGGTGTACTAAGGCTAACATGTAAATAGCTAAAAGGGAAGCCTGGGTACAATGATAGAGTTGTCTAATGGGTTCAAGCTGCGAAAAACAATTGCTAATGCTTGCATTAGGGCATTCTGTCTGGGTAACACCGTTCGGAACGCTTTGTGCGGAATTGTGGGAATGATGGAAATTTTGTTTGGTTTGCAGAAAATGGTTTAGAAGGGAAACGCAGCAAACCAGCATACTTGGAGCATTGGCTTACAAACATCACCCCAATAGCAGCAGGTGAATCAGCTTTTAGTGTCACATTTGACTGGGATCATGAGGAGCTTGGAGTACCAGGAGCATTCATCATCAAGAATTTGCATTTCAGTGAATTCTTCCTCAAGTCACTCACCCTTGAAGATGTTCCTAATCATGGCAAAATCCATTTTGTCTGTGATTCTTGGGTTTACCCTGCCTCTAAATACAAGTCTGACCGCATTTTCTTCGCGAATCAGGTATGATATTCATTCATTCAATCACAATGTATGACTTTTTTAAGCGTTTTAAGAACATAACTCTGCATTGTTTCAATGGTTGATTCAGGCTTATCTCCCAAGTGAAACACCAGAAGCGTTACGAAAATACAGAGAAAATGAGCTAGTAACCTTAAGGGGAGATGGAACTGGAAAGCTAGAGGAATGGGACAGGGTTTATGACTATGCTTATTACAATGACTTGGGTGATCCAGACAATGGTGAAGAGTATGCCAGGCCTGTCCTTGGAGGATCCTCCGAGTATCCATATCCTCGTAGAGGCAGGACAGGACGCGAACCAACCAAAACAGGTTAAGACATTCACAACAAGTTTTCCTTCTCTGCAATTGAACAAGTATAATAGCCTTGGCATTTGTACTTTACTGTCTGCAGATCCTAATACCGAGAGCAGGATTCCATTGCTTATGAGCTTAGACATATATGTGCCAAGGGACGAGCGATTTGGACATGTGAAGTTGTCAGACTTCTTGACATTTGCTTTGAAATCCATCGTTCAGTTGCTCCTCCCCGAGTTTAAGGCTTTATTTGATAGCACACCTAATGAATTTGATAGCTTCGCGGATGTACTCAAACTCTATGAAGGAGGAATCAAATTGCCTCAAGGCCCTTTGTTGAAAGCCATTACTGATGGTATTCCTTTGGAGATACTAAGAGAACTTCTTCAAACTGATGGTGAAGGACTATTCAAGTACCCAACTCCTCAAGTTATCCAAGGTACTTACCTGAATTTCTCCACAACCAAAATCACATGCTCACATATTATTTTTCAAGCCTTCGCTTTTTGGTAATCCAAAATATTGTACGTAGAGGATAAAACTGCCTGGAGGACGGATGACGAATTCGGAAGAGAAATGCTAGCGGGACTGAATCCTGTAATAATTAGTAAACTCCAAGTAAGAAGATATTGATAACTAGCTGAAGTTTACTTCTACTTTTCATGCATTTTGAAGATGTTGGCTTATTGATTATATGTAGGAATTTCCTCCAAAAAGCAAGCTGGATCCTAAAACATATGGCAACCAAAGTAGTACAATAACCAGAGAACAGATAGAGGATAAGCTGGATGGACTAACAGTTGATGAGGTAATTATTACTTTCATTGTTCAATCATTAAGTGAGTAGATTGAAGCGACAAATATTAGTTGATAAAGAGTTGGTACTACTATTTAACAGGCAATCAAGACTAACAGGCTATTCATATTGAACCATCATGACACCCTTATGCCATATTTGAGGAGAATAAACACGACAACAAACACAAAAACCTACGCCTCAAGAACGCTGCTCTTCTTGCAAGATAATGGAACCTTGAAGCCATTAGCAATTGAACTAAGTTTGCCACATCCAGACGGAGACCAACTGGGCACTGTTAGCAAAGTGTTTACACCATCTGAACAAGGAGTTGAGGGTTCTATTTGGCAGTTGGCCAAAGCCTATGCAGCAGTAAATGATTCTGGCGTTCATCAGCTCATCAGTCACTGGTAAAACCTGTCCAAAAGCTGCTTAACTTCAATGTGTCGTCGAATTGTAGTAATCTGAGGCTTATTGATATCTTGTCAGGTTAAATACACACGCAGTGATCGAGCCATTTGTGATTGCAACAAATAGGCAACTAAGTGTGCTTCACCCCATTCATAAGCTTCTCCTTCCTCATTTCCGCGACACGATGAACATAAATGCTTTAGCAAGACAGATCTTGATAAATGGTGGCGGAGTTCTTGAATTGACCGTCTTTCCAGCGAAATATTCCATGGAAATGTCAGCAGTAGTTTACAAAGACTGGATTTTTCCTGAACAAGCACTTCCTGTTGATCTCATCAAAAGGTAAATCAAAAGCCACATAGGACTTTAAACTTTGTACTAAATCCATATATAAATTCAATAAAACAATATCTTTGGTGTTGTTTCTTGTTAGCATTGGCCATAATGTTGTGCAATTACAGAGGAGTGGCTGTTGAAGACTCGAGCTCCAAACATGGCATTCGCTTACTGATTCAGGACTATCCGTATGCTGCTGATGGGTTGGAAATTTGGTCAGCAATCAAAAGTTGGGTAACGGAATATTGCAACTTCTATTACAAATCAGATGACGCGGTACAGAAAGATGCTGAACTCCAAGCTTGGTGGAAGGAACTCCGTGAAGAAGGACATGGTGACAAGAAAGATGAGCCTTGGTGGCCTAAAATGCAGACTCGACAAGAGCTCATAGATTCTTGCACCATCACAATATGGATAGCTTCAGCACTTCACGCGGCAGTTAATTTTGGGCAATATCCTTATGCTGGTTATCTCCCTAATCGCCCTACACTAAGTCGGAATTTCATGCCAGAGCCTGGAAGTGCTGAGTATGAAGAGCTCAAGACAAATCCAGACAAGGTATTCCTCAAAACAATCACTCCTCAGCTGCAAACATTGCTTGGAATTTCTCTCATAGAGATCTTGTCAAGGCATGCTTCGGATACTCTCTACCTCGGACAAAGGGACTCACCAGAATGGACAAAGGACCAAGAACCACTTTCAGCTTTTGAGAGGTTTGGACAAAAGCTGAGTGATATTGAGGCTCAAATATTGCAGATGAATGGTGATCATGAGAAATGGAAGAACAGGTCGGGGCCTGTTAAAGTTCCATATACTTTGCTCTTCCCCACGAGCGAAGAGGGACTCACAGGCAAAGGAATTCCTAACAGTGTGTCTATATAGAACTTTAATACAACTTAAATGTATTATTGGAATCGTTTGTTGTGATCATTTCTAGATATTAATTCCCAATAATATCACCAAATAAACTCCTCTGTGAGTCTATATTGAATCGTTTGTTTTGTTGTTTCAGGAAAAGGGGTTGAAGTAAGAGTATTGTATGCTATATTCATATAAGACTTGCAACATATTAATAAACCTCTTTTTCTTGTTATGTCTTTTATCAATTACATGCACGCAACTTATTTTTAATTATGTTTGAACTATCGTAGTATTAAATTATGTTGGTACGCTGGCACAATTGCAGGAAGAAGAATCTTGTTTTCCTAGCGATTTTTTTTTTTACAGGAACTGTAACCTCCAGTTTATTGTTGCCAGCCTCACAGGCCAAGTCTTTTAAGAGTTCAGGTGGATTTGCGCTAAGGCCGTCGCACTCCTGCTACCTCTTGGTAAAGTAGGCTGATGGACAAGTCCCCTCCTAGAAAATATGGGAAGAAACCTAACTTAAGAAGATTTACTTGAGAAAAGATAAGTGAGTTTCGTCAATATGGTAGAGGTCCATGCCAAACTCTCACCGCCAGATGATAGCTCATTTTTTTTAAAAAAAATCTAGCCTAGTAGTCCAGTACTATTCAATGCTATATGTGATTCATGCCATGTGTCCGTCCAAGTTGTATTTAATGGTTGGGATCATACTAAAACCCAAAGCAAAATAGATTATAGAAAAACAAAGAAGACTAACAAGCTGACAGTTACCTCATCACTAAATGAATACCGAACTTCTAAACAAATTTAAATCAAGACTGTTCCAGGTTTTCGTTCTTTTTAATATTTATACCCACCCCAACTGTATAGCCACCCTTGATTCTAACGAAGATTGATGTGTTAATTGGCAAAAAAAAGTAAACAAGTTTCAACAAGCTAGGAAACATTTGCTATAAATATGAGACACCGAAACTCGAAACTTCAAAACCAAAATTTCTGTTTTCTTTTGTTCTCTTGGTAGGTCAAAGAACTACATAGTATATGATAATTAGTCATGTTTTTGGGCAAGATTGTGGATGCGATCATTAGAAAAGATGATGGGAAAAAGGTGAAAGGGACCGTGATTTTGATGAAGAAGAATGTTTTGGACTTCACTAACATAAATGCCTCTGTACTGGATGGTGTTCGTGAGTTTCTGGGCCAGAAGGCCTCTTTCCAGTTGATCAGTACTTCTGTTCATGCTTATCCTCGTCAGTTCTTTACTCTGCAATTTGCATCTTTCTTCATGTTCTTAGCATTTTTTTTCTAGAATTTTATGCTTTCTTTTCCATTTGCAGCAAATGGCTTAGAAGGGAAACGCAGCAATCCAGCATACTTGGAGAACTGGATCACAAATACAACCCCAATAATAGCAGGTGAAACAACTTTTAGTATCACATTTGATTGGGATGATGATGAGTTTGGAGTACCAGGAGCATTCATCATCAAGAATTTGCATATTAATGAGTTCTTCCTCAAATCACTCACCCTTGAAGATGTTCCTAATCATGGCAAAATTCATTTTATCTGCAATTCTTGGGTTTACCCTGCTTCTAAATACAAGTCTGACCGCATTTTCTTTGCGAATCAGGTATAATTAATTCGATCATAATGCATGTAACAAGACGTTTGCAAGTGTTTAAGTATATAGTTTGCATTGTTTTGATGGTTGACTCAGGCTTATCTCCCCAGTGAAACACCAGAATCGTTACGAAAATACAGGGAAGATGAGCTAGTAACTTTAAGAGGAGATGGAACTGGAAAACTTGAGGAATGGGACAGGGTTTATGACTATGCTTACTACAATGATTTAGGTGATCCAGATAAAGGCAATGAGTATGCTAGGCCTGTCTTAGGAGGGTCCTCTGAGTACCCGTATCCTCGTAGAGGCAGGACAGGTCGCGATCCAACCAAAACAGGTTAAAACAGTCGCAAACCTTTCATTTTGAGAAAGTCAACAAAGTATAATAATCTCAACTTTACTACTTTCACTTCCATGTATTATTTTTTTGGAAGAATAATTTGTCTTGACAATTGCTCTTTCTTCGCCACAGATCCTAATTCTGAGAGCAGGATTCCATTATTTATGAGCTTAGACATATACGTACCAAGGGATGAGCGATTTGGTCACATGAAGATGTCAGATTTCTTGACATTTTCTTTAAAATCCATTATGCAGATACTTCTCTGCGGGTTTAAGGCTTTGTTCGATAAAACACCTAATGAGTTTGATAGCTTTGAGGATGTACTTAAACTCTATGAAGGAGGATTCAAGTTGCCTCGAGGACCTTTGTTGAAAGCCATTACTGATAGCATTCCTTTGGAGATTCTAAAACCAAACCTTCAAACAGATGATGAAGACCTACTTAAGTACCCAATTCCTCAGGTTATTCACGGTATGTATCTAAATTTCTACTTTATCAAAAGTATTATTTCTCATGCCTTCACATTTCTGTAATCTAAATAAATATTGTTGGCAGAGGATAAATCTGCATGGAGGACGGATGAAGAATTTGGAAGAGAAATGTTGGCAGGAGTTAATCCTGTCATAATCAGTAGACTCCAAGTAAGATTTGTTTCTATCTGAATTGCCACTCTTTGAGGATATCAAGATCTTGCTTAAGTTTACTTTTAATTTCGTAATTACTCTACGTATTTTGAAGACGTTGTCTTATGCAATGTTTGCAGGAATTTCCTCCTAAAAGCAAGCTGGATCCTAACATATATGGTAACCAAAACAGTACAATTACCAGAGACCAGATAGAGGATGAGTTGGATGGATTAACAATTGATGAGGTAATTAATACTTTTATTTTGACAATAACTAGATTCTTCGATCAATTTTCCTCACCAGTTGTAGTAGATTCTAGTGACATGATCGTTAGTACTATTATTTAACAGTCGATCAAGACCAACAAGTTATTTGTATTGAACCACCATGACATCATTATGCCATTCTTGAGGAGAATTAACACGGCGGCAAACACAAAAACCTATGCTTCAAGAACTCTGCTCTTCTTGCAAGATAATGGAACTTTGAAACCATTAGCAATTGAACTAAGCTTGCCACATCCAGACGGAGATCAATTTGGTACTGTTAGCAAAGTATATACACCATTTGAACATGGTGTTGAAGGTTCTATTTGGCAATTGGCCAAAGCCTATGTAGCAGTGAATGACACAGGCATTCATGCACTCATCAGTCACTGGTAAAACCTATCAGAAAGCTTTTATACAATATACAACTTACCCATAACCAATCTCAATGTATTATTGAGTAATAGTAATTGCAAACATTTGTCATTACCTTTTCTCAGGTTGAATACACATGCAGTGATCGAGCCGTTTGTGATTGCAACCAATAGACAACTAAGTGTGCTTCACCCCATTCATAAGCTTCTCCTTCCTCATTTTCGCGACACGATGAACATAAATGCTTTAGCAAGACAAGTCTTGATCAATAGTGGTGGAATTATTGAATTGACTCTTTTTCCTGCCAAATATTCCATGGAAATGTCAGCAGTAGTTTACAAAGATTGGATTTTTCCTGAACAAGCACTTCCCGCTGATCTCATCAAAAGGTAAATGAAAACGCACAAAGGTCTTACACACTCTGTAAATCAGAATATACATTCAGTAAAACTTATTTTAGTGTTATTTTCTTATTAATATGACCATATTGTTACTCAACTTCAGGGGAGTAGCAATTGAGGACTCAAGTTCCCAACATGGCATTCGCTTACTGATTCAGGACTACCCATATGCTGTTGATGGGTTGGAAATCTGGTCAGCAATCAAAAGTTGGGTAGCAGTATATTGCAACTTCTATTACAAATCAGATGACGTGGTACAAAAAGACACTGAACTCCAATGTTGGTGGAAGGAACTCCGTGAAGAAGGACACGGTGACAAGAAGGATGAGCCTTGGTGGCCTAAAATGCAAACTAGACAAGAGCTCATAGATTCTTGCACCACCACAATATGGATAGCTTCAGCACTTCATGCAGCCGTGAATTTTGGCCTATACCCTTATGGTGGTTTCCTCCCTAATCGCCCTACATTAAGCCGAAGTTTCATGCCAGAGCCAGGAAATGCCGAGTATGAAGAGCTCAAGACAAATCCAGACAAGGTATTCCTCAAAACAATCACTCCTCAGCTGCAAACGCTGCTTGGAATTTCCCTCATAGAGCTCTTGTCAAGGCATGCTTCAGATACTCTTTACCTCGGACAGAGGGACTCACCTGAATGGACAAAGGATCAAGAACCACTTTTGGCTTTTGAGAGGTTTGGAAAGAAGTTGAGTGACATCGAGGATCGAATTATGCAGATGAATGGTGATCATCAGAAATGGAAGAACAGGTCAGGGACTGTTAAAATTCCATATACCTTGCTCTTCCCCACAGGTGAAGAGGGACTCGCAGGCAAGGGAATTCCTAACAGTGTGTCAATATAGAACTTTAATTCAACTTAAGTTCTACTGAATCTGTTTGTTATGATTTTTTCTTGTCATTCACAATAATTCACCAAATAATCTCTCTATTCCAAAGAAAGTTCCGGAATGCTCTTGGATCTTACATTCTTTAAGTAATTCATTAGTATCTACAAGAGCCCAGTTCTAGCTTGCGTTGTTTCAGAATAAGGAGATGAAGTAATAGTGTACGTACAATATGGTAGTATATCCAGAAGACTTGCAACATAATTAATGAACTTCTTTTTTTGGTTATTTCTATTGTTCAATTACATGCAACTCACTTTTAATTTTGTTTGAACTAGTATTAAATCATATTGATACTTTGGCAAAACTCAAGGAAGAATCTTGTTTTCCGAGCAAATTTCTTTCTTTCCGCATCTTCCCTTTATCTAGATGAAGAGCAAGCCATACCTTAATGCAACTCACTGTATTTCACTTAATAGAGAACATACCCACGCTTCACACGGTGATAAAAATTTCATTTTACAAACATTAACCAAAAGCTTTACTATAACAAACAAAAGTCAACTCAAAATTGTTATACACATATTTACATTTAATAACCAATTACTGAAGACAGTTCAGCATCCTCAAACATATGGGTGAATTACATAGTCTCTAAAGTTTGAATTCAGAGTGGTGAACTGTAATACCAGCCAATCGAGCCGGAATTTTAGCGTTCATCCAGCGGGTTTAATGCCCTGAGGCTTGAGTTTACAAAGAAGCTGATAACTGCCTGTGCTTTGTAAATCCCTGCTATCCCACCCCGCCTTCACTACCTTCACTTGTCTAGATTTTTGTTGTTGACTTGTTGTTTCTTTCCATTCACCATTAGAAGTACATTGAGAAAACATGAGATTTTTTTGATAAAGAAAAAAAAATTCATGCTCCCGCAATTTACTTCTAACGGCTAATGGAAATCAACAACATGAGATTTTACCAGAAGAGTTAAATAGTGGAGTTGTTTTTGTGCATCAATCCTATTTCAGATCTTTTAGCTTTTTCTTTTTGTTGGTGTAAATTTCGAATCTGAATAGTGGAGTTTAAAATTCACAAAGAACTACAGAGTAAATCAAACTCCAACTCAATTTTCATAAACAATGATTAAATAATATAGTTTACTTTAAGTGGGCTAAGGTATGGTTTATTCCAATTACTAACATCCCACTTTTTCTTATCTTCACATAGAAAGGATCGTGGTGCGAATAATGCTTTTCAATCTTTTTTGAGGAAACTATAAATGTCTTTCTACTCTAACATAGGATGGGTATATGGCCTTTCTCTTCCTAATATTTGTAGTTTCGACCTTGGATGTCGATATTAATTATAGAAGTCATTCCAGTGAATATTGTGTATTCTAGAACTCAAACTCAAGAAACACTAATACCAATTGGACTTACCATGGTGCATAATTTTAGCAAAGACACAAAATGGGAAGTAGAGAAAAAATTGAGAACAATTTTCCGTCTTATTGATACATGAAGTCAATCTTGGATTTACAGGACACTTTTTAATAAATGGGAGATGGCAAACGAAACGAACAAGCCATGTTCCAGTGAAGCTCATGAACTGTACCCATATTTGGACACTCAAGTTGAATCCTTGATGGATTTCTCTAAGTTAATAGTTGTGTCACTTGATTATTTTGCATTAATCAACACACTGCTAAGAATAAGTTTCTGGAAAGACATTTCAATAGTCAAGACGTCACAAATTGAATATAAATTTACATCCTAGTACTTGCTTTTGAATATATTATCAATTTGAGTCCTAGTGTTTTCCTGTACCCCCGGGCAATTCTCCCTCTCACTTGTTTTACAGTGTTAAATGAAAAATATTAGCACAACAAAAGAAACTGCAAATTGCAAAGGCTACCAAATACATTTAGACAAGGCAAGGATTGAGGAAAATTTAGTACCTCTCTCTCAGGTGATGGATGTTTTGGAAAAGAAACCAACTTTATTTGTTTTTCTAAAACAAAACATTTCACTTAATTGGTTGGTAAATCTTGAATTTAATTGCCTTAAGCAAGCACTCTCAGGATATTCAATATGCAGGTGATCCTTGATACAAAAGCTCATCATTCAGCAAAGCAATTCAAAAACAAGAATAATGAACACTTCCGATCAACTATTGGTATGTGTTTCCTGTTTTATTCCACGTCCCAGACAACACACAATTAGCAATTCTATGTTGTATTCTACGTTTATTCACGTCCTAGATATTATTTGGAAGTATAGTCTTTGTTATGATAGTATTAGTACTCTCTCAAGGAGGTCAAATCTGCAACACAACAAAAGCACCTACAACAACACAAGGAAGTATCTAACAGCTCTTTATTACCTTATTGGGAGTTGATGGCTCGAACATAGATTTGTCAAATATGGAATATCTACTCTTCCTCATCAAAGTCGGCGAATACCGGCAATCTCTTCCTTCCAGAAGGACCATAGAGAACAGTCCATATATGAGCATCAACATCATCCCTTGAAACGCATTTTTCACCAGAAGAAGGCAAGGTAACCTCGATATTATCATCCAGGGGAGACCAATCAGTGCCAGAGATAGCAATGGTGGAGATGGAAGTGGTGCTACTTTCGCTGCTTGAGGGCTCTTTGTCGCCCTTTTTAACATTACTAGTAGTAGTTGGTGTAGCCATTGCTGCAGCTGCTGCTTCTGTAGGAGTCGGCGCGGCTGAGTGAACCTGGTGATGAACAGATCGGCCCCTTGGTCCATACGAACTTGATCCCGAACTGTATGACCTGCTGTACAGTGCCTACAGACATGGAAGGTGCTGATCATTCATACATTTTCATCACAAATTCAGCGGTAAATACATTTGGTTCAATCGTTAATACCTCAGATTGATTCCTGTTGGCGAAAGCAGTTGGGCGTAAATCCTCTTTCCCGTGCACAAACTGTTCAATTGAAGCAATAAACGTTTAGGAATGGCAGAGTTGTTGTGGATTTTAGGGAAGTTGACTAACGCGAAAATTAGTGGTTGAGATCACTGTTGAAACTAGAAAGTTGATCTCAACCGTACATGAGTAACGAATATTCCAGAAGCATATGGATCATACTTCATTCAAAGGAGAGAAGAAAGAGAAGAGAGACAGACCCGGCATTTGGAACCAAATCGACAAGTACCGAAATCCTCCCACCACCGACAAGTTTCCGATTTATGAAAGCTATTTTCACTTCCCGATGTCAACCGTCCACCTGAATCTGACGTCGACGGCGACGATTTACCTCTCACACCATGTTTCGGCTCAACGAGAATACCGTCCATGACTACCACATCCTCTTCAACCTTCACCGGATTTCTAAACACCTGCGGAATCTCAATATTCTCAATCGAAGCTAGCGGCGAACGTGAAACAATGCCGCCGGCGGCGGAACCGCTTCTGCTTCCGCTGTTCAGAGAACGACGTTTCGGGGAATCAATCGTAAACGGCACCGGCGAGGTTGGACAAAGGTACCGGGCTAGCGGAGAGACTATATTGGAACCGGTACTATCAGAAGAAGCGTAAGGATCGAGGATCTGAGATTTTGATCCATGATAGAACCGGCTTCGGCCTATGATGGGCGAAACATCACCGTCGAAGGAATCATTACTACTACCGTAAAAAAATTCCATAATCGTATTCGTTTGTTCCAATTCTTCCGCAATGACAGTTCGCAAGTGCACAATCTTTGAATTGAAATTCGTTTTGAGTTTAGAAGCGAAAGAGATTAACTGGTAGCGAGATTATGAACCCTAATTGCAAGCAGTGAAGAAGAAGGTGATATTTATAGTGTTGGTTCGTTAACAGTTTTCTCTTTGGAGAGACACTGCCGAAACAGAGGCTTCATTTTCTACTCATATTGAACAGTCGATCAAGACTAATAGGAGAATTAATGTTTACCGGGGAAAACGATATACTTCAGTTGAATTTGTTATGAGGTTAAGAATAAAGTAAGTAAAGAAAGTCGTATGTGTTGTTTGAGTGATCTTAGCTTTGAATGCGGATTATTTACTTAAACCCAATGTTTATATCCCAACAGCTAATGCAAGACACAAGTTTTTAAACATATTCTGATTACCATCTGGGTTCTCTAATAAAATATTAATTACATACTTTATATCTAATGCAATGCAAGTAAGTATTTTAACTTTTACCATTATTTAAAAATTTAATAATATTTAATATTAAATTAATTTGATCCACTTAATTTTTTTTTCACAAATATTTTCTTATAATAATTTTGTTATATCACTTTTAATTAATCATTATAAGTTATTTAAAACATTTCTGCTATTTTTACTATATCACTCCCTAATTAATTATTACAGTCATCTAAACATTGTGTCATTTAAATTAATAGTAAAAATAGAAGAAAAAGTATTATAAATCATAATAATTAATAATTTAAATTATTTTAAAAATATAATTGACTATCAATGACACACAATTTTGAACAGTGAGAGCAACATATATTATTTAAAAATTACATAAAAATATTATAAATTACAATAGTTAATAGTTTAAAATATCTAAAATAATTTACTCTTTAATATTTCAAAAAATTACTATAAATCGTAATAATTAACAACTTTAAAAATTTAAAGGTCAATTTGTCTGCTTTAGCACAACTTCGTTGGTCCTTTCCCTTGCTTTCATTTTTTTCATCAATTTTAATTTGTTTGTCTTATTTTGTTTATCTGGTATATATTTCAAAAAAAAAAATACATAAAAATTTTATAAATTATAATAATTAATAACTTAAAAAATTTAAAAGATATAAAATATTTGGCTGACTCTCTAAATTGTATGTGTATTATTTAAATTGAAATAGAAGAAAGAGTATTATAAATCACAGTAATTAAAAATTTAAATTATTTTTAAAATATAATTGACTGTCAATGCCACAAAAGTTTGGACAAGGAGAGTAACATATATTACTTGAAAAATACATAAAAAAATACTATAAATTACAATATTTAACAACTTAAAATATCTAAAAAATAATAATTTATTATATATTAAAAAAATATTATAAATCATAATAATTAACAACTTAAAAAATTTAAAAGATCTAAAATATTTGGTTGACTCTCAAAATTATAACAGTGCCACTTAAATTGGAATAACTAAAAGTGTAATTGACTATCCATGCATCAAAAGTTTGGACAAGGAGAGTAACATGTATTATTTGAAAATTATATAAAAAGTACTATAATTACAATAGTTAATAGCTTAAAATAACTTTTTAAAAAATTAATTTATTATATATTTCAAAAAAAATAAAAAAAGTATAATAAATCACAATAATTATTCTAAAGATATAAATATTTGGTTGACTCTCAAAATTATATCAGTGCGACTTAAATAGAAATAGAGAAGAGGTATTATAAATCTCAATAATAAAAAAATTAAATTATTTAAAAAATATAATTTATTATCAACGTTACAAAAGTTTGAACAGGGAGAGTAACATGTATTATTTGAAAATTAAATAAAAATCTTATAAATTAGGACAGTTAACAACTTAAAATAACTAAAACATTCTATTTGTGTGAATATATATATATATACTGGACCCGTGCTGACACGGGCCTTTGACATCTAGTTTAGTGATACAAAGCAGAATGAACCTTGGGTTGTTCAAAGTAACTTATTCGAAAAATTAGCTCAAAGTAAAAATATTCGCCTCGAAGGGATGGTTTGGTTCGAAGATAAGTTATGCTAGGATAAATTATGTCGGGATAAGTTATGGTCGGATTAGTTAAGCTGATATTATTTCTTATTGAATGTTTGATTTGTTATAGTCGAAATAATATGCATTGTATGGTTTTTAAGAATAAATGGTTTGTTTATAAAAAATCATCCACCTTATTTTATTTCTATTCTTATATTTTCTTTGCAAGCTTTATGTTATGTTCGGGCTGAATAAGCAATACCACAAAGTAAAAGAAAATAAGAAGAAGACACACAGATTTACATAAAAATCCTTGACGAGAAATATCATGGGCAGAAGAGGAGGAATTTCACTATTGATACAAGCATGAAGAGCATAAAAGAGTACAAGACATTTTCAAAGGTTTAAGCTTCGGAATTGGCAAGTGTTTGGAGCCTTTTTAAAGCCTTGTCAAGTTGAAGGAGGAGAAGGAAACCATTACACTCAAGAGGCGCCTCACTTGAAGGACAAGATGGACTTTGCACACTACAATTTGACACTCAAGAGGCGCCCCATTTTAGGGCTATTGTTGTCTTTTAAGACTCCCTTTTTACACTCCAAAGGAGCACCCTTCATTGAGGGTATTTTAGACATTTGCTTGTAATAAGTATAAATAGACAAATAGACTTTTATTTTTCTTAGTTTTGACATAATGAATTGAGTGACTTTTTAGATTGTAATTGTAGTCTTAGCTTGTAGTCTTCTCCTTCTCCTTAAGAGAGAATCCAAAATTAGGGTTAATGCTAAGAAATGGATTTTACTTGTATTGACAAATTGGCAAGAAATGTTGGTGCTTGGGGAAGGTAACTCCTTTTGTGTCTACCTAAGAATGAGGTGTAATCAACGTTGGTGATTTGTGTTTAAGTGTTTAATATACACTTTAGTGCTTCTCATTAGTGTTGGTAAATGTCTCATTATCTATCCTTTTTTTAGTCTTCTATTTGTGTTCTTCTACTTCATCCCCTTTCTTTAGTTGCTGATTTTTGCTTCTTTAGTTCTTGAATTTTGATTATAGTTTTATTTTAGCTTATCATTTGGTATCAGAGACATGTATTAGAGTTGTTCCCACAACTCTAAGCCTTGGATCTAAGAAAATCTCATAAAAAAAGAGTCAAATCCAAAGAAAAATCACAAAAAAGGTAGTATCTTGTGTTGTTTGTGTAGATCCAAAAGTTGTTGGTTAGATCTACTCATTTTTATTGTGTGTTGTTGGTTTCAAGTGCTATATCCTTGTTCTCTAGCACCTAGGGAGTCTAGATCTACACTTGAAACAAGATTTGGTCGATTTTAAGCTAGATCCACTATGGCTATGGCGTGTTGAAGCTTCTAAGCTTTAGATCCGTGTGGGTTTTTGCATTATGGACGTTGGTTGTTGTTGGTTTGTTGATATTTGAGTTCATGTTGGCCTAAGGAACCTAGATCTATAAAAAAAATAAAGGTTAGGTTCATTTGAGTGAAGATCAAACTTTGATCAACCCTTGAATATTCATCTTGTTCTTCTATATTCATCCAATCTTGTTGAAGAAGAATGTTCAAGGAAAGTGTTTGATCCAAAAAAGGAGAAGAAAGAGAGTGTACTTGGTGTTTGTGAAAGAATATTCCTTGACATATTTATTGTGATCCAAAAGAAAGAGACAAATGAATAATCAAAGTACAAATTCAAGTACAATTCAAGTACAAGGGGAGGGGGGGACCATTGTTTTTGAATCAATTTGGAGCTTGAAAAGGGCTCTAAACTTGTTGTTTTTTCCTCCCAAAACATTTTTCTCTTCTTCCCTAAGGAGTTAGGCCGAGACTTGAAAATTTTGGATTGAAAAATTTGAAAACACAACGTCCAATCAATTATTGCCATGTCACCACTTAGTAAATGGCCAAATTGAGTTCCTGAGTAGATTTTCCTAGTTTCTAATTTTTGATTCTAGTTTCTTGTGTGTTAAACTCTATCACTAATTAGCAAACTAGTAACTACCTACTAGGTTGATAATTAGTTTTGAGTCCGTTTTTTCGTGTCTTCAATTTTTGTGTGCTTTTCTCATTTTAATTTGTAGTAGTTTTTTGATTCAAGTCCGTGCATCATTTTATTTGAGTCATATCAAATAAAAATCGATTTCGGGCCAAAGTAGATTCACCACTCATTCACTTGCCAAGTATTGCCAAGTTTTCAACACTTGTGAGACCAAGTTTGAGGTGAGATCCAAGTGTGAGTGTGGTGAGGTTATTGAACTAACTTGTTTGCTTGTTTTGTAGGGTTTTGATTGTTTGTTAGGTACTTACTCATGGAACCCATGGGTTCAAGTGCACAATCCATCGATAATGATATTGGTGGGCTTATCATGGCTCAACTTAATGCCATGAAACGAAAGATGGCAAGAATGTGGATTCGTATTTGGGAGAAATAAAGGGACATATAGGAGATATGAAGGGTTATGTGGGATCAACGAAAGGTGGCGTGATTAAAATAAAAGCGGGGATTGATAAACAATGTCCACCAAAACCTTCACAAGTTTAAATCCCTCAAAACCAAAGATTCTACACTTTCCCAAACACAAAGACACCAACCCAAATCCATTCTCAACAAAAATCGATACCTCCTCTCTAAATTACACTAAACCGAGACCCCTCCATCCAAGTAGAAGTCGAGAGAGAGTTAAAGCCCAAGGAGAATGAGGCCAAGCCTCAAGATAGAGAGAAAATGGGTGGATAATTACAACAAGAATGTAAAGAAAAGAAGAAAAGAGAAATGGAGGCCTCGGATTGTGAGAAAAGAAAGGGGAAGACAACTTTGCTTGTAGGACTTGCCCACAAATGTCCATTTTACTCACTAACGCAAATGCTAGCACTTTTCCTAGCATTGATTCTTCTTATTTGTAGGTTCAAGTTCCTAATTATCAATGAAGAATCAACAAGGAGTTTTGCACAAAAATGACCTAAAGGCACCTTTGGTCAAGAACTCCAAAAGAGTGGACTGCCCTAGCCCAAACCGAAGTATCATGTCACGCCTCAAATCCTATTGGGGCGGACTGGCACCCGTAACCGAGGAAGCCCAGGAGAACCAGCTCATAACCTTATACCTCCAATGCATACCTCTATGACAACCCAAAATTCGGATGGCATCATGTCACATATAAAAGGAAATAATCACCTGTATAAGCTCGAGCACACATATATATGTATATACAATACTTGGCCGTTGGAGCCATCACGTCTATTAACAAAACACCACCTTGACTGTACATTAGGTCTATAAAGCCTCTAGACAATACACAAAGTTTAACTAAGGTCAGGACACACCCCGCCATATAACTAACTTCTATGCAATACCAAAAGTGACTGGATATGATACGGAAAGCCCCGAAGCAAACTGGAGCTCACCAAAAGTAGCTGGATATCCTGGCTCCTACTTGTACGGTGTATGAGCTGAGGTACCTGTGCCTGCAGCATGAAATGCAGGTCCCCCGTGGGGGACGTCAGTACGAAATATGTACTGAGTATGTAAAGCTGTAGATAATCACATATAATATAGGAGCTCAATAGAAATCAGAAACAAGTGAATAAATCGTAATAGGAGTGGACCACACTTACTGAAACTTGTGACAACCTATACATTGCATTTATTCAATCACTTTACCTTCGTTCTTATCATCTTTGTAACTATTACTGTACTGTACTGTGACCATTAGGCTGCCTCCAGTACATATCAACTGGGATCGACCCATGATAGGCTTATGCCCCTGGGATACCACCCATAAACACATAAATAGAGATCGACCCATGATAGGCTTATGCCCCTAGGATACCACCCGATTAGAGAGAACTTTCATCACTTAGTTCAATTAATCTTTGAGATTGTTATTTCGGTCGCCACCACATTTTTGATACTTTGAAACAATGATACATCAATAAGAGACATATAAATAGACCATCAATGAAATAACAATGAAGTAAGAACTCACTGGCACATCAATGAAGTGTTTTAGAGTCATCAATGCCATAATAATAAAGTAGGAACTTATTGGTATATCAATGAAACGTTTTGGAGTCATTAATAGCACATGAATCTTGTTTGAGTAACCGGATACCTTCTGACATTCATTAGTGCAATAAACATGTAAGATTTGAAAAACAAGTAAGTATTGGAATGTCTTGACATCTTGTAGGCTGGAAACAAGTTCATTGGTAACGTAGGACATCATACAAAATCATTATGGATCACATGTTACTGAATAACTTTGGAAACTTTCTTAATAGAACAATTGTTCACTTTCATGCCAAAGATATGGTATAGAGTATGCTTTACATACCTGACTATCAACCTTCAATACTAGTCCCAAATGGACTTCCCGTCTTTTCGGATTACTTATCTACAATGAACATATATAGCAATCTAGTATTAGCGACCAAATGTCACAATTCAATTATATGAATTCACCAAATTAGTGGTTAAGTAGTAAGCCTTAATTACACCATAAAGGGTGTCACTTTAACCCTCTTATACTCCAATTACATTCACATGCCATGCATATACAACATCCTCCAATATCAAGCTTGGATTCATTTATCCTTCCAACCAATCCATTAAACCAAATTGAGCCATAGACATAAATAATCATCAATTCAATAGTATATCACCATATCCACCTTTCATAACTCAATTACCATATCCACCTTCCACAATTAAATACAACCAAACCATGCAAAATAGTCCATAACCCTATTTCTATCACTTTTTAATAACAACCACTACATATAATCCTCTATCACACATATACATATGGAAGAGAACAAAGGCAAACAATATTCATACCTTAGAATTCACCTCTTGATTATGCAATCCTGTTTGCACAAATAATAGGTGTCGTTCGAAGCTCTCGAGATGACAAACGAGTTATCGGATTACTTTGAAATTTCTACGATTGAATCAAAAGTAATTTAAAGGTCAAATTTGGCTAGGGTTTGTTCTTTCTCAATGATTGATGATGAAAATGAGTTTTTGAACTCATATACATGTATATATACACATATTCCCATCCATAATATCATAAGGAATGACCAAAGTGCCTTTAAAATTTAAATAATGTCAAATCTGTCCTTTGGTGGACTGTTTTGATAAGCTAAAGTAGATCGACCATAAATCTTTGCTCCAATATCGGATTTGGGTGAAATTGTTATCGTTGAAAAGATAATTCAAAGTGATTTCATTTCATATAAAGTAGGACACCCAGTTCGTCCTGTACAAGGAGTTATGGTCGTTTGAAGTTGATCCTAAAAATCTGTTTTGAGAGGCTAAAGTAAAACTAGTATAACTCCTTACTCAGACGTTGTATTTGGATGAAACCAATTGCATTGAAAAGAAGAGTCAAAGATCTTTCTTTTCATAGGTAGTAGCTCTCCCAGTGCATTGTATTAAAGGAGTTATGATCATTCAAAGTTGACCCAAAAAAATGGCTGGCCTCAGTAGTTTGTGTGCAGGAAATTTTCCTGCACATTTACTATTCCCAAATATCCCGGCCACCGTTTTATAGTTTCGAACGTGCTCGATTATATCCGAAACCTATCCATTTTTGTAAATCTTTATATCGTTGGAAAGCTTATTCAATAACCTTCGCATGAAACCATGACGGGCAAATTTCGATATAAATAAAATATAAAAAAATTAATTCCATATAAATAAGACCAATACACGTATTTGAATACGTCAATACACGTACTTGAATACGGGGTGTTACATATCATTGCTACCCCTTATATTCCCTTGAGCTTAAATTATTGTTATATGACTTCTTGTGAAATGGTCACGGGTCTGGTTGAAGTAGATGTACATGTTCCCTTCCTTAGTAGCTCATTAGTTGTAAACAATGATCAACTTACTCTTAAGACTACTCCATACACTTTTTTGAGCTTGAAATGTTGTGATGTACCCTCTAGTGAGTTGGTCTCGGGTTTGTTTGACATAGGGGTGCATGCTTCTTCTCTTAATAGCTCTCTTAATTTGTATCATGATCAATGTGCTTCTACGTATAGTCCACTACTTGAATATATGAATTGTGGAATTGAAAGCCACCAAGTTAGTGTTGATGCTTGTGATGTTGATCTTGTCAAAAAGTATGGTCCTTTGAACTTATGTGATGAAATCCATGAAGTAAGTATTGTTCAAGGTGACCATGTGAATGCCAAAATTGTGTGTAATACCTTGGGAAGTTATGATTTTGATCCTCAAGTGAAAAGGGTAGGTAGTTATGGCCTTGACCTATGTCTACTACTTTCCTTTGACCCCGGGGTACTTGTGAGGTGTTGGAAGTGTAGTTTTGGTTTATGCTCATTACTTTTTAATATGTTATTCACTTATTTGGTATCCTTTATGCTAAGCTTTTCATGTCGAATACCAAGGATATGTGGGTGTATGTCAAGTGTGAACAACCTTGGAGTGATGGAATATATGTTGTTAAGGGAACCTTCCTAAGCAGTAGATGTCCAATTTTGAATGTTTGCCTTCCCTTGAAAATAAGTGACATACGTATTTGTTTCGGATTGTATTCTTCACTCCTTGATGCTTGCCTTAGTTGTGTCCTTTGTGATGCTTGTGGTAGATGTTTCTTACTCATAACAAATGATGGTTGGTTATATTCCAAAAGTGTACCCCCTTGGCATGTTTACCTAATTTATGGTACTAATGCTAACCCTCCTATCACGAGGATTGTGTGCTTGTTTTTCCCTCTCTTTGGCTTTGCAAGGAGAGAATTTGAGGATAAATTCCTTTCAAGATGGAGAGGATGATAAAAGTATGAAGAGCATAAAAGAGTACAAGGCATTGTCAAAGGTTCAAGTTTAGGAATTGACATGTGTTTGGAGCCTTTTTAAAGCCTTGTCAAGTTAAAGGAGGAGAAGGGAACCATTACACTCAAGAGGCGCCTCACTTGAAGGATAAGATGGACTTTGTACACTATAATTTGACACTCAAGAGGCGCCCTATTTTAGGGCTATTGTTGTCTTTTAAGAATCCCCTTTTACACTCCAAAAGAGCACCCTTCATTAAAGGTATTTTAGACATTTCTTGTAATAAGTATAAATAGATAAATAGATTTCTATTTTCCTTAGTTTGGACATAATGAATTGAGTGACTTTTTATATTGTAATTGTAGTCTTAGCTTGTAGTCTTCTCCTTCTCCTTAAGAGAGAGAATCCGAAATTTGGGTTAATGCTAAGTGATGGATTTCACCTGTGTTGACAAATTGACAAGAAAGGTTGGTGCTTGGGGAAGGTGACTCCCTTTGTGTCTACCTAAGAATGAGGTGCAATCAACGTTGGTGATTTGTGTTTAAGTGTTTAATATACACTTTAGTGCTTCTCATTAGTGTTGGTAAATGTCTCATTATCTATCCTTTTTCTTTTGAATCTTCTATTTGTGTTCTTCTACTTCATCCCCTTTCTTTAGTTGCTGATTTTTGCCTTTTTAGTGCTTGAATTTCGGTTATAGCTTTGTTTTAACTTATCAACTATAATAAAGATGAGTACAAGGAAGGAGACGATAGTCTTAATGACGTCGTTCAACAACCAAAAACAACCCACTAAACACACTTATATAATATGTGTGTACAAATAGATCCTAAGTCCAAAAAACATACAGGTCCATATCGCGAGGGCGGGATTAGTGGTGGGCTCTGGGATTGGGCCGATCCCTACACTACCACCACAGACCCCACAAAAAATTACAAACATGGATCGCACCATGAACTTTTTAGGGCCGGATCAACAAAATTTAGGTCACAAACTCTAACACTTTATTTATTCATTCTTTAAAATGAAATTTCTTAAAAAATTAAATTTTTATCTTATTTAGCTTAAATATTTTTGTGTGTGCATTCTTATGCTTGCACCGTGTATTTTTAAAAATAAAACTTTCATCTTAAATTTGTTAAAGTAAAAAATGTTTTATTATATTTTCACTTCATTTATGCACATATCACTCTTATATTGTAAAATATTAAAGTTATCTTTATTTTAATTGATATATAAAATTTAAATTTTTAAGTGACAGAAAAACTATTTAATTAAAAATATATAACTAAGTGATGGAGTCAACATTTTTATAAGAGAAATCAAATTATAAATAAACATAAGAATTAGGCAAACAAGTTTAAAGTTTAATATATTCATAAATAAAAATTATATTTTAATAGAAAAATATATTATCTAAAAAATAACAAGTAGTGAAGAAAATAGTATTAAAAATTATGAAAATATATATGAATGTGAAAAAAATGATGCATAAAAAAGGGTTTAAGAAGGTTACTTTTATTATTTTACATATTTTATTTTAAGATAAATTATCTTGATATTACTGTATTACTCAAAGACAAAAATAACTTATTCCAATAGTAACTATTAATTCTGAAATAAATTATTCTATACTTTTTGTAACCAAACAAAAAATTAAAAGATACTAAGAAAAAAAAAAATTTAAAAATTAACTCTCCTTATCCCCTCACACCAAACGACCTCCAAATGATAGACGTGGGACGTCGATCCACTATAGCATGACCAAATAGTCGTACAAATAATATCTTATCCCTAGAAGTATAAACAACAATAAGCTTTACAATCATATATATCGATTTACGATATGAATCACGTGTTGAGTTTGTCCATTCTTCATAATTCATGCAAAATTTAATGCTCATCTAACTACTACCTATATTCACATCCATCATTAGCATCAACAGATATTATTATATACTTCCTCCATCTCATTTTATATGTCGTTATTTGACTGAACATAGAATTTAAGAAATAAGTCCTAATTTTATGAAGTTTATAAAATTATTTCTCTTAAAATTAATTTAGTATCTACTTTTTAGTTGTCTTTTCTTATTAAGTGAGGCTCAGTCAGTGGTAAAGTCAAAATTTTTATCAAGAAATTTACAAGTGAACATTTGAACTAATCGAAGGGGGTTCGACATCCATTATATATACATAGAAAATAATTTTAATCATGTATATATAGTATAATTTTTCATCGAAGGAGGTTCGGATGAACCCTCTATCCCAAGTGTAGCTCCGTCCCTAAACCCAGTAAGGATAAAATGGAAATAATGCCACTAATTAGTTATTAAATAAGAAAATGCGATATTTTTTTTGGAATGAACTAAAAAAGATTCTTTGAAAAAAGATTCTTTCTGCATTTTTCTCTTCTTTATCAATTATGAGTCCTTAGAATAAAAATTAAAAAGCAAAAAGTACGTAAAGATAGATATAAATATAGCTCGATTATATGATATCATGCATGGAAACAAACTAAATCTTTCAATTATCTTATATTTTTTCAATATTATCCTTCATTGTTGTCGTTATACATTATTTAATTTCGAATAAATACTGAGTGATGGATAAACATATTGTCCTCTAAGCGGCTCACCGCGATTTTTCAAAAGCAAAACAAATTTTAGAAGACTTTACGACAGAAAAGACAAGTGACCCATTGTCGAGCAAAGCTAATAATAGTACTAGGATGTAAGTTCAAATTATGATTATGATGATAACTTGTCATTTATATAAAGCCACTATATATATCTGATCATATGCTACATTATTTATGGTATATTGATAAAATGTATTTCTTTGTTCACTTTATTTGTTCATTTCATAAAAATAAGTTTTTTACTTTTGTTTATCTACTTTAGTATATCAAGAGAATGACAGTTTTTTCCTGTACTACCCTTAACATTAGTTTTCATTTCAAATTATTTTTGAAATTCATTAAAGATTATGCATCAATTAATATGAATGTACTACTCTTAGCATTAATTTTCATTTCAAATTATTTTTGAAATTCATTAAAGATTATGCATCAATTAATATGAATGTCATGGTAAGATATGCAGCATTCTTTAAGTGTTGTGTAAAATTCATTATAGAAAAATAAAAATGAAGATAGAGTGTACGACTAGTAACTCATTAGTAATTGTTTTCCCTAAAAAATCTCTCTCTCTAAGAAGGTGCCATGGCCGACCACCATAACTCGAAAACATCCTCCTTGCCACCAGACCCGTCGGATCCTATGAAAACTCACACGGATAACATCAATATAGAAGAGCAAGCTAAGGATTCTATCAAGACTATCTTCCTCAACAAAGAGACTAGCTTGAATGGATCATACTCAGGACTTGACAAAGGAAAATCACCAATGTTTTCCCAAGATTCGGGGGACATGATAGAATTGAGTGATGAAGACAAAGAGAGAATCTATGCTCCATGAAAATTCTCAGTGATTGTTAAAGTCTTTAATAAGAAGTTAGCTCACAACTACTTGAAAATAAAATTAACGGAACTATGGAATCCTACTGAGCCTCTGACCCTAATTGACCTGAGAAGTGATTTCTACATTGCCATATTCAGCAATCCTGCCAATATGCACAAGGCACTGCATGAAGGATCATGGTTTGTTACAGAAAAATTCCTATCAGTTAGGTGCTGGGAGCCAAATTTTATCCCAGAAGAATCCACACAGACCCATGCTGCTATTTGGATAAGACTCCCCCAACTACTAACAGAATTCTATGATAAAAGTATCTTAGAAAGAATTGACAGCCACTTGGGAACTCTTCTAAAGATAGATACATGTACTTCAGCAGCTCTGAGAGGCAGGTACGCAAGAGTATGTATCCAGGTTCCTCTTGATGAGCCTGTGAAGAAGCAAGTAATAATAGGAGCCCATAAATAGAAGGTGGTCTATGAGGGGGAATGAGTCTTGTGTACTGGGTGTGGAAGGCTAGGGTATATTCATACAAGATGGCCCAATTACACGACTCAACAATGCAGCACACCAGTACAACCAAACACTTCACTACCCTCCAACAGTAAGGAGGCAGACCTAGAAGAACAATGGCACACCGTCAAGTTCTCCAAGAAGAAACAAATGCACAAAGGGAAACAAAATGACCAAGAGAGAGAAACAAGTAAGAATAACCAAACGCAGGTAAGAGTATACAATGCTGACACAGGTAAGTTTCTCAATCCTAACTCCTTCATTCCAATTGTCGATCTCTTGGGTGCCAACCTCAACACCATGAATAATACTGGTAATGAGCTCATTAACCAAAATAATAAAAAAATTAAAATTGCTAATGCTAACTACGCTAATAAAAAGGGAAAAAATAAAATCCAACGTGGGCCAGCAGGGACCACATGGCCTGCAAAATGCTCAGCCAACTGGCCCATGGAAATTCAACTTTCCAAAGGCCTGCAGTAGGGAATTAACTCCCAACAAACACGCTTCTCATAACCCGAGAAGCACCCCATTTATTACTTCTACTTCCATCGAGGCACCCCATCTACCCCCCTAGGGACAACCCCACTTTCTCCTCCGTCTCTGCACCTTCTGGGCGGCGTAACTCCATTAACGCTAGGGATCACTGTTGACACCTAATTTTTTCCCTCCACGACTAAATTTAATCTTAAGTTTCTTCAGTTTTTAATAAACCAAAATAATTATTTCATCCAAATAAAAAAAAAACTTAAAATATTTTTCGTACGTGAGTTTGTCATTTTAAGTAGCGATTATATACTATCGTGTTCAGTTATACGAGATTATATAATTTTTTACTTAAATATTTATTTTATAAAATATCGGATTTAATTAAGGCTTATCTTGAAAATAAATTCAAATGATTAAAATCTTAATTTAAATATAATTTATTCTCAAAAATAATTTATTTGGATAAATATGCATTCATTTTATTGAATCAAGAAGCTCGGGATTAGAAAAAAAAGGCATTAATTCTTATCGAATTTTAATTTAATTTAGCCAATCTATTAGATTTGATCATAATTGAAAATTGGTCATAATTGCAATGCAATTCGTCAATTAATTTTTAATTTGGTCAAAATAAATAAATATGGCTAAATTTTAAATTCCAATTGGGGTTATATTTTAAATAACCCCAAAATTCTCAAGAACTCTCATAACTTTTACCCAATTCCCACCAAAAAATAAATTCAAATTGTACTATTACCCCCAACTTTGTCCTTTTCCAATTTTAAAATTCAAAGATTGTACTACATTATACTATTTTCCCCCACATTATCTTCCACCTCACCTTATCTTTAATTTTTACATTCCAAAAATCCCCCTAAATATTTTTTCTCCCACATTGGTAGATGACAAGAAATAAATCTCTATTCTTTCCTATAAATACTTTTCTCCCACATTGATGGAAAAAGGAAAAAAAAATACTCCATTCTCTCCTATAAATACTACCACTACTTTGGTAGAGAGAGGTGGGAGAAGGAAAAAAAAAAGGCTAGAAAGGGGAAAAAATCCTTTTGAGCAAAAATAGTTATTTTTATTTAGAAAAAAATTTTGTTTCATAAAGTTGATCGGCTAATCAAAATTTTTGAGTTGTCGGCGATGTTTTTCGGTGGTGGTTGATTCCAACGAAGCTCGTAGTCTCATTTTGCTGCCCCCAAAAGCTAAACACACCTTCTTTTTTCTTTTTTAATATTTAGTTTTTATTATCGTTTTTCTCTTCATCTTTTTTCTTCTTCGCAGTTCGTAGATATAATTTTATTTGTTGGGATTGTATGTTATAGATGGCCTTGAAGGCCTTAGGACGTTGTGGTATCGATATTCTAATTATTTTCATGTTCATGATATAAAAACGAGCTAGCAATAGTTGTATGTGCCTTTTTTGACTTTATTCTTTGATTATTTTAGATAAAGTTTCAATCTTTGCTTAAAAGATGTATTTATACTTTTTTTAAACTCATTGTTGTTGGATACATTTGTTTTTAGTATGTAAAGTTATTTTCTTTATGTTTAGAAGAATAGTTAATGTTGAATGTTTCGCCTTTTCACCTTATTCTTTGATTATTTGAATAAAGTTTAGATCTTTACTTGAAAAACGATACCCATCTCTTGTTTAAACTTATTGTTGGTAGATATATTTGTTTTTAACATGTAAAGTTATTTCCTTTATGTTAAAAAGAATAGATAATATTGATTGTTTCTCTTTTTTTTACTTTATTCTTTGATTATTTTGGATAAAGTGTAGATCTTTACTTGAAAAACAATATCCATGTCTTGTTTAAACTTATTGTTGGTAGATATATTTTTTTTAGCATGTAAAGTTGTTTATTTTATGTTGGAAGAATAGTTATTATTATTTGTTGCGCCTTAATAAAAATAGTAATTAGTTAAGTCAAGAATTTGTCATTTGCTTACTAATTATTTTAATGGATTTCAAAACGCTCATATAAGATATGAAGTGCTAGCTTTATTTTTCATCCAAGATGTTTATTCTTCTTTGTTCGCATGTTGTCTTTTCAAAATGATAAGAAAGTTCAAACTTTTGCGGCTAAATAAAAGTATTTGGATATTTTTGACTCATGCATAGTATGATTGTGAAACTTTTGCTTTGCATTTTTTATTTGTTGACTCTCATACTTGTGCAAGTGTGTTTATTCTTGTCATTCAAAAATTGATTCTTGATAGTTTCTTTTACTTTGAAATATGTCACTTTTAAGCCTTGAACATATATTAATTTCTTTATCTTTTCTTTGTATGCAAAAAATATGTCGAGTTCAAATGGACTCCTCTCCTCCTGCATTTCGTAATGGGTAAATGAGGCTCACCCCTTCGAGTCAAGTTCGAAGTTTAAACCCTAGGTCCACTACATGGCGTGCGGGTGCTAGAAGATAGACAAAGAAGGAAAATGGGTCAAAACCCATTGATGAGGTCACTAAAAGACTTGAAAAGTCTCAATTTTTATTATTGTCTTCTTTTTATTTATTCATTTAGTCATATTTATTTATTCATTCATTTCGGCCTCGAAGCCAAAGTTGTATTTAATACAGGTGGAGCAAGACTCGAGCCAAAGACTCCAAAAATAGTTTAGGACAGGTGAAATGGGTTGGAAGCCCAACTAGACTAGGACAGGTCTCGTTGATTTGGGCCTAATGGCCTAAATCCTTTATTTTCTCCTCCCTTCCCCTTTTATGTGCTTATTTGTTTATTAGTTTTGTTTAGATTTAGTAAAAATCCCTACTAAGTCACCTAAATCTATTTTACACAAGTATTTTCTTTTTTTTTTTTGAAAAAATCAAATCACTATTTCAACAAATTAATCTTTTCGAAGTTAATCAAAAGACGATTTTCAAACAGTCCGGATAACCGCAAGTTAGCGGACGTTTTAGGTGCCTAACACCTTCTTAAAATGTTAATAGGAACCGCTTATCTAGAATCTCTAACTTAAAACGATTTTCCTATTTTGAATCGTTTGAAGTAACTCTCCAAAGGTTTCTTAATTTCTTTTCAAAATTAAGTGGCGACTCTCTTCAAAAGTCAAAATTTCCGCAAAACAATCATCATCACCCTATGTCGCTTGACATGACTAATACAGTCATGTCACTTAAATCCGCCATTAATCCCTCCTCTTTTTGAATCATCAAGAACCTACCCAGAACACCATCCTAACTACTAAGCATTCCCCTCAACCACCCAATGGAAAACCAACCGCTGAACAATGCTACATTCTTGAAAGACCTATTTTTCTTCAAAATACCTCCACCACCAGCCAACCGGATTCCAATATCCTGGGCGGAGATAGCTCTGGAAGGGAAAACCATATCTCACTACGTAATCATTGGGGACCAACCAGTTGTACTACTCATCTAAGACCCAGCTTGGATGGCTCAGATTATGAAATAAGGGGTGGACCAAATTATGGGGGGACTGGGGTACCAAACTTAGTGCTAGACATTACTTCAAGTGCAGGGAATGGGAACTCTGAATATAATAAACTCGAACGAGTTCAACTTCTTTCTCAATCATGTGTTCAAGAGTCTCCCCTTCTACCCCACCACTCCTTACCTCACCGAGGTGAAAACCCTAAACTTCATTCCTTGGGATCCTCTGGAGCAGCCCAATACTCTAGCCAACACTCCAATTCCTCAAGGAGCACCAGAAGTAAGCGAAGCTCCCAAATCAGTACTAGAGGAACTAAGACTTTCAAACATGGAGCTGGAATAAATCTTAGCAGAAATAGGGGAGCTGGAGGTCACAAACTTCACGCTAAGCAAACCTCTACGGAGAGAGTTCAGCGAGCTCTCCAACATGCTTATTGTTCTAACCTGCTCTCTGGAGACAAAAATGCTTAGCTTGACCTTGAGGAATGCTTCGGAGTAACACACCATGGCGGTAGCTCTACTTTCTCAGCTGGATCTGAGGGACATGGGAAAGATCCCAATGAATCACTTCTCAACCAATCCCTGCAACCCAATGAAGTTCATCATCTGAAACACTAGAGGAGCTAATAGCCCTACCTTCAAACGTCAATGTGATACTATGATCAAGACTCACAACCCAGTCCTGGTGGACCTTCGGGAAACCAAGATGGTTGACCATAAGAACATCACTGAAATCCTGCACTTTGACCCTACCTCGAGTCTAGTGTTGTGGGTAGAAAGGGAGGCATTATTGTGATGTGGAGGGAAGATGTGCTACACCTTCAAAACGTCTCTAGCTCTCCCCAAGGAATCCATGCTACTATTAGGGTAAGTTATACTAATAAAACTTTTCTTTTCTCTGCTATTTATGCTAGCCCTGATCTTAACTCTAGGCTCTCTCTCTGGGATGAACTACGTAATATTGCCAATAGTTTTTCTGGTGATTGGCTCATGGGGGGGGGGGGATTTTAAAAAAGTACTGGAGCTAATGAGAAGTTAAGAGATGTTCCTATCAGCAATAGTAGAGCCAACCACTTCTGGGATTGCTTAAATTATTGTAACATAGTGGACCTAGGTTATAAGTACTGTAAATACACCTGGACCAATAAAAGGCACCTCAACAGAAGGTGCCTTATCCAGGAAAGACTTGACAGATGTATGGAAAATACCTCATGGATAAACAACTACCCTGACTCCACCATCATCCACCTCCCCAATACCAAATCCGACCATTGTCCTCTACTTCTCTCTATAACCAATGATCCAAGAAGGAGCAGAGACAAACCCTTTAAGTTTGAACTCATATGGTGTAACCACCAATCCTTCCGGGGATTGTGAAAGGATTCTTCACTGATAATACCCCTCTTCACCTTGCCATATCCCAATTCCAAGAGGATGCCTCTTACTGGAATAAGACAGTTTTTGAAAACATCTTCCACAGGCTGAGGAACATACTGGCTAGGCTAGATGGCATCCAAAATTCACCTCATTACCACACTAGGTCTTTCCTCCATAAGCTGGAAAATGATTTACTTGTCGACTATGAGGGTTTGATCAAATATAAATAGGATTTTTGGAGAACCAAGTCTAGAATATCTTGGATCAATTAGGGGGATTCCAACACCTCATTCTTCCACTCCTCCACTATCAACGGGAGAAGGAGGAACAAGATCAATGATCTCAAGGATGAAATTGGAAATTGTTAGGATCCAGACAGAATAAGCAAACCATAAGTAAAAGAAAACAAGAACAACACACAGATTTACGTGGAAACTCTTGGGGAAAAAACCACGGGTAGAGGCAGAGGAGATTTCACTATAATGGAGAGAGAGTATAATGTGAAGAAGGCTAAATTTTCTGAATAATAAAATAACCCACTAAATCACACTAATATATTACGTGCCTACAAATAGGTCCTATGCCCAAAAACATAAAGGTCCATCAATAAAATTTGGGTCACAACTCTAACAATCTTCACCTTAACACGAATTCTAATTCAGAACTCAAATCTATTTCAAGACAAACTCTCCACCTCTTCCACAAAAGCCCCTAAGGGAACATCTTAACAACTAACACCAACCAAGTCCAAGTAATGCTCAAACTTGGCACTTGGTAGTGTCTTGGTCATCATATCAACAAAATTATCATGGGTACTAATCTTGTTCACCACAATATCACCACGAGAAATTATTTCACCCACAAAATGATACCAAACATCGATGTGGTTTGTCCTCTCGTGAAATATTTGATCTTGCATAAGGAAGATAGCACTTTGACTGTTGTAAAAGACCGTAGTAATCTGTAAGTCTTTGTTAAGTTCACCAAACAGACCCCTCAACCAAATAGCTTCCTTGAAAGCCTCTGTAATAGCCATATACTCTGCCTCAGTAGTTGACAAAGCAACCATAATCTGTAAGGTAGCTTTCCATCCAATAGCACAACCACCAATGGTGAAAACATAGCTTGTAAGGAACCTCCTTTTATCACGATCTCCTGCAAAATCAGAATCCACATACCCGATTACTCCATCTCTATTTCGCCCAAACTGCAAACAAATATCAGCAGATCCATGCAAGTATCTGAAAATCCACTGAACTACTTTCCAATGATCTTTGCCAGGATTTGCCATATATCTGCTAACTGCACTGACAACATAAGATAAATTTGGTCGGGAATACACCATTACATACGTAAGAGACCCAACAACACTAGAGTATGGAACTCAAGACATATAGTTACGCTCATAATCTATTTTTTGAGATAAAGTGGCCAAGAGTTTGAAGTGAGATGCCAATGGAGTACTTACAGGTTTTGCATTTTGCCTATTGAACCTGTGAAGCACTTTCTCAATATACTTTTTCTGACTCAAGTATAACTTACACTTCTCTCTATCACTCATAATTTCCATGCCAAGATCTTCTTTGCTGCTCCTATATCCTTTCTCTCAAATGCCTTACTGAGCTGGGCTTTGAATTTTATTATCTCTCTGATATCCTTTGCTGCAATCAATATATCATCAACATACAAAAGAAGGTATATGAACGAACCATCACTTACCTCCTTAAAGTAGACACAGCTATCATAACTACTCCTTCGAAACATATTAGAGGTCATAAAAGAGTCAAACCTCTTATACCACTGTCTGGGCGACTGCTTTAAGCTATAAAGAGACTTTTTTAGCAAGCATACATAGTCTTTCTTTCCTGAGACTACAAAGCCCTCTGGTTGCTGCATATATATGTCCTCCTCAAGTTCTCCATGTAAGAATTCAATTTTGACATCTAACTGCTCAAGCTTAAGACTATGCACGACCATAATACCAAGCAATGCTCGAATCAAACTATGCTTTACAACTGGAGATGGTTGACCCAGTCCTGGTGGCCCTTCTGGGAACCAAGATGGTTGACCATAAGAACATCACTGAAATCCTGCACTTTGACACCTATCTCGAGTTTAGTTTGTGGGTAGAAAGGGAGGCATTGTTGTGATGTGGAGGAAAGATGTGCTGCACCTTCAAAACTTCTCCATCTCTTCCCAAGGAATCCATGCTACTATTAGGGTAAGTCATACTAATAAAACTTTTCTCTTCTCTGCTATTTATGCTAGCCCTAATCTTAACTCTAGGCTCTCTCTTTGGAATGAACTGTGTAATATTCCCAATAGCTTTTCTGATAATTGGCTTATGGAGGGGGATTTTAATGAAGTCCTGCGGGCTAATGAGAATTTAGGAGAAGTCCCTATCAGCAATAGTAGAGCCAACTACTTCTGGGATTAGTTAAATTATTGTAACATGATGGACCTAGGTTATAAGAGCTGCAAATACACCTGGACTAATAAAAGGCACCTCAATAGAAGATGCCTTATCCAGGAAAGACTTGATAGATGTGTGGCAAATACTTCATGGATAAACAACTACCCTGACTCCACCATCATCCACCTCCCCAGGACCAAATCCGACCATTGTCCTCTGCTTCTCTCTATAACCAATGATCCAAGAAGGAGAAGAGACAAACCCTTTAAGTTTGAACCAATGTGGTGCAACCAACAATCCTTCCAGGGGATTGTAAAAGGATGCTTAACTGATAATACCCCTCTTCACCTTGCCATATCCCAATTCCAAGAAGATGCCTCTTACTGGAATAAGATAGTTTTTGAAAACATCTTCCACAGGCTAAGGAATATCCTGTATAGGCTAGATGGTATCCACAAATTACCTTATTATTACACTAGGTCTTTTCTCCATAAGCTAGAAAATAATTTACTTGTCCACTATGGGGATTTCCTCAAATATGAAGAGGATTTTTGAAGAACCAAGTCTAGAATATCTTGGATCACTGAGGGGGATGCCAACACCTCATTCTTCTACTCCTCCACTATTAACAGGAGAAAGAGGAACAGGATCAATGATCTTAAGGATGAAGTTGGCAATTGTTAGGATTCAGATAGAATAAGCAAACCACAAGTAAAAAATCAAGAATAACACACAGATTTACGTAGAAACCCTGTGGGAAAAACCACGGATAGAGGCAGAACAAATTTCACTATAATAAAGAGAGAGTACAATAAGGAGAAGGCTGAATTTTCTGAATAATAAAATAACCCACTAAATCGCACTTATATATTACGTGCGTACAAATAGGTCCTAGGCCCAAAAACATAAAGGTCCATCAATAAAATTTGGGCCACAACTCTAACAATCTTCACCTTGACACAAATTCTAATTCAGAACTCAAATCTATGTTAAGACAAACTCTCCACCTCTTCCACAAAATCCCCTAAGGGCACATCTTAACAACTAACACCAACCAAGTCCAAGCAATGCTCAAACTTGGCACTTGGTAGTGTCTTGGTCATCATATCAACAAAATTATCATGGGTACTAATCTTGTTCACCACAATATCACCACGAGAAATTATTTCACCCATAAAATGATACCAAACATCGATGTGTTTTGTCCTCTCGTGAAATATTTGATCTTTCGTAAGGAAGATAGCACTCTAACTGTCGTAAAAGACCATAGTAATCTGTAAGTCTTTGCTAAGTTCACCAAATAGACCCCTCAACCAAATAGCTTCCTTGAAAGCCTCTGTAATAGCCATATACTCTGCCTCAGTAGTTGACAAAGCAATCGTAGTCTGTAAGGTAGCTTTCCAACTAATAGCACATCCACCAATGGTGAAAACATAGCATGTAAGGGACCTCCTTTTATCATGATCTCCTGTAAAATCAGAATCCACATACCCGATTACTCCATCTCTATTTCGCCCAAACTACAAACAAACATCAGCAGATCCATGCAAGTATCTGAAAATCCACTGAACTTCTTTCCAATGTTCTTTGCCAGGATTTGCCATGTATCTGCTAACTGCACTGACTACATAAGATAAATCTGGTCGGAAATACACCATCGCATACATAAGAGACCCAACAGCACTAGAGTATGGAACTCGAAACATATAGTCACGCTCATCATCTATTTTTGGAGATAAAGTGGACAAGATTATAAAGTGAGCTGCCAATGGAGTACTTACAGGTTTGGCATTTTGCATATTGAACTTGCGAAACACTTTCTCAATATAATTTTTCTGACTTAAGTATACTTACACTTCTCTCTATTCCTCATAATTTCCATGCCAAAAAACTTCTTTGCTGCTCCTAGATTCTTCATCTCAAACTCCTTGTTGAGTTGGACTTTGACTTTTATTATCTCTCTCATATCCTTTACTGCAATCAACATATCATCAACATACAAAAGAAGGTATACGAACGAACCATCACTTACCTCCTTGAAGTAGACACAGCTATCATAATTACTCCTCCAAAACATATGCGAGGTCATAAAAGAGTCAAACCTCTTATACCACTGCCTGTGAGACTGCTTTAAGCCATAAAGAGACTTTTTCAGCAAGCATACATAGTCCTCCTTTCCAGAGACTACAAAGCCCTCTGGTTGATGCATATAGATGTCCTCCTCAAGCACTCCAAGTAAGAATGCAATTTTGACATCCAACTGCTCAAGCTTAAGATTATGCATGGCCACAATACCAAGCAATGCTCAAATCCAACTATGCTTTACAACTAGAGAAAATACATCTGTGAAATCGATACCTGGAACCTGAATGTAGCCTTTAGCAACTAGTCTTGCTCTGTATCTAGCATCTTCAACTCCTGATGTTTCTTCCTTCTTTTTAAATACCCACTTACAACGGACAACTTTCTTATCTTTAGGCAATCTCACCAAATCCCATGTGTCATTTTTATGAAGTGATTCCATCTCCTCCTGCATAGAAATCATGCATCGGCCAGAATCATCACAACTAACTGCATCTGAGTGAGAAAAAGGTTCTTTACCAGAATCAATACCTTCTGCTATATTTAATGCATAACTAAATCAGCTTTAGCATACTTCTGAAGAGGTCTAATATCTCTTCTAGGCCTATCTTTAGTAATAGAATATTGTAGCGTCACTGGTGGTGAAGAAGAAATATTACCACTCTATATCTTCGGGCAAGACTGAGAAGTAGGCACTAGTGCAGACTTTGCTCCAATCTGCAATTCAATGTAGGTGATTGACTGTTGCTGATTCATGTCACTAACCTCATTTGAAGACAAAGCACTAGATTCTGAGGGAGCCCGAAGCATGGCAGTTTCATCAAACACAACATCCCTGCTAGTTATAACCTTTCTAGTTTCTGGACACCAAAGCTAATAACCTTTAACACCATGCTTATAACTCATAACTAAGCACTTGACAGATCTAGGTTCCAACTTTCTATTATCAAATGAGCATAAGCTGGACATCCAAATATCCTTAAATCAGAATAACTAGCAGGAGTACCAGACCATACCTCTTGTGGAGTCTTTTTATCAATCGCGGTTAAGGGAAAGTAGTTAATAAGAGACAAGCTGTGGAAGCAGCTTTAGCCCAAAAAGACTTGGGTAAACCAGCATTAGAGAGCATACAACGCATCTTCTCCTTTATAGTAATATTCATTTATTCGGCCATAACATTCTGTTGCGGAGTATGACGACTGTCAAGTGCCTCACAATTCCTTCTGACTTGCACAAAACATTAAATTCATTTGAACAGAACTCTAAACCATTATCGGTCCGAAGGCGTTTTACCTGCTTCCATGTCTGTTTTTCAATCATAGTCTTTTACTCCTTGAAAGTAGACAACACATAATTCTTTTACTTCAGAAAGAACACCCAAACTTTTCTGGAATGATCATCAATAATAGTCAACAAGTAATTAGAGTCTCCTCTAAAAGGTATTCTAGCAGGACCCTAGAGATAGAATAAATGTAATCAAGTGTGCCCTTAGTTGAGTGGATGCCTTTAGTGAATCTAACTCTCTTTTGTTTCCCGAAAACACAGTATTCACAGAACTCCAATTTGGTAATACTCTTCCCATCAAGAAGTCCTCTCCTGGTTAGTTTAGCCATCCTGTTTTCACTCATATGCCCAAGACGCATATGCCAAAGTTTAGCAACGTCATTTTATGATAGAGAGGAGGTAAAACAGTTGTATCACCTGTAACAGTAGAGCCTTGCAGGATATACAAATTTGCATACTTTCTCTGTCCCTTCATCATAATAAATGCACCTTTCATAAACGTCAGGACTCCACCTTCACCAGTGTACCTATAACCGTTCGAATCAAGGATACTCAAGGAAATAAGATTTCTCTTCAGATCTGGGACATACCGCATATCACCAAGTGTCCTCACAACCCCATCAAATATCTTGATCCTGATTGTTCCAATACTAGCTATCTTACAAGGTGTGTTATTTCTCATCAACACAACACCTTTAGAGACTGTTTCATATGTTATAAACCAATCCTGATTATGACACATATGAAACGTGCAAGCTGAATCAAGAATCCAATCCTCACAGGGTTTGGAGTTACCATCAAAAACTACAAAGAGTTCTCTATCACTACTACCATCTTCAACAAAATTGGATTCACCGGACTTCTCTGGTTGGTTTTCCTTTGATTTTGGAGCTTCTCTTTTCTCTCTATTCTGTAACTTCCAATACTCGGTTTGATATGACCCTTCTTCTTGTAGTAATTATAGGTTTTATTTCTGTTTATGGATTTTGATCTGTTTCTATCATTACCCCCAAAGTTCCTCTCATGATTATTTCCTCGAACAATGAGACCATCTCCTTGAGTCTTCGACCCATTCACAAGATGCTTCATCTTCTCCTTAGAGAACAATGCATCGTAGACTTCATCTATGGACAGGGTATTACGACTATATAAAATCGTGTCCCTAAAGGTTGAGTATGATGCAGGCATCAAGCACAACAGAATCAGCCCTAAATCTTCCTCATCGTACTTAACCTCCAGAGTCTCTAAATCAGAGACGATTTCTTTAAAGACAGATATGTGGTCTTTCAAAGACGTACCCTCAGACATACGATGGGAATAAAGTCGTTGTTTGAGATACAACTTACTTGTCAGGCTCTTCGTCATACACAACGATTTTAATTTTAACCACAACGTAGCGGCAGTGATCTCTTTTAAAACATCCTGTAAAATCTAATTGGATAAATGAAGGTGGATCTGAGATAGAGCCTTCCAATCCTTACGTCGTTTGTCCTCGCCCGTGCACAATGAGAGCATCTTATTAAACCCTAATAAAGCATCATCCAAATCCATCTGCTAGAGCATAACCTGCATCTTAACCTGCCATAATAAAAATCTAGTATTGCGATCTAATAACGGAATATCATACTTCATGGTTGTCATCCCCGAGAAAATAATTAAACAGGCTCTGATACCAGTTTGTTATGATTTGAACAGAATAAACAAATCACAAGTAAAAGAAAATAAGAACAACACACAGTTTTACGTGAAAACCCTTGCGGGAAAAACCACGGGCAGAGGCAGAGGAGATTTCACTATAATGGAGAGAGAGTACAATGTGAAGAAGGCTGAATTTTCTGAATAATAAAATAACCCACTAAATCGCACTTATTACGTGCGCACAAATAGGTCCTAGGCCTAAAAATATAAAGGTTCATCAATAAAATTTGGGTCACAACTCTAACAGCAATATCATCTCAGGGGAATCAAACATCCAGACTCATATTCTAAACCATTTCAAGAACCTCTTCACTACAAGCCATGCCAGCAGTCCTAACAACCATTTTGTCCCCACCAATAACCTCAATATCCTCTTTGAGGATAATAGACTTGGCATGGAATCTCCCCTAAGGGATACTGAAATCATGGTAGCCCTCCAATCCTTCAAACCTCTGAAGGCTCCTGGTCCTGATGGTCTTCACCCCTTATTCTTCCAAAAATTATCAAACAATGTAGGGGCCAGTACTGTGAAATTCTGTAAAGAGGTCTTCTCCACCTCCTCTATGCCCCCAGCTAACAATGCCACTCTAATTTGCCTTGTTCCTAAAAGTACTAATGCTGATAGCATCAGAAGCTTCAGACTTATAGGGCTTTGTAACACCTCCTATAAACTGATCACCAAGATCATTGTCAATAGGATTAAACCTTATCTCCCCTCCATTATTAGCCCCACCCAACTAGCTTTCTAGCAAACAGAAGGGCCTCTGACCAAGCCATCATTATCCACTTTAACAAGATAGGGGCAAAAAGGCTAACATGATCCTAAAAATTGATCTAGAAAAAGCTTTTGACAAACTAAGTGGTCTTTCATAAAGGATACTCTCCTCTTTTTTGGATTTCCTGTCAGTTTAACAAGGCTTATCATGTCTTTTGTCACCACCTCCTTCATTTCCATCCTGGTGAATGGCTGTAGGACTGAAACTTTCACTCCCACCAGGGGAATCAGGCAAGGAGACCCCATCTCACCCTACCTCTTCATTCTTTGCATGGAAAGACTCTCCAGAGGAATAAATGCTGAGGTAGAAGCTAACAACTGGTCCCCTATAAGCATCACTCCTTGAGGACCTAAACTTTCCTATCTTTTCTTTGTTGATGACCTTACCTTGCTTATTAGGGCCACTCCTGATAATTGCTACACCACTCTCAACGTCCTCCAAATCTTCAGCTAGCTTTCTTGCCAACCATCAATACCTCCAAGTCTAAGGTCATCTTCTCCAAAAACTGCAATACTAAGAAATGCTACTCTATGCTCCAATATCCTCAACATTAAGGCTATCCAAACTTTTGGTAAATATCTGGGATACCCCATTTTTAATTGCAAACCAAAGAACAGTGACTTCCAATATATTCTAGACAACATGAAGTCCAGACTAGCTGGCTAGAAGACTAAGTTCCTCAACATGGCTGGTAGAACTGTGCTAACCAAATCCACACTCAGCAGCATACCCACCCATGTCATGCATTATATCAAGCTACCCACCAAAGTCCATGAACACATTAACAAAATTCAAAGGGACTTTGTCTGGGGTAGCTGTGTGAAGAAGAGAAAGATTCACCTCATTAGCTGGGATACTCTTACTAGCTCTAAAGAGAAGGGAGGGCTGGGACTCTATAAAAGTGAGACTAGGAACAGAGCACTCCATACCAGCTTAGCCTGGAGAATGTTCTCTAAACCCAATAGTCTTTGGAGCAGGGTCCTCACCTCTAAGCATCAGGCCAGGAACCCTACTACCACAACAAGAACTTGGAAAAATGTCCTGAGAGGTTGAGCAGACTGCTCCAAGGGCATAACCTGGAGGGTCAATAAAGGGGATAAGGTCAATTTCCTCCTAGACAACTGGATTCCACATCTAGGTAGCATAAGAAGTGTCACCCATGGCCCTCTAAATACCAATGATATGAATACCACCATCCACAGCCTACATCATAATGGCAGTTGAAACTTCAACTCCCTCTCCTTTGACCTTCCTCAGCACTTAAAGGAAATCATCCAAACCACTTTTCTTCCTCATAACTCTTCAGAGAAAGATACTCCTACTTGGGGCCTTACCAGCAATGGCCAATTCACTTCTAACAGTATGTACAATCTCCTCAAAAGCCATAAGAACCAGCTTCATACTCAAAGAGGCTTCAACATGGCCTGAAAAGCCAACACTCCCAACAAAATCAAAACATTCCTTTGGCTCATGCTCCATAATAGGCTGCCCACCAATGCCTACCTAAGCCACCTTAGACTACCTCTCTCCCCCTTCTATCATCAGTGCTAAGATCAGGAGAAAACCATTCATCGTATCTTCTTTAAATGTCCCAATACCCTCTCTTTCCGGGACAAACTGCTTCATTCATCCACCTACAAGCCTACAGAACTCCTCACCAGCTACAATGCTGCCAACTGGAAAAAAATAGCAGAAACTTAAGGACAAAGCCTTTAGCAGCTGGCTAAAATAGGGTACCTTACTACCTCACTGCCTCTGGACCATCTAGCTGAATAGAAATAACAATAACTTCAACCATACAAACACTCACCCCTCATCCCACAAGGCTGTATCTTTGGCTACTGAATATAGCATGCTAGCCAATACTGATACAACTCGCAAGACTGATACCACCATTGTACCAGTTAGCTGGAAACCTCCTGCAAGAGACCTCTTAAAGCTTATCATAGATGGCTCAGCTCTCTAAAACCCTGGGAAGGGGGGAATTGGTGGAGCCTTTAGGAACCATACTGGGGCATGGGTCCTGGGATACTACATGTATCTCCCCCTGACCACCCATGTCATGTCTGAACTAACTGCGCTAAGATATGGCCTGACCATCGCTAAGGCTAACAATTTCCACCACATCACTATCGAAACAGATTCTAGTGTCCTACTTCACATGCTTCTGAATGATCACCCATCCTACCATAACTTCTTGTCTGAATGCAGGCTGCTAATGGAGGAAATGTGCATACCAGCCCCCGCCAAAATATACAGGGAACAGAATACAGTGGCGGATGCACTTGCAAAGGGGGGAGCTAGGACTCAAGAATTGGAGCCCAAATTAATTTGGCATATGCCACATTTTGTAATTTCTCATGTACAAGAAGACTGTGAAGGCGTTTATTTTGACCGTACAATTAAAAACTCATCTATTATCCTATAGGGCCGGGATGTGGCCCAGAACAATATTGTTTTGGCTCCTACGCATGAGAGGAGTACTCTCGATCTTCACCGTTAATTAATGATACCCCATCTTTTAACCAAAAAAAAAAAAAAAATAACTCATTAGTACCAAAAATTGCTGACTTCCAAACTCCAAGTCCCAACACATATTTTTCTAAATTCATACATCAACTTCCCACACCAGTATTATCCTCTCATAATAGGTACTATTTCATTTCAGTTTTTAACTTTATAAGATGTGTTTGCATATGTACCACATTAATAAGTATATAAAATAGTATTGATGGATTTAATAGAGATGGGCAAACGAAAAAAATAAAAAGGAATTTGACCCCCCACCCCCCACCCACCCCGTAGCTTCTATATTTAACTACGGTAAATTTAGTCTAATTATCGTTATTAGAAATTTATTTTGGAAACAAGTTTCAGACAAGACTTCATAAGTTGTTTTTGAATTGCATTATTATATGTTAGAAATTACAATATAACAAAAACAATTTGAAGACATCAAATTTTGATCATGAACTATTTAGAAAACAGATCGTGACAAGAAAAAAGGTTTATCATGCCTCGTACGTGTCATCATTTCCTCAATGTATATCCAGTCCTGATTTCAACAAAGAAACGGTTTTTAGATGATCTTATTAAATTCTCAATATAAATTGACGTATGTATAGGCTGTAACTTCTGTATAAAAACAAAACTCACTATAAAAGTCAAGTTTTTTGTAGAAATTATTTTTTATATTATATCTTACGTTACTACTAATTTTTTTTCTTTTCTATAATAGTACTCTTTTTTGAAATTACCCTCTATAGCAACTGTCTTTTTTAATAAAGTAAGTATATAATAATACCCTTGGCCATCTTTATAGAATCTATAACTAATTACCTTACAATAATTGGCTGTGGATATCAATGCTATAAATTATAATCTTGAAGTGAACCAAACGGTAGGTTTGACTGTAAATAACTTTTTCCTTTTTGTTTAATTTTATTCCTTGTAGTAATTTTTGCTATAAATATGAGACGGGCAAACTCTTAACTTCACTATCAAAATCTCTCAAAGTATTCTTCTATATTAATACTACTATAATATTTCTCTTTCAAATAGGTAATAATCATGTTACTGGGCAAGATTGTGGATACCATAACTGGTAAAGATGATGGAAAAAAAGTGAAAGGAACGGTGATTATGATGAAAAAAAATGTTTTGGACTTCACTGACGTAAATGCCTCTGTTGTTGATGGAGTTGCTGAGTTCCTTGGCCGCAACGTCTCTTTTCAGTTGATCAGTAGTTCTGTTCATCATGGTCTGTGTTAGTTTTTTACTATTCATGTTCACAAAATTTGAGTTGTACACCTTGGTGTCTAAGTGAAAAGTCGTGGTCTGTCGAAATTTTATGCTTTCTTTTTTCCATTTGCAGAAAATGGTTTAGAAGGGAAACGCAGCAATCCAGCGTACTTGGAGCATTGGCTTACACACATCACTCCAATAATAGCAGGTGAAGCTGCATTTAGGGTCACATTTGATTGGGATCATGACGAGTTCGGAGTAGCAGGAGCATTCATCGTCAAGAATTTGCATCTTAATGAGTTCTTCCTTAAGTCACTCACCCTTGAAGATGTTCCAAATCATGGCAAAATCCATTTTGTCTGCAATTCTTGGATATATCCAGCTTTCAAATACAAGTCAGATCGCATTTTCTTTGCGAATCAGGTATAATTAATTCATTCATAATGCACGTAACAAGACTTTTTAACTATATTTTGCATAGTCTTAATAATGGTCTGTTCTTCAGGCTTATCTCCCAAGTGAAACACCAGAACCGTTGCGAAAGTTGAGAGAAAATGAGCTAGCAACTTTGAGAGGAGATGGAACTGGAAAGCTTGAAGAATCGGACAGGGTTTATGACTACGCTTGTTACAACGACTTAGGTGAACCAGACAAAGGCAAAGAGTATGCCAGGCCTGTCCTTGGAGGATCCTCCGAGTACCCGTATCCTCGTAGAGGCAGGACAGGTCGCAGCCCAACCAAAACAGGTTAAAGACATTCACAATACTATGTATTTTCGTAACTCAACAAGTATATTAATAATCTCAAATTGTCTTGACAATTGCTCTTTATTCTCTGCAGATCCTAATTCCGAGAGCAGGATCCCATTGCTTATGAGCTTAGACATATACGTGCCAAGAGACGAGCGGTTTGGTCACGTGAAGATGTCAGACTTCCTGACATTGTCCTTAAAATCCGTTATGCAAACGCTTCTCCCAGGGTTTAAGGCGTTGTTCGATAACACACCTAATGAGTTTGATAGCTTTAAGGAAGTACTTCAACTCTATGAAGGAGGAATCAAGTTGCCTCAAGGCCCTCTGTTGAAAGCCATTACTGATGGCATTCCTGTGGAGATACTAAAAGACATCATTCAAACTGATGGTCAAGGCCTACTTAAGTTCCCAACTCCTCGAGTTATTCAAGGTGTGTATCTAAATTTCTACAGGATCAAAAGCATTATTTGTCACGCATTCAGCTTTTTGTGATTTAAATATCGTTGATGTAGAGGATAAATCTGCATGGAGGACGGATGAAGAATTTGGGAGAGAAATGTTGGCGGGAGTTAATCCTGTCATAATCAGTAGACTCCAAGTAAGCTTTACTTCATCTAAATTGCTACTGTCTTGCTTTACTTCTATTTTCTTAATTATTCATGCATTTTGAAGATGTTGGCTTATATAACATCTGCAGGAATTTCCTCCAAAAAGCAAGCTGGATCCTAACATATATGGGAACCAAACCAGTACAATTACCAAAGAACATGTAGAGGATAAGTTGGATGGGTTAACAGTTGATGAGGTAATTATTACTTTTATTTTGATACTTGATTGATTCTTTGATCAAGTTCACTGAGTAGATTGTAGTGACAACAGTTGGTACTCTTATTCAACAGGCAATCAAGACAAACAGGTTATTCATACTGAACCACCATGACATCATAATTCCATACCTGAGGAGAATTAATATGTCGACAAACACAAAAACCTACGCTTCAAGAACATTGCTCTTCTTGCAAGATAATGGAACTTTGAAGCCAGTAGCAATTGAACTAAGCTTTCCACATCCAGACGGAGATAAATTTGGTGCTGTTAGCAAAGTATACACACCAGCTGACCATGGTGTTGAAGCTTCTATTTGGCAGTTGGCCAAAGCCTACGCAGCAGTGAATGACACGGGCATTCATCAGCTCATCAGTCACTGGTATAACCTGTCAGAATATGAAACACAACTTACCCATAACCAAATTTAATTAAATATTATTGAGTTCTAGTAATAGGAGACATTTGTTGTTACCTTCTCAGGTTGAATACACATGCAGTGATCGAGCCATTTGTGATTGCTACAAATAGGCAACTAAGTGCTCTTCACCCCATTCATAAACTTCTTCATCCTCATTTCCGTGACACGATGAACATAAATGCTTTAGCTAGACAGATCTTGGTCAATTGTGGTGGTTTTATTGAGATAATCCTTTTTCCTGGCAAATATGCCATGGAAATGTCAGCAGTAGTTTACAAAGATTGGATTTTCCCTGAACAAGCACTTCCTGCTGATCTCATCAAAAGGTAAATAAGAAGCCAAAAATCTCATAGACACTTTACTAAATACAAAAATTTAATTCTTTAGAACAGTTATTTTTTGTTTTGTAATGTTGCTTATATGACCATATGTTGTTTAACTACAGAGGAGTTGCTGTTGAGGACTCGAGCTCTCCACATGGCATTCGCTTACTGATTCAGGACTATCCATATGCTGTTGATGGGTTGGAAATCTGGTCAGCAATCGAAAGTTGGGTAACAGAATACTGCAACTTCTATTACAAATCAGATGAGACGATACAGAAAGACAGTGAACTCCAAGCCTGGTGGAAGGAAATCCGCGAAGTTGGACATGGTGACAAGAAAGATGAGCCTTGGTGGTCTAAAATGCAGACTCAACAAGAGCTCATAGATTCTTGCACCACCATAATATGGATAACTTCAGCACTTCATGCTGCTGTCAATTTTGGGCAATACCCTTACGGCGGTTACCTAGTTAATCGCCCTACATTAAGCCGAAAGTTCATGCCAGAACCAGGAAGTCCCGAGTATGAAGAGCTCAAATCAAATCCAGACAAGGTATTCCTCAAGACAATCGTTCCTCAGCTGCAGACACTGCTTGGAATTTCCATCCTAGAGGTCCTGTCAAGGCATGCTTCAGATGAGGTTTACTTGGGACAAAGAGACACCCCCGAATGGACAAAGGATCATGACGTACTTGCAGCTTTCGAGAGGTTTGGAAAGAAACTGATTGAGATAGAGAATCAAATTATGCAGATGAATGGTGATCATGAGAAATGGAAGAACAGGTCAGGACCTGTTGAATTTCCATATACTTTGCTCTTTCCCACAAGTGAAGAGGGACTTACAGGCAAAGGAATTCCTAACAGTGTGTCTATATAGAACTAGTATAATCTTAGATTATGGTTCTATATATGTTGGTATTCCCACTATTAACACCAAATAAAATCTCTATTTTTAGAAAGTTTCAGTTACAATAAAGGGATGTAAGGTTGTTGTATTCTGTAACAGTTTGTTTGAAAGTTTCAGTTACAATAAAGGGGTGTTATGTTGTAAGGTTTCGTATTCTGTAGCAGCTTGTTTGGATGATTATTGCCATTAGTATTGTATTTCTATTTTAAATATAATGTTTGTTTTCATTGTCACTTAAATTTTATTGTATTATATTGTTATGTAACAACAAAAAGACTCATTTCACTTATCGACCGCTATGATTTGGTGGGATGGTTACATTATTTCTCTTTACCTTTACGTCCTTATTATTTCATAATCGATTTAAAGAGGAAGAGAGACAACTCAAATGCCAACACAAATAAAAAGAGCCGTGCTTCAAAGTGAAATTCTATTAAGATCCATTGCAAAAGACTAATCGACCAAGTCTAAACTAGCCTTTCAATACCCCTATATTGAATTTTCTAGTCTAAACACTATGCATACACCACACAAGTACTAATCTTAGCTAGCTTCCTTGCAATCAAACTAGCTTTAATCTAATGTATTTAAGTTTCAAGTTTTCTCCGTTTGATCAAATATATGAGATGAGATAGTAACTCACAAGGTCATGTTTCCTTTTTTTATTTTTTTGGTAACGAGGTCACCCAAATTCTATTTTTAGAATAATGAACAAGCTAAGTATGAATTTTCACTATTGTTGGTGTACTTAAAGAGGATAAAAGTAGCTTTTGGTCTAAGCAGCTTTTCTATTCTGTAACAGACTCGACTTTTATATTCAGATTGGAACTGGACTTAAACGTCTTTGGATCCTGCTTAGGGCTGGCTTTCACTTTCATATCAGGAACGTCGACTTGCACTTGCAATATCGAATTTGACTTTCGGGAATCCTTGCTCCTGGCTTATATTCACATAGGCCACTCATAAGAATAAGACGTTCAACTCCGATCCCTAAAACACGTATAATTGAGAGAATCATTATATCAGTGCCTTGGGGGTGTGAGAGAAAGTCTTACGCTCCAACTATCTCTTGTACCCCTAATTGACGCTGAGGAGTCTTCATCTTGGCATCCATCACAACTACCCGGAAAGAGAAAACAACAACAAAAAAGAAAAGGAAAATGAAGAAAAAAAACTGGAAAAAAAGAAGAAGAGAGTAATAGAAAATAGAGAAAAAGAAAAAATAAAGAATATAAATTATAATTAGGGATAATTAATAGACAAAGGGTAATTATGAATTGTGTTAAGAATTCGTGCCCTACTGATTATCTTATTTTCGTCTAACTGTTGCTTATCGATGAAACGGGTTGCCTGACGTGTTCCAAGGTAGCAGTAAAAGAGTAAATAAAGAACACAGTGATTTTTACGTGGAAAACACCCGACTCAAAAAGGTGTAAAAAACCACGACCTGCACCTCTACAGGATTTAACCTCAACTTCACTAGAACTGATTACAAAACTCTTGTAACCAACAAATAGGAATTATAAACTCTAATTCCTAACTACACACACCTCCCAAGGTATGCGTTTACAAAGTCTCTGAGTTTTCCCCAATTCGAAGACTAGCTCCTAGTTCAGTTTATAACACACTAAAACTAATATTACATCAATAGTTCAAACACAATGAACAACTCTAAAAATCAACGCTAAAACTCTTAGCTGGATTCTATACTTAGGATCAGGTTCTTCAATGTGTTTCTTCAGTGATTGAGTAGCACTTCGTGAAATCAATCTGTCGATTGTGCTTTTCTACTTTGTAAGTGCACGAGTTTATTCTGACGGATGTATCTTCTATTTAAGCACAACTCTTCAAAGAGTCATTCTTTATTTCAAACTCCCCCTTCAATCATAACTCTCATTGCATAGAGTTCTACTTCAAGTGAGACTCCCTTTTCAATTCCAACTCTCCAAAGAGTTCGTCAAATTGTACGTTTTGCATAGACTTCTTCAATTTTCAGAATCTTTCTCCTTCTACACATAGGACTCTTAAGGATATACTCAGAAATGAAACTCCTTCTTCACATAAGACTCCTTTTTCAACTCAACTTGATTTCCCTTATCATCAAGTGTTTGCATCAAATTCAACTTGTTCTATTCCCCACGTGATCAGTAAGTTGAAGTTTCCAGTTGCACTGATTTAATTCATTCTGATTTTTAATTATTTATACAGTAGAATGCACTCTTGAACTTGTTGGATCAGTGGAACATGTATATCAACTTGTTTCATTCATATTTTCATTCATCAAAACTTCAAGGTTCCAATAAATTTCTCCTTTTTTATGATGACAAACTCTTGTCTTTGCGTATTCAAACATCTTCACCTGTAGGCACTAAAGTATAAAACACTAGAATGAAATAAGTTAGCAATGGGTTATAAATATTTCACAACCCTCTTATCTTCCCCCTATTGGCATCATCGAAAATCATTTTAATGCAATAATATACTAGCCAAAGTAATTTGTTATGCTATTCATGGCCACTGAGGCTATCACCAAAACAATCAGACAAAGACTTTAGCCAACATAGTAATGTATTAAAGAGAGCAAAAATATGAGTCAATTTAGCAAAGATAATCATTTCATTTAACTGCCAGAGCATGCTCTACATTAAACCTAAGCTAGTACTGAACAAAGCAAAATAACTGAGCATTAAAAAATATGGCATAAAAGTGGGACATGGCTAAGGATACGAATAATGAAGAGCTGATGAGAAAGGTGGAACAGGTGTTATCAACTGTGTCAATTGACGAATGACTTCAATATTTTCATCCCTTTCTCAATCAAGGTCAAGCATCAAAGTCATGATCCTAGCCTGAAGGACCACTTATTCCACTTCATGACTGTCACATGCAGCTTCTAGTTCAGAATTTATCTCAGCTAAATCATTTTTCTTATCATTTTTTTTGCAATGAGTTTTAACCCTTCTTATTGAACCAGGTAGAACAACATGATTCATCTGTTATAAACATCCATTGTTGTTTGAAAAGTCAAACCTAAACTTGGATTGAGAAATTCTAAAAGATCTGAGCCAATTAGCAACTAAAAGAGAGAGTATGTCCCTTTTCATTCTTCAGAACCATATGCTGCATGTAATTGATGATCAAGCTTGGCAAAATGCATGGTACAAAACTAATATTTTGGTTGAGAGAGAAGAAGAAATTCCTGGTGTAGGATTAACTCATTTATGCACAATCATTTAGAGAGAGTCAAAGAAAATTTGGTCAACCAATTCGTCAGCATCATAGGACAAGGGGAGGATGAAGTGTGAGGAATGAAACGGGTGTGCTCAACTATTTCAACTTAGACAACCTATGCTTATATTAGTGTAGAGCATACCTGATAAGAAGAACTTTGTGGTCACAATTGCCTGCGAGTACCTATTTTCTGCACAATCTAATATGAAATTAGGTTAGAAGAGTCAAAAATCCGGAATTAGAACACACAACTAAATGTGCAAGACTGAATCAAATAACATTTTAGCTAATGAGATTAAAAATAAAAATGGCTATTCTAGTCAATCATTAAGGGGAGTTCATGCAATTTTAATCATCCCCAAATCTAGCATATTCCTTTCAAAATGCTCTCTACTTGTACCTTTGGTGCTTCTCCAGTCATTTAAGTAACCCACATAGTCAATATTTTTATAACCCTCAAGAGTGAAATTACTTTCATTTAAATACCATAGTCTCAAGCAATTGATTCCCATAAGATATCTCAAGATTCTTGTGATAACACCAATTCTTATGAATTACCAACAAAATTATCATCAGTTTGTATTGGTGTTATATCTCAAGATTCTTGTGATAACACCAATTCTTATGAATTACCAACAAAATTATCATCAGTTTGTATTGGTGTTATTGATGCATCAATTTCTTGATTTGTTGTTCCCCCTGTCAATATGCCCTCGGTCTATACAATAGTTGAACCAGGTGGTACAATATGTTCCTGTGCATGCTCATCAGTTTCGCTGTCATCCTCTTTTTTTTTAAAAAAAAAAAAGAATCTCTCTTGACTCGCCCTTACACGAGCACTTCAAATCTGATCATCTTTAAAAAGTCTTTTGTTTTAGTTCTCTCAATTTGTTCAGATCTAATAATGGTGCTCTTTTTACCATCTCCAAAAGATCCATTCCCCATTTAAATGTGGTAAGTGAAAGAAACTTTATTTGTTTCCAGTCTTATGCTTTGAGCAAGCTCTATCCATGTAATAATATTGTTTGCCTCCTTTCACTCTCACCTGCAAAATAAATTAGGGGTTAACTTTAGGAACCCAGACAAGCTTAGATCCTTTCTTATGAGAAAAAGAATGTATGAGATTTCTTCTAGCCCATCGAGGCAACAGGTTGTGTGACCCATTTCTCTGACCAGTTTTGACCTTCTTGTTAGCTTGTGCTAACATAGAACCAGATTTTTTTGCTAGGTTTATGCTTCTTGATTTGCTTTTTGCTGCAGCTGGACATTCAGTAGTTGGATGTCCCAGGTTACCACAAATATAACACAGATCTTTAATAGCATTAGAACTTTTATAAAAGCCCAACCCAGCCTTTTCATTGTGAGTTCTTTGACCTAACTTATGAACAATTCTTGAAGAATGTGTCCATCTATTAGCTCTTTCAAGATCAAGTTTTAATTTAGAAACTTCTTGACTCAATTGACTAACCTTTTCTTTTTCACAAAAGAATTCAGGTTTAATCTTAGTCAATTCTGACTCAATTTTTTCTTGCTCCTCGCTTTTGACCTTTTTTTCTTTTTCAGAAAGAGACAGTTTCAAGATTTCAGATTTGAGGGTCAGGTTTGATGAATCAAGTCTGCTAACCTGTTCCTTAAGAGTGCAGTTTTCCTTTTCAACAGTGTTCATACAAGTTTCTAGATCAATAAAATCAAACTTGAGACTTGCAAGATTGTTGAATAACTCATCCCTATCAGAAGTTAGTTCTTGAAAATCATCATTTATAGCACTCATTAAGGAAATAAGTTTTGTTTTAGAAAACAAATGCAACTTTTCTTTAAGTTCAAGTATACTTACCTCAGAAGCATCATCTTCTTCCTCCAAGTCTGAATCTCCAAGAGCCATGAGTCCAGTTTCATCATCTGATTCATCACTTTCAGATGCCCTATAATTTAGATCTTCCATGTCCATCTCGTAGGTCTTCAAATTACCAAATAACTCATCAAAGGACATTCTAGTCAAATCCTTAGCTTCTCTTATGGTTGTAACTTTGACATTCCACTTAGACTTTAGTAGGACTCTCAAGACCTTCTCTATCTGTTCCTCAATAGATAAACCTTTTCTAGAGATGATAACTCATTTACCAACAAAGTTAACCTAGTTATCATTTCTTGTAGTGACTCATTTTTCTCCATTTCGAAAGCCTCATATTCAGTAAAAAGTAATGCAGTTTTGAATTTTCTCACTTGGCTAGTCCTTTCATGTGCATTCACCAATGCATCCCAGATTTGTTAGAATGTTTTTGACTTTTGCATTCTTTTGTAGTGCAACAAGATCTTCCGGGGTGAATTCACTCCTTACCTTTTTCACTTGTTCTCAATCCACTTTCTTTATGAGAATTGTTGGTCCATCAATAATTTTATCCCATAATTCATAATCTACACTTTGAAGAAACGTTTCCATCTAGCTTTTCACTAAATAAAGTGAGAACCATCAAAGAATGGAGGTCTAATAGTGGATTGACCTTCACTATGACAAGTAGGTGGTACGGAATTCATCATATTGATCTTTGTCATAGGTGCTAGCCCTTTTTAAGACAACCTCGCTCTGATACCACTTGTTAAGAACTCGTGCCCTACTGGTTATCTTATTTTCGCCTAACTACTGCCTATCGATGAAACGGGTTGCCTAACGTGTTTCAAGAAAGCAGTAAAATAGTAAATAAAGAACACAGTAATTTTTACGTGGAAAACACCCGACTAAAAAAGGTGTAAAAAACCATGACCTACACCTCTATAGGATTTAACCCCAACTTCACTAAATAACTCTGAGCCTCAACAATGACTGATTACAAAACTCTTGTAACCAACAAATAGGAATTATAAACTCTAATTCCTTTAATACAATGACTAAGAATTATAAACTCTAATTCCTTTAATACAACGACTAAGAATTATAAACTCTAATTCCTAACTACACACACCTCTCAAGGTATGTATTTCCAAAGTCTCTGAGTTTTCCCCAACTCGAAGACTAGCTTCTAGTTCAGTTTATAACACACTGAAACTAATATTACATCAATAGTTCAAACACAATGAACAACTCTAAAAATCAACGCTAAAACTCTTAGCTGGATTCTATACTTAGGACCACGTTCTTCAATATGTTTCTTCAGTGATTGAGTAGCACTTCGTGAAGTCAATCTGTCGATTGTGCTTTTCTACTTTTTAAGTGCATGAGTTTATTTTGGCTGATGCATCTTCTATTTAAGCACAACTCTTCAAAGAGTCATTCTTTATTTCAAACTCCCCCTTCAATCATAACTCTCACTGCATAGAGTTCTACTTCAAGTGAGACTCCTTTTTCAATTTCAACTCTCCAAAGAGTCCTTCAAATTGTACGTTTTGCATAGACTTCTTCAATTTTCAGAATTTTTCTCCTTCTACATATAGGACTCTTAAGGATATACTCAGAAGTGAAACTCTTTCTTCAAATAGGACTCCTTTTTCAACTTAACTTGCTTTCTCTTATCATCAAGTATTTGAATCAAATTCAACTTGTTCTATTCCCCACGTGATCAGTAAGTTGAAGTTTTCAGTTGCACTGATTTAATTCATTCTGATTTTAAATTATTTATACAGTAGACTGCACTCTTGAACTTGCCGGATCAGTGGAACACGTATATCAACTTGTTTCATTCATATTGTCATTCATCAAAACTTCAAGGTTCCAATAAATTGTAATTAGTTGAAACCTTTGGATGGTTATTACCATTCTTGTATCTATGTTATTTTAAATACAATGTTTGTTTTGATATAAACTTGAATTTTATTTTATTTTTTTAAAAAACTAGGAGCTTAAATGTTATTCAAATTGTAATTGAGTACATCATGAATCAAGAATGAAGAATACGCAATCCACTCCATTACATCAGACATAGAACCTACAGCGCTAGCTAACATGTGGGCACACTGTTTCACGTCAATTGAATTTTATGAAAAGATTCATTTTACGTAAATATCTATCCACATGTTGCAGATGGGCAAGAAATATGGTCAGCAATCAACAGTTGGATTCACAAGTACTGCACATGCTAATACAAAACAGATGAGATGATTCAGAAAGACACTGAATTCTTCAAGCCTAGTGGAAGGAACTAGGAGAAGAGGGACAAAGTAACAAGAAGATGAGCCATGGTTGCCTAAAATGCAGTAGGTGGGGTCACCGAGTTCGCGTGAACCCATGCTACTTCCCCATCCTAGATTATAAATAGTAGTGTTATATTTTTAAAAAATATTTAAATATAGATGTGTGAATGTAGCTCGAAGTATTTTCATAATAGTGTACTCGTCCACTCGAAATCCTGCTAATGAGCTGACAGACACACAATGGCGGATCTAACATATATCCAGAGGTTCATCCAAACTCCTCTTGAAAAATTACACTATTTATACACGATTAATTTTTTTTTTATGTATATATAGTATATGTTGAACCCCTTTGATCTTCTAATTCGTGTGTGGACTTTCGAACCCCTTAATGAATGAATATTTTGGCTCCGCTGCAAACACATGCACCATAAATATTGGACTAATTATTCTGTTTCATGCAGCTATCAAAGAACTGATTTGACACATGCACCATAATTATTTGAATTTATTATTATGTTTCATGCAGCCATCAAAAAACTGACACATGCACCACTACGATGATTTAGAAAGATTTGAAAGAAGCTGGCTGAAATTGAAGAATAAATAGTACTCAATATGAACAATGACGAGAAAATGAAGAACAGGATTGGACCTATTAAGATGCTGGCTGAAATTGAAGAAAAAAATGATTTGAAAAAAATAATAAATAAAATTAGAAAACAAGAAAAAAATGTTTAACTGAAATGTGATTATGGACAAGAAAAAAAAAAGAAATAAAAGCTTTAAATGAAATTAAAAAAGAAATAAAAAATATGAAAAAAAAAAAAAGAGAACAAAAAAAGGAGCCAAAACATTATGAGATCAGAATAATCAGATTATGTTTTTAAACGAAAAGAAAAAAGAAAACAAATGATTGTGAATACAAATACAAAAAGAAAACGGTATGTTTTTAAACGAAAAGGAAGAATCGAAAAAGGAAAAAAAGAAAATAGAAAAAAATCAAAAAAAAAGGAAAAAGGAGAAAAAACATGGTAAATATAAATATAATGAGGGATTATGATATTTCGTCATCATACATGACTTACATTCGATGTAGCCATATTTGTCGAAAATATAAAAAAAATATAAAATATAAAATGCAACCAAATAGGGAAAAAAAGAAGAGAAAAAAATATGAAAAAAGGCCAAAAAAGGAAAAGTAAAATGCAAAAAAGAGAAAAAATGAAAGAAATAAAATAAAAGAAGAAAAAGAAATATAGGCTATAGATAATAGAGAGAGAAAAAGAAAGAAAAATCAATGATAGAGACAGAAGAGAGAGAAAAAAGAAATTAAAAAATAAAAAGAGATGTTATAAATTGTAATTTTGAAAGACACTCCCATTTTATTGAAATATAAGCTATTTTTTGTAAGTATCCCTAAAATTAAAGATTGAAGTGCGCGTAATTAATTGTCTTATCTTTATAAAAAGTACTAGATGTCAAGAGTCAGTGCCAACACGAGCCCAATATTGCTATTTTTTTTTGTCTCAATTAAATATAATTTAGATAATCAATCATATTTTAATATGTTTTTAGATATTTTAAGTTGTTAACTATCTTAATTTATAAAATATTTTATGTAATTTTCAAATAATACATGCTATTCTCCTTATTCAAACTTTGTGCCATTGATAGTCAGTTATATTTTTAAAATAATTTAAGTTTTTAATTATTGAGATTTATAATATTTTTTTTCTATTCCAATTTAAGTGGCACTGATATAATTTTGAGAGTTCAATAAAATATTTTATATCTCTAAAAAAAATTTAAGTTGTTAATTATTGTGATTTATAGTAGTATTTTATGTATTTTTATGAAATATATAACAAATTAATTTTTGTAGATACTTTAAGATGTTAACAATTATAATGTTTTTAATGTAATTTTTAAATAATACGTGTTGCTCTTTTTGTCCAAACTTTTGTTGCATTGATAAGTCAATTATATTTTTAACCATTTCAATTTAATCGACACTGATATAATTTTGAGAGTTAATTTTAAGTTGTTAGTTATTATGATCTATAATATTTTTTATGTATTTCTTTAGAATATATAACAGATTATTTTTTTATTTAGATACTTTAAACTGTTAAATATTATAATTTATAATACTTTTTATGTCATTTTCATATCTATTATATAATTTACTTCCATTTTAGAGTTCCTTAATATACTAGAAAATTTTCAATAATGGTTAAAAAGTTAGCAACTAAACTTTCATATCTTTGATGTTCTAGGTTTCTGTGTGTGCTTCTAGGGCTAATTAATTAAGGGTGACAAAAAAGTTTTAAAATTAAAAAAGAGTGACACAAGTTTTAAATATTGAGTAGAGGTGACGATTTTAAGTTTATTGTTAATGACACTAATTTTAAAATCCTCAAATTTTATTATTTACACAAAGATCCCTACCTCATATTTACACAAAGATTCATGTAGCAACTTCAACAGTTGCTGCAACAACTTCGATAATTGATGTAATACAACAACTAACAGTCGTTGTTGCAGCAATTACCGTAGTTGCTGAAGTAACTCTCGTAGTTGTTAAACCAACTCTCGTAGTTGCTGAAGCAACTCTCGTAGTTGCTAAATTTGCTAAATTATTTCTTCATTGATTTTTAAAAGAAATCAAAAAATTTCTTCTCAAACTTTTTTAATTTTTTTTTATAAAAATAGTTCATGAAAAAAAAAAAAAGGAAGAACAAAATGAAAAGAGAAAGAAAAAGAAGAAGAGAAAAATCGTTAGAGAGAGAGAAAAAATGAGGAGAAAGAAAAATAAGAAGAAAGATTGAAAGATAACAAAAAGGGAAAACTCTAAAATTTGAAATTTGGAGTTGAGGACTTTTTAAAAAATTATACTTTACACCACCCCAAATAATTTAATCACAATTTAATGAAGCTTTGACCTTAACTGATCAAAGTTGTCACCATTCTTAATTTAAATACTTTTTTATCACCTCCCACTCAATTTTTTCGTGTTTCTATTTTTAGGGCAATTTATAAGAAGGGGAAAATTCAAAGGTACAAAAAATGAAAAGAAAAAGAAATAATGAAATAAAGTAGCCATATGAAACAATTTCTTTTTTCAAGAAAAGGATTAAGCCAGAATCGACACGCTTCACCATTGAACTTTTTTTTGCCGGGTCAAGTTGGGTTATAAGTTAGATGGATCAATAATCAATTTGAAGTTCTGAAGTGATTTCTGTTCACTCTTTCGTATTATATTATTCACACTTGAGTTGACAAATTTTGGATGTGAAGGGAAGTGTTAGCAATCTCACATCGAAAAAAGATAATTGATCTTCTTATATAGATAGATTTGGACAATCCTAATTCTATAAGCTTGTTTTTGAATTAAGTTAAGACTTAGATCTAAGATCCATTTTTTTTGCATGATATCAGAGTAGATAATGGATAATTAATCTCTTTGTATGGATTTATAGTCTTACACAATCCTCATCTTGTAAGCCATCTTTTGAGATTAAGTTAGGCGAAAATCCATTTCTTTCACAAAAACTAATATATCCGCTTTACCCACTATCTGTCTTTCTCTTCTCTTCTGAAAAAAGTCTACAATATGAGTGTTCATGGTTTGGATAAAAACAAAAAATCGAATCAAACCAATTAAACAAATCAAACTTTATTTGATTTGATTTTGCATTCTTAAAAAATCAATAATATTTGATTTGATTTTTATTTTATTAAAAAAAAATCAACATATTATATAGGAGTGTGTGTATATATATTTATTTATTTACTAATTCGCCTCTTCATCTGTCTTATGTTTATTCTTTTCTTGTGGTGTAAAGTGTTTCCAAGAGTGATTTACTTAATAACGTTTCTCTATTTGAAGAATGAGTGATAAAGTTTTGATGCATCATGAACAGAAATTATTATGAGAGACTGCTTCTAAATCCCTCTGTTACATTACTCTTTCAAATTATATGTCCAAAGGCAAAAAATATTCTTAATTTTTGAGTCCACAAAAAGTACTAATACCAAACAGCTCTTAATAAGAAGATATTTAAATAATTAATCCAAAATGATCTTCCATGGCACGATTTGTTGTCAAGTTTAATACACCTTATACATGCATGTACGTTCTATGTGTGTGTGCATTTATCATATAAACATAAAAAAGGAGAAAGAAAAATGTTCGTTCAAATGAATAATTGACTGGAGATTTTCGTGCATCACACACACACAGAGACTAGTATATATGTACTTTCTTGTCAACTTTCTAAAGTCGGATACTTCTTGTATTCCCTCCGTTTAAAAAACAATCAGAACTTTTTTTTTTTAGTCTGATTAAAAAAGAATGCTTCTCTTCTTTTTTAATCAATTTTTTAGTTTTAACTTTCCACGTGGCATACTTAAAACGACAAGATTGAAGAGCATTTTGGTACATTAGACTTCTCTTTAATTTAAGACTACAAGATTCAATAGTCTTCTTCATTTTTTTAAACTCCGTACCAAGTCAAACTAGGTCATTCTTTTTTAAACGGAGGCAGGAAGCATCATTTATTAGCTACAATGTTAGACGATCAAATTTGACAAGATGTCTCTACACAGGGTTTCTTCCTTTTTAATTTGATTGTTCTTGGTTTCTCGATCGGCTACTAGTTTCATTGGAATCACCACAACATTAGCTAGCTAGGTACTCTAGCAGTTGGAACTTTGAAGAGCTGATATTCTCAGAATAATGTCTAATTCTGAATTTGCATATATATGATCGACAAGGTTTTATTTCTATGGAACAGTTATCCTGGTGCGAGCCTGCTTCATGTGCAGGGGCAGGGAGGACAGTCGCGGACCCAGATTTTTTAGGTTGTGGGTATTCAAAAAAAAAAAATTTAGACCCAGTTTTTTTAGGTTGTGGGTGCTCAAAAAAATATATTTACTAAACAATGCAGCTACAGAGATTCGATCCCAGGATGGGAGACGTGAAAGTTATGTTTAAAGTTAGAGCACCCAACCATGATTTTGTTCTCTGAGTGCTTTTGTGTATATTTTACCATTTTTCACTATTTCTTATATAATTATACCTCTTCTACGTCGAGTTTAGTGGGTGCTCGAGCACCCAAAAATTGCACGTCGGTCCGCCCATGGGAGCGGACCTACGTGGTTGAACTCCTCGGTAAAAAATTATGTTGTATATATATAATGTAGAAAATTTATATTTATGTACATATATTAAATTTGAACCACTTGTACCAAGGATGTTAGATAGCTCAATAGCACTGTACTTCACTTCTGGGCCTTATGCTCCAGCCCCATGTCGCGGTTTGATTCCCGCTGGGGCGCATGCATCTTTTTTAAAAAAAAAAAATGCTAGCTCCTTGAAATTGTATTTTATTGGCTTATTCACACATTTATATTTTCATTTTTCAAACTCCATGAAAAAAAATCCTGAATCCGCCACTGCTCGCTCATGTGGAGACTAAAACATAACTATGGCAACTATGGAGATAATTAACTTCCTGCAACTTTTGCTCTCCTATTTTCACATTCGGTTTAATAAGTTTCAACATCTCTCCCCCTTCCATACTGAATGGTGCTCCGAAGACGGATGCAAACAATGGCGCACGCAAGTCTTTTTTTTTGTGTGTGTGTTTTAATTCTTGTTTTCGTAAGTAGATTTCTATCAAAGCGAAACTTTTTTTTTTTCTTTTGAGTTAATGGTATAAAAACATATCTAAATTCTGTCATCTTTTCATCATGAGTTTTAGCCTCAACTATCCATTGATTATTTACCTCCCTAAACTATCACTTTTTAGTGAGTTTCACACCATAAAACGTTTACTCTCTTTCATTAAAAGACACTTCAATGTTGAGTTTGACATGCACACCTTGTTGATTGGAATTAATATTTGACCAAATCAAAATCAACACATGAGGTTTATTTCAATATAAATGGAGTGATAATTAGGTATGTAAGTAGAATAGAGAATAATTGAGATGTGAAACTCCCAAAAACATAATGATTTGAGTGTATTTTTTTATCATTAATTTTTTTAAAGAAATAAAACTGAATAGAAGTGAGAAATTGAAAACGTTACTATGAGGGGGGTTGCGTCATGGATATATACTCTTTTTGTCATCTCCTTTTTCCTAGTTTTATTGCCAACTAGCTAGCTAGCTAGCTAGTAATTTTTGCTATAAATATGAGACATCAAAATTCCAAAACTTCACAACCAAAATCTCTCTTTTCTTCTCTTGGTAGATCAATAAAACTATAATATTTGTGTTCAAATAGTTAATCATGTCTCTAGGCAAGATTGTGGATGCCATCATTGGTAAAGAAGATGAGAAAAAAGTGAAAGGAAAAGTGGTGTTGATGAAAAGAAATGTTTTGGATTTCACTGACAAAAGTTCCTTAATTGTTGATGATACTGCTGATTTCCTTGGCCACAAGGTCTCTTTCCAGTTGATCAGTTCTACTCATGCTGATCCTGGTTAGTAACGATTTCATGGTTCGATTTAAATCGATTTTATTTTGAAAAGAATCAAACAACCAAGTTGTTTTCTTCACATGTTGAAATCAAATCAACTAAGTCGATTTTTCATTTTGTTGGTTTTCTTTTTGGTCTATTCAGCTATTTTTTTTTTCCCCTAAAAAGGGTCACAATATATATAGAGAGAGATATTAGTTCTAAACACTTACTAGAGTGACTATATTTCCATCATATATAATAGTATTGTGTCAGTTATTCCTTACACGGGATGGGATCACAAGATATTTCATAAGATTATTTTATTTTACCTTCTATATGGAATAATATTTCCACCAACTTAGTATAAGATAATTTCGAGATTAGTTAATATTTCAAACCAAATATGATATAAAGTTGATTTCAAATTATATCCTGAATTATTATTTTTTATCACATGTACCAAACGACTTCTGAGAAAAGAAAAGAACGAACTATATATGTAATTAAGTTATACACGTAGCTTCCTTCAAAAAATTGTATGCGTTTGTCCAAGAACTTGGTCATTTTTAAAATAAGTGTGGAACTTAATAAAACTTCGAGTCACTGAGATATCTTAACGATAATTGAATGGCATAATAGATCAAAATGCCCTTTTCAACTTACAATCTTACATCTATACCCTCCAAGTTTGGATTAGACACTAAAAACTTATATAAAGTTGAACAAGTACACACACGCATCCTATGTAGGATGCGAATTGGCTACATAGGATATGTCTATTTGCTCAACTTTATACAAGTTTAAGTGTCTATTTATGCGTACCCAAAGTAAGTTGGAGGCATAGATGAAAGTTGAAGCCAAGTTAAAAGGGCATTTTTATCTATTATTTCTAATTGAATTAGGCATGATGAAAAATCAAAATGACTTGACAAGTTGTTTTTAACCTGAAATAAATTTTGGATTAATTATCAAACTAAAGGCTACTCCTACAATTTAAACTAGAAACTGAAGGCAAGAATTGAATTACTATAAAGCCAAGCACCTAAATTGGGTAACCATGCACATCACAAAAATTTAATATGTATCATAAAATTTTAAAAATTTATACATACACATTTATATAGTGTTCTGGATTTTTTGCAGAAAATGGTATAGAAGGGAAACGCAGCAATCCAGCATACTTGGAGAACTGGATTACAAATACAACCCCAGTAATAGCAGGTGAAACAACTTTTAGTATCACATTTGATTGGGATGATGAACAGTTTGGAGTACCAGGAGCATTCATCATCAAGAATTTGCATTTCAGTGAATTCTTCCTCAAGTCACTCACCCTTGAAGATGTCCCTAATCATGGCAGAATCCATTTTCTGTGCGATTCTTGGGTTTATCCTGCTTCTAAATACAAGTCTGGTCGCATTTTCTTCGCGAATCAGGTACATTTAATTAATTCATAATGCATGTAACAAGACTTCTTTTTCAAGTGTCTGAGCACATGTTTTGATTCAGGCTTATCTCCCAAGTGAAACACCAGAACCGTTGCGAAGATACAGAGAAGATGAGCTTGCAACCTTGAGAGGAGATGGAACCCAAAAGCTAGAGGTATGGGACCGGGTTTATGACTATGCTTACTACAATGACTTGGGTGAACCAGACGAAGGCAAAGAGTTTGCCAGGCCTGTCCTAGGAGGGTCCTCTGAGTACCCGTATCCTCGTAGATGCAGAACAGGTCGCGAACCAACCAAAACAGGTTAAGACATTCACAAAACTTTTTAGTTTTGTAACACAAGTAATATAATAATCTCAACTTTCACTATCTGCATTTTCATATTAGAAGAGAGAACTGTCTTGACAGTTGCATTTCATTCTCTGCAGATCCTAATTCTGAGAGCAGGATTCCATTAGCTTTGAGCTTAGACATATATGTGCCAAGAGACGAGCGATTTGGTCATGTGAAGATGTCAGACTTCCTGGCATTTTCCTTAAAATCCATTACGCAGCTGCTTTACCCTGCATTTAAGGCATTGTACGATAACACTCCTAATGAGTTTGATAGTTTTGATGATGTACATAAACTCTATGAAGGCGGAATCAAGTTGCCTCAAGGCCCTTTGCTGAAAGCCATTACCGATGGCATTCCTTTGGAGATTCTAAAAGAAGTCTTTCATTCTGATGGTGAAGGCCTATTTAAGTTCCCAACTCCTCAAGTTATTCAAGGTAATTATCTAAATTTCTATATGATCAAACATATTATTTTTCACACCTTCACCTTCGGCAATCTAAATATTATTGGTCTGCTTAGAGGATAAAACTGCATAGAGGAAGGATGAAGAATTTGGGAGAGAAACGTTGGCGGGAATCAATCCTGTCTCAATCAGTAGACTCCAAGTAAAGCTTTAATTCATCTGAATTGCTACTCTTTTAGGATATGAAAATCTTGCTTTAGTTTACTTTTACTTTCGTGATTTTTTCTTATGTATTTTGAAAATGTTGGCTTATCTAATATCTGCAGGAATTTCCTCCGAAAAGCAAGCTGGATCCTAACATATATGGCAACCAAAACAGTACAATTACAAGAGAGCAAATAGAGGATAAGTTGGATGGACTAAAAGTTGATGAGGTAATTTCTACTTTAATTTTGACACTAACTACATTCTTCAATCATGTTGTGTGAGTAGATTGTAGTGACAAGAGTTGGTACTATTATTTAACAGGCAATCAAGGCTAACAGGTTATTCATATTGAACCACCATGACGTTATTATGCCATACTTGAGGAGAATTAACACGATGACGAGCACAGAAACTTATGCCTCGAGAACTCTGCTCTTCTTGCAAGATAATGGAACTTTGAAGCCATTAGCCATTGAACTAAGCTTGCCACATCCAGACGGAGATCAGTTTGGTACTGTTAGCAAAGTATATACACCATCTGATCAAGGTGTTGAAGGTTCTATCTGGCAGTTGGCCAAGGCCTATGCAATAGTGAATGACTCAGGAGTTCACGAGCTCATCAGTCACTGGTAAAACCTGTCAGAAACCCTTATGCAAAAAACAACTTACCCATAACCAAATTCAATGTATTATTGTGTAATAGTAATTGGAAACATTTGTTGCTACCTTCTCAGGTTGCATACCCACGCGGTGATCGAGCCATTTGTGATTGCAACAAATAGACAACTAAGTGTGCTTCATCCCATTCATAAGCTTCTCCTTCCTCATTTTAATGACACGATGAACATAAATGCTTTAGCTAGACAATTCTTGATCAATAGTCTTGGAGCTATTGAGTTGACTTTTTTTCCTGCCAAATATTCCATGGAAATGTCAGCAGTAATTTACAAAGACTGGATTTTCCCTGAACAAGCACTTCCTGCTGATCTCATCAAAAGGTAATTGAAAAGCGACAATGGGCTGATAAACTTTATACTTAATCAGAGTATAAATTCACTAATATTTTCGGAGTTAACTTTCTTGCTAACCTGACCATAGTGTTACTCTATTGCAGGGGAGTGGCTGTTGAGGACTCGAGCTCCCCACATGGCATTCGCTTACTGATTCAGGACTATCCATATGCTGTTGATGGGTTGGAAATCTGGTCAGCAATCAAAAGTTGGGTAACAGAATACTGCAACTTCTATTACAAATCAGATGACGCGGTACAAAAAGACACCGAACTCCAAGGCTGGTGGAAGGAACTCCGCGAAAAAGGACATGGTGACAAGAAAGATGAGCCTTGGTGGCCTAAAATGCAAAATCGACAAGAGCTCATAGAATCTTGCACCACCATAATATGGTTAGCTTCAGCACTTCATGCAGCAGTCAATTTTGGACAATACCCTTATGGTGGTTACCTCGTTAATCGCCCTAGTTTAAGCCGGAAGTTCATGCCAGAACCGGGAAGTCCTGAGTATGAAGACCTCAAGACAAATCCAGACAAGATATTCCTCAAAACAATCGTTCCTCCCTGCAGACACTGCTTGTAATTTCCGTCTTAGAGATCTTATCAAGGCATGCTTCGGATACATTTTACCTCGGACAAAGGGAATCACCAGAATGGACAAAGGATCAAGAACCACTTTTAGCTTTTGAGAGGTTTGGAAAAAAGCTGAGTGATATTGAAGATCAAATTAGGCAGATGAATGCTGATCATCAGAAATGGAAAAACAGGTTAGGGCCTGCTAAAGTTCCATACACTTTGCTCTTCCCCACAAGTGAAGAGGGACTTACAGGCAAAGGAATTCCTAACAGTACCTCTATATAGAACTGTAGTTCTATACATGTATAAATACTAAATAAAGCCTCTATTTTAAGAAAGCTCCAGTTACAATAAAAGGTGCAATGTTGTAATAAGCTCTTCTATGTATTGTATTGTTATTTAAGTATAATGTCTGTCTTGACTATTACTTAATTCTATTGTATCGCATTGTTATGTATTTAGTATTTCTCAGTCTTTACTTTTGGGCATAGTTATGAATATGGTATTTATGTGTCCCACTGAAACATTTAATTTTGACTTTGTTCGAAACTAGTTAATTGAATGTCATTGTCAAAAGAACCAACGCAACTCAACACATTTCACTAACTTAACAAGGAATCTTATATACGGAGGAAGTTACAAAGTTGCAATCTATTAAACACTTGATAGATTATGATGTCTTAAGAAGTAAAAAGAGCCAAAAGAGAGACAAATTTTCATACTTTTGGACTCTTGGCGAATAGTGATGCTAACTCTATTTAGTAACATAATAATCTTTTTAATGAAAGAAAATTGTTTTAACTAATGGTCTTAACTTTCTAAGATTCCTTCCACAATGAAAACAGAAATTTCATTTTCGATGGTACAAGTATAGTCAGGAGTTGGAAATACATCAAAGGCACCTACTTGAGAAAGTGGGATTTTAGCTGTATTTTTTGGTACATATGCATTTATCTGCGCTGCTTCCATGGGACAAATACTTCTATCTGTTAGGTTGCCAAGGTTTTTTCCTTTTAGAAGAAACAGCACTGTCATCGCTACGTCGAACACCAAAGGAATAAGTAATCTCAATGAAAATATGCAAGGCGTTACACTCGAGGGTGTGGCCTACTAGTTAAAGAAATCGGTGAAAATCATGGGGTACCATGGGTCAAATCCAGCAGAAACCAAAAATATAAGTGACATTTTTCCTATCCGTATAATTCTTCGTAGCTGGTGGAATAGTCGAGGTCTGTGTAAACTAGCCACTGAAACCACCATGACATGGTTATAAACTTGGGATTAAAAAGTGATCAGGAAGCTGCAAAGAATAATCTTTTATGAATTTCTTGATCACCTTAGTTATTAAAGTAACATTCCGTTCAGAAGTGCATTATCTTTCTCTAACATTTGTCTATAACAGAAAAAGTAGATAAGTGTCTTGATCATAACACAACCATGTCCTTTGCCTATAAATTCATAGTTACTTTCATTTGGCCTAAACACCACTAAAGATCCTATAGGAGTCATATACAAAGAGTTAACTAATGGCATCAGCTAGTACACCTGAAAACAAAAAGATCAATGGCACTATTGTCCTTATAAAAAAGAGAGCTTTAGAACTTGTTCCATCTGAAGTTGTTCAACATCAAGCTTATGAGATTCTTGGGCATAAGGTCACCTTGCAGCTTATCAGTTCTGTTATTGAAGATTCCGGTGATTACTTTTCTCTTTTTCAAATTCTCCTCCATTTTTTTTCTTCGTTCTGGTTATCTTTTTGCTAGTAGAAAATATACTGAACTTCTAGTACTTTATATATGTTTTGTAAGACATGGTCCAACATAACTGGAGCGACATGCTTGAAATTAAGGCTTAGTTATTGTTGTACTAATATTTGTAAATCTGATATGTATCATTGGTCTTGTGCAATAGGTGCATTTTTAACTCTTGCATGATGGTAATTTCTAAGTTGATAACTTTATTCTTTAAGGGAAAGAAATGAAAGGGAAACTTGGGAAACCCACTCCCTTGAGAGATGAGAATAGCTTAGGCAATGAATCAAAGTTCAGTGTCACATTTGATTGGGATGAAGAATTTGGAACTCCAGGAGCATTCATCATCAAGAACTTTAATGCTAGTGAGTTCTTTCTCAAGAAACTGACTCTTGAAGTTGATGATCCAAGTGGTATACATTTTGTCTGCAATTCTTGGGTTTATCCAGCTGAAAAGTACAACTCAGACCGCGTTTTCTTTGTCAATCAGGTGAGCATAATATGAAAAATATTGAATTTTTCCTGAAAATAAAAAAAAAGATAAGAGCCACCTGCTTAATTATCTTACATTTGGACAATATTTGTTGACTTGATGCAGGCTTGGCTTCCGAGTGAAACTCCAGTACAATTACGCTGGTATAGGGAAGAGGAATTGTTGAACTTGAGAGGAAATGGAATTGGAAAACTCGAGGAGTGGGACAGGGTTTATGACTATGCTCATTACAATGACCTTGGAGATCCAGAAAAGGGTTCAACTTACGTCAGGTCAATCCTAGGAGGATCTGCAAAGTATCCTTATCCACGTAGAGGAAGAACCGGAAGACCACCAACAAAAACAGGTAACTTATTTCTGGATCACACTGATCTTTACTATAGGACAAACCATTTTTCAGCATGTCTGATTTCCTCAAATTTTGAACAGATCCTAATTCCGAGAGCCGGCTGCCACTGCTAATGAGCTTTGGCATTTATGTTCCACGGGATGAGAAGTTTGCACCCTTAAAGATGACGGATTTTGTCAGTATAGCACTTAAGGTCATCATTCAGCTCCTTGTCCCCGAGCTCGAGTCTTTAGGAAACATCAGCCTCAATGACTTCAACAGCTTTGAAGAGATTTTAAAAATTTATGGAGGAGGAATCAATCTTCCAGATGATCTTTTGCTGAGAAGTAGTACAGAGATGCTCAAGGAATTTATTCAAATTGCTGGTCAGGAGTTCCTTAAGTATCCGATGCCACAGGTTATAAAAGGTACTTTTGGATGAAAGAGTAACAGTAAGTCAATCTCCAAAGAGAACATTTCCTTTTTGCTTTATTCTTTCTCAAAGTTTTACATGGTTGCAACAGCGGATAAGTCAGCTTGGAGGACTGACGAGGAATTTGCAAGAGAGATGCTGGCTGGAATAAACCCTGTCTGCATTTGTGGCCTTAAAGTAAGCTTATATTATCTATTCTTCCTCTAGAAGTTATAATCTTGTCTATATGAAAAGAAAGGAGAAAGGAACCAAACATAAAGTATTCTTAAGTCCTAACTTCTAAGCGAAATTCATGATCCCTATCTCTCGTCACTGTGAACGAATCTGAAGTTACTTATTTTTAGTTGAAAAGTGATGGATAAACTCTTGTTTCTGCAGGAGTTCCCTCTGACTAGTAAGCTGGACCCTAGAGTCTATGGCGACCAAACTAGCAAGATAACCAGAAAACACATACAAAATCAGTTAGATGCATTGACTATAGAGGAGGTTCTCATGAGTTGATATTATAATACTTCTGAGATACCTATTTAACTAAATTGGACCTGTATCTGATACATTTTACCTTATTAGGCCATCAAGGCAAATCAGCTTTTCGTACTGAATCATCATGACACAGTTATGCCATATCTGAGGCAGATCAATATGACCAGTGCAAAAATCTATGCCTCAAGAACTCTCCTCTTTCTACAAAAAGATGGGACTTTGAAGCCGCTAGCCATTGAACTAAGCTTGGCTCATCCTGATGGAGATCAACATGGTGCCATTAGCAAAGTTTTTACACCACAGGAAGATGGCGTTGAGGCTTCCATATGGCAATTGGCTAAAGCTTATGTCTCAGTCAATGACTCTGGAGTTCATCAGCTAATTAGCCACTGGTGCTGAAACATGCAAAAACGCCATTTATTGGAAATGATCATCAACTTAGTTTGTTTTGTTATCATAAATCTCTTTGATAATATGTCTTTTTTTCCCCTCAGGTTACACACTCATGCCACAATCGAGCCATTTGTGATTGCGACAAACAGGCAGCTAAGCGTGCTTCATCCTATCTATAAGCTTTTGCATCCACACTTCCGTGATACAATGCACATAAATGCTTTGGCTAGACAGACTCTACTTAATGCTGGAGGAATTCTTGAGCAAACAGTTTTCCCTACAAAATATGCCATGGAGATGACATCAATAGCTTACAAGGACTGGATTTTTCCTGAACAGGCCCTTCCTGCTGATCTCATCAAGAGGTAATTCACTACTGAATCCTGCAATTTACTTAAAAGGATTCAAAAAGTTCACATTTGAACAAATATTGCTGAAAAGCTTTTCTGATTTGTATTTTGCCGTAGAGGTGTGGCAATTGAGGATCCTGAATCTGAACAAGGTGTCCGCCTACTGATTGAGGACTATCCATATGCTGTGGATGGGCTAGAAATATGGTTGGCAATCAAAAGCTGGGTTCAGGAGTACTGCACCTGCTATTACAAAACAGATGACATGATTCAGAAAGATACTGAACTCCAAGCCTGGTGGAAAGAACTCAGAGAAGAGGGACACGGTGACAAGAAAGATGAGCCATGGTGGCCTAAAATGCAGACCCTCAGAGAGCTAATTGACTCCTGCACCATCATTATCTGGATCGCTTCTGCTCTTCATGCAGCCATCAATTTCGGTCAGTATCCTTATGGTGGCTACCTACCAAATCGCCCTTCAATGAGCCGAAGGTTCATGCCTGAACCAGGCAGTCCAGAGTATGAAGAGCTGAAGACAAACCCTGAAAAAGGATATCTGAGAACAATTACACCACAACTCCAGACTCTAATCGGAATTTCTGCTATCGAGATTTTGTCAACACATTCTTCAGATGAAATTTACCTTGGTCAAAGAGACACTCCTGAATGGACTAATGACAAAGAGCCATTACAAGCTTTTGAAAGATTTGGAAAGAAGCTGGCTGAAATTGAAGAAAAGATTATAAAGATGAACAATGACAAGAAAACGAAGAACAGGATTGGACCTATTAAGATGCCATATACATTGCTTTATCCTAAAAGTGAACCAGGACTTACTGGCAAAGGAATACCAAACAGTATCTCTATATAAAGTTGTTATCTATACCATCACTTTGGGTATAAGATTCAACTTTATTAGCACTATACTTCAACAATATGCTTCCTAATTATCTAGGTTGGAAGTCAAAGACTAAAACAGCAACAGTTAATGACTAATATTTGAATTATCTACTAAATTTTGGAAATAATATTTCTACTATATATGAAAATTGGTACTATGATTTTACATTTTCTCTTCCAAGCCTTAGTTCTGCATATATTTGCTAGAGGAGAAACATAGATTGTTTTTTTTCTCATTGGAACATTCCCTGCAAGTTTATTGAATTGTTGAACTACTTCATACTAAAGTTTAAACTGATGACACTTTTATTTACTTATTTATATCGTCAACCCACCCTCCAAAGGGACTGTATTATTATCTAGAGGTTAAACGTGTGAAAATTCTTCCATCATGGATGAGGATGACGATGAGACTTCAACTCAAGACCTTTATCTGCTAGCTATAATACCTACCATGTAATAGAGAACGTACCGTTGAGCCTAACTTAACATCGTCTAATAGAGAACGTACCGTTTAAACTGTTTTATATTCATTTTGTTTGTTTTCTTTTAACATTGTTTCTATTTCTTACTTCTTTATTTATGATGAATACTTTCTATGAATTTTAACATGTATGTTAATTTTAATGCTAAAGTTCTTTTGTATTTTTTAAAAAAATTATAAGCACCAGTAAGTGACAATTTTTATTTGCACTGCTTTTTTCTTTCTCAAAAAACGAGCTTGAACACAAATTTACTAGAGTTTGTTTATAAATTTCAAGTTATGTGAGGAAATTTTAGCAACTCAACTGCTTGACCATTTGAACTTTCACCTTGTCGACGAACCTCAATTTTTCACCTTGTCTGCGAACCTCAAATTTATAGGAATTCTTCTAGCATAAATCTATACTATTACATGCATCTAATTTAGTTCGACTTCGTGAACAAAACAACGCACTCATTTAAAAAAAATAATTATTGACATAACTATTTTATCATAGTACTCCTATTAAATGATGTTTATTATTGTATTTTGAAATTAATTTGAAAAAAAAAAAAGTAATTAATATTAAGGGTATAACAGGAAAAAAATTATCTTTTCTTGATTTGTTAAAAATGAAAAGTAAAAAAGAAAATTAAATTAGTAAAATAGTGATAAGTAAAAATGAATAGAAGGAGTAAAAATCACGATAAGTACTTTATTACCGAGGAACTAATAAAATACACCACTCCCTCTATCTCATTTAAGTTGGGCATATTTTATTTTACACAATGATTAAGAAATAATAAATTGAATGATGAGCTTTACTATTTTATCCCTTACCCATATTAATGATATTCATTATTGGGCATAAGATTGGACATCGAAATTGGAATTATTCACTTTTAATGTATATTATATTATCTGTAGGGGTAAAAAAAAAAAAAAAGTTACGTAATCAGTTCTATTCAAATTTAATAAGTGATCAACTAATAGAAGACACTTATTTTTAATACTAAAATGTCCAACTAAAATGAGACGAGAGAATAATAACATTAGGGGGACTAGTGTAAAAGTGGAAGAGTAAACGGTCAAATTAAACAAACAAAGTTTTTAGATGATTATCTTAGAAAATTGGTGAGAATAAATGATTTCCAACTACTTGTTTATTCAATTAATAATGCAGCAATACCATGCACTAGGTAGACTTGGTTAACTTGAATGTTCACCTTTTATTTTAAAAAAAATTCCCCTCGTCATCTCCCCCATTAATACAAATGAATTTCTGAGGTGTCATACATGATACACTCATAAGATAATGAAATCAATTAAGGCCGGCCAATTTTTCATTTATTATTCATCTGTTTTTTTTTTCAAACTTTTCTTAAAACTAGAGCTGCATGCATGGTTGAATCCCAAGATTCAATGAAAGAGGAGGGCAATTTTGGAAAACAATAAGAAAAAAAACACAAATTCCAACACTTATTATAGACTGCTGATCTCCCCCATTAGTATATATAAAGCTCCTTTCTTAATCATCTTAGGCTTCTAACGAAGTTTTCAAAATTTTGTTAAGGACTAAACAGAAAATTATGGCATCCACTGTCAAATTCATGTGCAATATTCTTAAAAATACTCTTCTAGGCAGCGATGGTAAGTGTTTCAATTTCAACATTTAATTGTCCTCCACTATTTCTTGACACATTTTTACCTTTGTAAATTCTACTACATTTCTACATACTCCCTAGCCAAGTGTAGTATATGTTGTTTCATGCACATGTAGTGTATTCAACTTTTAGATAAATAATTACAGTAATTTAGGTCATTCTGATTATGTCTAAACTTCAACAATTGTGCATGGCGCTGTCAAACATTTGTAGGGGTATCCGATCCTTTAAAAATATTTCTGCTCTCGTATTCGATACATACCTCTTGATATTTTTAAAGAGTCTACTTAGCAATATTGAAGTATGATAAATGGGCAAAGCGTACTTACATGCATGCAAAGACTTTCTTTTTTTTTTTGCTATAATTACATGTACCCCTTTCTTGTACAGATAAGTATCAGAAGCTATCTGATATAAGTAGAATGAAAATATCTGAAGATGGTGAAAGCAAAAAAGTTAAGGGCACAGTTGTTTTGATGAAGAGGAATTTCTTTGATTTACACGATGTGAAGGCATCTATTGTCGATCGAGTTGATGAAATACTTGGACATAAGGTCTATTTGCAGCTCATCAGTGCTGTCCAGGCTGACCCTACAGGTATGTTACCAGTTTCGTGATTAGTTATAGTCAGAGTCGGATTCTTGACTTGAAAACTGACACATTCAATCTTTAATGTACGTTTAATTCAAATAATTTTATAAGGATACATAAATTCAAAAGTATTTCCTTGATTTATTGAAATCGGCCTCTCTTGAAATAGTAAATATACAAAAGTTAATAGATCTCCACCTTATCCAAGAAAAAAAAAGTAATTGCTTCATTGGTTATATATAGTAATTATTTTGGTTGTACTTCCATATACTTGAAAGTACCAACATTAATTTTCCTTGTATTTCGATTTTGTTGATGTTTACGAAAAGCATCCTAAATTTTTATTTTCATAAAATAACTCCATTTAATTTATACTCATTTTAAAGTCTTTTTTTATCAAGTATTTTTGAAAAAAAAATACATGTAAATTTTTATAGCAAAACGCATTTCAAACTTTGAAAATTTCCAATAGTGTTTTTTTTTTTTGTTTTAATTTTCATTATCAATCGACTACTAATAATCTCTCGATGGGCGTTGTTGTTCAATCTAATTCCCCATGAGCTCTGTATTAACAAATCAAACATGAGCGATTTTATTTTCATGATCAATTTGCTATGATGAGCGTTCTTGTTTACTCAATGACTGTGTTTCTATGTGTTACGAGGCTAATCTTGAGGGAGGTCTCTAAAATTATTATAAAATATAATTTACTTTGTCATGTCAGAATTTTTAATGAAACTTGAGGTGAATACGTGAAATCTCTAATATTTTTTTAAAATATAATTTACCTTGTCATGTCTGAATTTGTAATTAAACTTGAGGGGATGTCTCTAAATCATATCTAAGCTATAATGTACGTACTTTGTTATGTCAATTTTGAAGTTAGATTAGCCAAATGATTTTGTCAGATAAAACCTTTTAAGTGTTGTGATTTTATTAATCCAATTTAATGTCAAACACTTTGCTTCTTAAATTTACATAGTTGTGTGGCCTTTTGATATTTAACCCTTAGATAACAACCTTAATTAGCTACATTCCATTGTCGGGAATTCTTGATGTTTAGGCCAGCAAATTTCATTTTCATTTTCTTCGTAGTAAAACAGTTTTTATTCAACTAGTTGGCCTTTCTGCAGCTAATGAGTATAGAGGAAAACTTGGAAAGCCAGCGTACCTGGAGAATTGGGCAACCAGTATCACACCTTTGAGTGCATCTGATGCTACATTTGGTGTCACATTTGAATGGGATTTAGCATGTGGAATTCCAGGGGCTTTCATTATTAAGAACTTTCATCAAAAGGAGTTCTATCTAAAGACACTTACACTTGATGATGTTCCTGGCCATGGCCGAGTACACTTCATTTGCAATTCATGGATTTATCCTGATAAGTACTACAGAAGAGATCGTATTTTCTTCTCCAATGAGGTATAGTTTTGCTTTTCAGTGCCAAGGATTGTTTGTAAATGCATCCAGAGGCTGTTTTAATGGCTATCTTGTTTCTTCATGTAGACTTACCTACCACACCAGACGCCAGCAGCTCTTTGTTATTATCGTGAAGAAGAGATGGAAAACCTCAGAGGAAATGGAACGGGGATGTTGGAGAAATGGGACAGGGTATACGATTATGATGTATATAATGATTTGGCTGATCCTGATAAAGGTCCAAAGTACGAGCGGAAGATTCTTGGAGGATCTGCTGAGTACCCTTATCCTCGTCGAGGGAGAACAGGCCGGCTGCCTGCACAAACAGGTAAGCAGTGCTGTACTTTTATCCAACTTTTGTGCAATTTAGCAGCTACATGGTAATTCCTGTGCTATGACTCATTATACTTGTGTGCCTGCAGATCCTAAATGTGAAAGCCGGCTGCCACTGTCTAAAAGCTTTGAGATTTATGTTCCTTGTGATGAGAGGTTCAATCAGCTGAAGATGTCAGATTTTTCAGGATTTGCATTGAAGTTATTGTCTCAATTCTCTCACGCTGAGCTTGATGCTTCTAGCTTTACCGAGTTTGACACGTTTGCAGATGAACTTAAAATATATGATGATGGACGTAAGTTTCCTTTTGAATCTCTTGTTCGTATGATAAGGGACATTGTTCCATGGGAACTGCTGAAAGAGTTACTTCGATCCGATGGTGAACATCTCCGTAAGTTCCCAATGCCACATGTTATCAAAGGTAAGATAAAATTCTGAAATAAATATTCTCTTTAGCTTGAAAGTTGATTTATTTTGAATTTACCCTATTCTCTTCTCCCTCAATTTCCGGAAATCAGAAGATAAATCGGCTTGGAGGACCGATGAGGAGTTTGCACGAGAAATGTTGGCTGGACTAAACCCTCTTGTCATCTGTTGTCTAAAAGTATGATCAAGATTGTCTTTTATCTGTACTATGTATATTGCCAGTTAAATAGTTGATCTTATTCTGCTGAAGTGTCATCCGCACAGGAGTTTCCTCCGACAAGTAAGCTGGATCATAAAGTTTTTGGCAACCAGAATAGTTCAATCACAGAGGACCATTTAGTGAACAAAATAGATGGATTAACTATAGAACAGGTAATGTTGTATTGTTCTTAGTGCTTTTTCACATGTAGCATGAAAGAAAAGTCTGTTTGTTTCTCATGCCTTGTGTCTTCACTATTCTTTCTAGGCAATCAAGGAGAACAGATTGTTCTTATTGAATTACCATGATACTCTAATGCCATACCTGAGATGCATAAACACTACTACTACAAAGACTTATGCAACAAGGACTTTTCTTTTTCTACAAGGAGATGGAACTCTGAAGCCATTAGCCATTGAACTGAGCTTGCCACATCCAGAAGGTGATCATCTTGGAGCTGTTAGCAAAGTGTACACACCATCACAGGATGGTCATGAGGCAACTGTTTGGCAACTAGCGAAAGCTTATGTTGCAGTAAATGATTCCGGCTATCATCAGCTTATTTCCCATTGGTACAATCTATATAGCGATATCATTGATTTCAATGTATGTGCTACTTGCTGCTTCTTTCTTCATTGATGCTGATATTGGATCACAGGTTGAATACTCATGCAGTTGTTGAGCCATTTGTCATTGCTACAACTAGACAATTAAGTGTTATGCATCCCATCTACAAGCTTTTGCATCCACACTTCCGTGACACAATGTTCATCAATGCATTTGCTAGGCAGACGCTGATTAATGCTTGTGGAATTGTTGAGATGACGGTCTTTCCTTCCAAATATGCCATGGAAATGTCAGCTGTAATTTACAAGAATTGGGTGTTTCCTGATCAAGCACTTCCAACTGATCTTATTAAGAGGTAATTAAAATGTTCCACTGGTATTAGTCTTCCCACTCGTCATAGTTTTGGAACCTTGCTAACCTGTCTTTGATGTTCCTAACATTCATTTTCAGAGGAATGGCAGTTGAGGATGCAAGTGCACCACATGGTCTTCGCTTATTAATTCAAGACTATCCATTTGCAGTTGATGGGTTAGAAATCTGGTCGGCAATCAAAAGTTGGGTTGAAGAATATTGTCACTTCTATTATGAATCAGACAACGTGATCCAGGGAGATTCAGAACTCCAAGCCTGGTGGAAGGAGCTGCGAGAGGTGGGACACGGTGACAAAAAGGACGAACCCTGGTGGCCTAAAATGCAGTCCGTCCAAGAACTAATAGACTCTTGCACCATCCTTATATGGTTAGCGTCAGCACTTCATGCAGCAGTTAATTTCGGGCAATATCCTTATGCTGGTTACCTTCCTAATCGTCCCACATTAAGCCGAAGGTTCATGCCAGAGCCGGGAACTCCTGAATTTGACGAGCTCAAGACAAATCCTGACAAGGCATTCTTGAGAACAGTCACACCTCAGATGCAGACACTGCTGGGAGTTTCCCTCATTGAGATGTTGTCAAGGCATACTTCGGACGAGGTTTACTTGGGACAAAGGGACACCCCTGAATGGACCAAGGATCTAGAACCTCTACAAGCTTTTGAAAGATTTGGTAAGAGGCTGAGAGAGATTGAGGATAAGATTACTCAAATGAACTGTGATGAGAAGTTGAAGAACAGGTCAGGGCCTGTTAAGATGCCTTACATTTCACTCTATCCCTCCAGTGAAATGGGATTAACTGGTAAAGGAATATCTAACAGTATATCCATTTAAAGACTTCAACTAGCACTAATCTGTTGGTGTTCCTTCTGTGTTAAAAGTTCTATAATCAATATTAGACTTTTCAAACTGTCATAGTTGTCTTGTTCTTTGATTTGGTTTTTTTTCATCATTAAATATTTGTAAAAACTAGTAAATTCATAATACATCTAATCTTATGCCTTGTAATATGGTATTGTAAGTATCATCACTAATGTCTTGGTCCCCCCTACTATTATTTCCCGACAAGACAGCCTAATGGAATTGTGAGAATAATTTTATAATAATTTGTTTTTCTTCATAAATTTTTCTAAATAGTATTTATTGGCACATAAGGTTTGTTTGCAGCTCATCAGTGCTGTCCATGCTGACCCTAGTATATTAATAGTTTCGTGATTAGTTATAGATTCATGACTTGACTGACATATTCAATCTTTAATATACATTTAATTCAATTAATTTATAAGGATACATAAATTCAAAAGTATTGGCCTCTCTTAAAATAATAATAATAAATATACAAAATTTAATAGATCCCCACCTTATCCAAAAAAAAAAAAAAAAAAAGGTAGTAGTAATAGTTTTATTGGTTATAGTAGTAATTAATTTGGTTGTACTTGCATATACTTTGAAAGTACAAAATCACTGCATTGGTTTTCTTGCAAATAGAAAATACTGTAATTGTATATATTGAGTTGCTAGCACAGGAAGTTGGTGTCACGTCCATTGTCACCTTCCTTTATCAACTACCTAATCTAGAAGCCGAAGACTATGAATTTACATAATTGAGGAAGCAAGCAAGCTTATTCCTCCAAACAAGTGTCCGGTCCTGGAGTTGTCAAAATTCAGATCGATTTTGAGCTCCGTTGCCAGCACATGATCCTAAGCCATAGTTGTAAAACATAAAATGTTGATGAAGAAGGAAATGAATAAACCAACTGGAATATAATTCTATATATGGGACAAACAGTACATACAGATGAAAATTTGAAGTAACAAGAGAGAATTTGTTGCCTGTTGTATGAGAACACTACAGAGAGAAGAAGAACCAAGGAAGGAAAAGACTAAAGGCTATGTAAACTAGACTGGATTATTATTATTGATGATCACCACCACTGATGAACAAGAACTCCACTTTCTCTTAAAGAAGTGAAAAGATCCAAGCACTGCCCATAGGTATTCTGATACTTTGAAGACCTCTCCCCAGGGCAGCATTTCTGCCACCTATTGTAGTGGCATTCAAGAAATACTTCATCAATCAGGCAAATAGCCCCAGTTTCAATCAATCTTGGGATCAAATCAAATTCAGTGCCTTCAACATCCATCTTCATCACCACATAATCCTTCTCCGTTACCGCACTCTTCAACCATTCAGCAAAATCAAAACCCTGAATCACATCCACCTCACTTGCAGATTGACCAGAAGATTCAACAGGTTGAATTCTTCCCATCCCTCTCCCTTTCGCTACATCTTTATGACCCGGGTCTTGATTAATCTCAAACGACAACGTCTCGTTCCTCACCCAAGCTGCATATGGTAACAAAGTAACCCCTTTCTTCTCCTTATATTGTCCATGGAAAGTCTTGTCAGCCTCAACTGCATATATCTCAAAGGTCTTGTTTTGCTTAGGATACTGCTTCTTGAACCAACTCACAATGCTTGAACCATAACTCCTTGAACCGACATCAACATATACATATCTCTGCTTAAAACTGATATCCGCCATCGATGACAAGTACTTTATGTTCTGTGCATTCTTCTTCAGTGTAATCCATGGTTTCTTAGGTTCCTCTTTAATCAAAGGCTCTGCTTTTTTTATCAGCTTCATTTTATAATCCGGAATGTTACATTTGTGCATCAAATCACTCACTTGTTCTTCAACATATCTATCCTTCTTCATAACAATCTCAAGAATAGCACTCATACTTGAATCAAAACCATCAATATTCCTAGACTTTATCAATGTACAACAATTAAACAAATGAAGGAATGAATTGAAACTATATGTATCTTTAGAACCTGTATGGACAACCAAAAACCCTTCGGGTTTCAAAGTCCGACAAATCTCCGCTGCAAAATCTGCGGGCTTAGGTGACTTATCGATCATTCCGCCACCGGAAAATATGAAATCGAATGTATCATCTTTAAACGGCTGTTTAACAGCTTTACCTGTAATCACCAAAGGCTTTGAACCTTTCCTGTAAATTCCAACAGAATCCTCGACCCCAATTTCCTTCAAAGAAAAAACATCAGCACCCATCGGCGTTTCGACGCAAAGGGTTTTCGAATTCGAACTCAAGGTTCCCTCTGCAACAAGATCCTGAAAAACCGAAGAATAAAACCGGGCCGATTTTTGGAAATCTTTACTGGCCCATAGATCAGGAATTCTAGGCTTCGCCGGAGCAGATTTTCCGGCATCCTCGTTAACCATGACCGCTGACACGGACTTAGTCAGCTGGCCGACGCCGGCGGAAATAACATTCAGATTTTCCGGCAAGGAGAAAAAACAAAAATCGCTGAGGTCACAGGTTTCCCCTTTGAGAGTCACCACATAAGCAAACCGACAACCAACAATCACAACACAAAAAAGGCATAAACGTACCAAAACATTCCTAAAAAGTCCCGGTTTTGCGGTACTATGATCCATCAAAATCCCTCTGTTTTACAATCTATTCTTCTTTCTGTATTTTTGTGAGTATAAAGAAAAAGGGAAATAGAAAAGAAAGGATTCGAAAGGAGAAAAGTGGGGTTACCGAGAACAGAAACGAGCAGAGGTATGATTACCTCCGATGAGAGAACGGTGAGATATGGGGTTCGAAAAGGGTACAAGAGAAGGAGCAATATCGCTAAAAGGGGCCAACATTTTTTTTTTTGGATATTTTCCAGGCGAAATTCACTCTATATATATTTCTTACATGCAGACAGACCTAACCCCAAAAATCAGAAAGAAAGAAAAAAAGTCACTGGGATATTTGAGATTCAAAGAGACCAAGGAGACCCAGTTGTTGAATGATTTGGGATGTAGAGAGAGAAGCTCAATTGGAAGAAAACTGTAATGCAAATAGAGAGAGAGAGAGAGAGAGAGAGAGAGAGAAAGAAAGAAGAAAAGAGAGCTTATGAGATAAGAAAAAGTGTGTGAAGATGACGGGAATTTAGGTCAGGTCGGCTGGACCCATGGACTAGCGTGGGAGATTGGTTATTGGGTAAATTTTTATTTATTTTTTTCATTTGGTGTCCGATGTTCCATTGGTGTCCCGATTAATTCGAATCGTCCATTAAGGTGGCAGTACTCTCAACAATGTTTTCTCCATATCCAAGGTCGAATTCTCAATCTCTAATTAAAGGTGGAGCAGCCTCATCCACTACACTCCAACACATGTTAGTGGTTATTGGGTAAATTTAACACTATGTTTGAATGGTGGTTTCTCATGCTTTCATAATGTACAATATACTATAGTATGGTACAGAATAATACAATATTATGTTTGGATCGATTGTATTGTTCATTATTATTTAGTAATAGATTGTATTGTTCATTATTATTTAGTAACAATTTTTCGTTTGATTAAATGATATAATACTGTATTGTAACTGATAATTTTGTTAAATAATTTTGTGAAGTTGTTCAACAGCTATTAAAGTTGTTTGACAACCGTGCGAAGTTGTTGATACAACTAATGTAGTTGTCGAATAACTGTACCAATTGTTTAAGTGACTTTATTTTTTTAACTTAATATAATTGTCAAACAGCTGTCTCAGTTCAACCGTTTTAGTAGGAATGGACGTTTTTGTTGGAGTTTTTTATTTGGAGTGCTTCGTGATGCCTATGATTGTAGACAAGGGTAGCTCTACCCTTATAGAAAAAAGGCGACCGCCTTAGGTACCCGAATTTGAGGGGCCTCGTTCTTTTTTAAATAATTATAGATTTTTTTGAAAGATCTAAATATTATTTGTAGAAAAAATAAAGTTTCTTTATAAAAAAGAATAATTCAAATGAGTTTGATTAATCTATAATACTGTGTCACAGAAAAAGATAGAACGCAATAGACTTTATAAAAAAAAAGGTTAATTTTTACATAAAAATTTAAGGCCTTCGTTTGATTCTGGCCTTCTGGCCTTAGGCCTCTAATGCGCTTGAATCGTCCCTGATTGTAAATAGATAGTTTATAATAATGCTTTATTGTGTGCTTTTCTGTTTTTTATTTGATATACTATTATATGTTTTGAGTTGAAAGTATATCGAAAATGACTTCTTTACTTCATGTGAGATAGTGATATAAACTGGATACACTTTAGCTTCCACAAATCTCATTTTATAAAAATATATTAAATATATTATTATTATTGAAAAGTTTAACAAACCCTTAAAAAAAATCAAAATTTTTAATTAAAAACAAAAATATGATTTAATATTACTCCACCACAATCCTAATCCTCGTGATAAGGTTTGTTTTTTGCCTACACGGTTTGGTTTACAAGTGGGCGCTTCGGCTTTAAATTACAGTTTTGCCCATATGCAGATTGAATGCCAGTTCATATTCAAATCCTTTTGGTTAAGCATTAATTATTGAACGCGGAAAGAAAACAGATTCTTTAATGATTGGCCTTCTTTTCCTCTCTCTACTTTACTACCTTTTTTTTAATTCCACTTTTATTTACTAATTATTTAATTAAATTTTTATTTTACTTATTATTTTTGAGAAACATATAATTTTTGATATATACAATTTTCTTTTTCTATTTTATCCTTAATATTAATTATATTTTTCAAATTAATTTTAAAATACAATGTAATTATCATTTAAGAGGAATACTATGATAAAATAATCATGTTATTACTTGTTTTTTAATAGATATGTCGAGTTAAAATGTGACAAGTAAAACTGAATGAGTAAAAGAAAATCTTATATGGATGACACTATACATAATGTTAACTATAATAAAATATGGAGTAATAACAGATTACTTTCTTTATATTATAAATGTATTTATGTTATAGTGAATGTCTATCAAGAATATAGATAAAATCAGTAAGAATCACTCTCTTTTTTTCTCCGTCCTTCTTGTTCTTCTCTACTTTATTTTTTATAACACGTTATCAGTACGAGCCTTTACTATTTAAGATAAATATTTTGAAAACATCAAAGGTATGTCCCTTCAAATCCATCTTAATCGCGGATGAGTGTGATGATAATGATTGTTGAACTAATGTTAGAATTCTAGTTATAAAGGACTATGTTCCGTTTATGTTGAGATTTATAAGGGGAAACAATTGCTTACTTGTTATAAGTACGGTTCTCCATATATTATCAATATGTGTTTTAGTAAGCTTTTGGATTGAGCCACAATAGTACTACCCTCAATGTTACTCTATAGTATGTTTGCACTAATTCTTTAAAAAGAAGTATTAGTATGTGGCAAACAGTAAGATCGGCAACATAGATAAAGGTATCCGTTTTACTTGTTCTTAATTTAATATTCTTATCATTACTTGTTAGTAACTTAGCAGATCCCATTAAGTATTTTCTATGTAAAATATTATAATTTATATTTTTAAAGTTTATCCTATTAATTTTTATTTTATTTTGTCCTACTCAATTTTGACGAGTTCAAATATCAAGAGTTTGTTACTAAATCGATACAATTCTATTAGACTTTTTGGATCCGAGGGAATCGAATTGGTTCAGATTATTTATGCCTTTAATTTGTTCCTAAAGAACAACATTATTAAAAGGTATTGTGATGGATTTAAGTCTCGTCCCATTAAGAAGGTAAGACATCGAGTTAGAGTCTTGATGCACCATGATGATAAAGATATTAGGTTTAAGTCCCATCGATTTATAGCCTAAGACGCTTTTATATGGACAAGGCGTTGAGTTTGGATCTCGATGCACCATATTGATGATATTATGATGGTTAAGGCAAAATAATGGGTATTTGGTGAAAAGTCATGAAACATGTCCCATTAGATATGCTTCATTTCTTGAATTGGATGTGGTAGCAATAAACCACATGCATGCTTCAATTTGTTTTTGTAGTAGCTATTATAATTTGATACGCTTAAGGCATGATTATATTTCATTGTTGGGAAATGAGGATTTCGATTATTATAAATATAGATCTATATCCTAGGGTGAATATGCTTGTATCTATACTGAAACGTATTTTTTGTTGTGAAGATATTACAATCCATCTCTAGAAGATGTAGAATAATTGAAAGATTGAATATCTCCAAATTACTGAGGTAAGAAACATGAATGTGAAAAGTTACCCAAGCATGAAATCACATGTCATAATAAATTAAGAGTTTATTATTTATTGATACAATATTCATGTCATCGTAAACAAGAAGTTTACTAAAATAAAAGACACATGTCATGATAAACTTAGAATTTACTAGTACAAATAAAGGAAAAATGAATCGTTTTCACTCTAAACTATACCCGAAAAGTCTAAGTCACACCTAAACTATACTAGTGACCTATTACACACCTAAACTATAAAAAAGTGAAACTATTACCTCGCCGTGACACTCGTTCTAAGGCATATTTTTTACACTCGTTTTAGGCGCATGAAAAACAAAAAAGAAAATTAAAAGCTTATTAAAACGCACACGTATCATTATTCAATTGCATTTTATTAATCAATTATATTTAATTACTTTTTGATTTATATTTATATAATTTTTATTTTCTTTCTTTGCCTTTCGATTTGTTTTTCTTCCTTTTTTACTCTTCATCTCTAACTTCTTTCTTCTTTTTTCATTTCTTCCTTAACTCCATTTCTCATTCTTTTCCTTCTCTCAACTTCCAACAATTCATCAATGAATTCAATTCACACTATGTAGCTTGTATGACTCAAAAAGCTAAAGAAAAAACTTACAAAATCATTCACTCCTATAGTAAAAAGGGGAAAAACACAATAGCCAAAGCACAATATTGCAGACTAAAGACTCAAGACAGCATCAGAAAGCTAGAATGGGGACTCTTGAGATTGCAAAAAAAAAAAAGATATTGGGCATGGACAACGCTTTTGCGCCTGCTTCAAGAACAGACATTGGCTTTTCTTGAATTGAAATCAGACCGAGGTTGCACAGCGCTTTGAGATAGGATGAATTGACAGTGTAAAAAATGTACACTTGCCAGGAGGAATAGAATAGATGATTAATGGACTGATTGACAAACAATGGGATATAGCTTTGATATGGGAGGACTATAGACTATAGACTATAGACTATAGAGTAGTTCTTTTTTGGTAGTAAGAATGGAAATCTACTAGTGGAAAAAGCAGAAAGGGAAAAAAAGGGTGGAGTGATTTGTCGCATTCGGATTGCTTTGATCTGATTGAATCCGATTGTTTATCACTAAATGGGTTTTGACCAAATTTTAACTAAAAGAAGAAAGATTGAAGGAGATGATGTTTTTAAAAATTCTCTTTTAAGAAAGAAAGAAAGAAAAAAAGGATTTAAATTAAAAAGAAGAAAGAAAAAAAAAGAACTTATAAAAATAATAAATTTATTATTTTTTCGGATGATGCTGACGTGGCAGCGCGTGTAAAACACCACACCAGCAAATGGTGTAATGCCTGACAGGGAGTAAAAAGTATCATTTTTTTATAGTTAAGGTGTGTAACAGGTCACTAGTATAGTTTAGGTGTGACTTAGACTTTTCGGGTATAGTTTGCGATGTAAACGATGTATTTTTCCACAAATAAATTCATAAGTTGACATAACTATTATGACATTCCGAAGATGTGCATATTGAGTATTAAACATGTATAAAAAAATTTGTGTCCTGTGTTATTAGTAATATAAAAACTTTAAACACATGCATTAACTTATTAAATGACCTTAATACCCCTCAATTTTTCTCTCAAGATATTTCATCATTCCTTTTTCCGTCATTTTAATTTGCAAAAGCGAATCTTTTCAATACAGTTCACAATTTCTTTTCTCATCATTTTAATTTACAGTATGAATAGTTGATTTAAATAACTATAACATATTTTTGCTTTGCTTCGAAACTCTTTAAAAAGATAAACAAAATTGAGACTATTTCTTAATTTTACGTCTTATATTTTATTTTTGTTTCGACTATATTAATCCGTCGGCGTAATATTTTTGCGCAAAGATGAAGGTTTTGCAATTAATCTTAAGCCTCTATATACTAGTTCAATAATACTAATTATGAATAAGATAACAAACGAATTTTGTTGCAAGAAAATGTACAAAATTAAAAAAGATATTTTTATAAATAAATATTTTTTTATAAAAATTATGTAAGATATATTATTTCTTATATAATAAATTAAACAATATATACAAACTAATACATGCATAACTAATATAAACATAATTAATACAAATATTATTAATACAAACATTATTAATACTGTATACGCACTTTCCCTTTTAAGTGCTTTGTCAATACACATTTTCTTTATTAGACAGCAAAGCCAGCCTAGAATTGATTTATTCCACTCATTAGTCTTCTATAGGTAGAGGTCCCGCCTGCTTTCTCCATTGTCTTTTCGTTTTTGAATCCCCTTTTATCTGTTACATTTTGGATCCCACATTTAAATATTGGCTATTCATTTATTTTCTTTTTTGGTTTAGTTCCATACTTCATGTATGATTTTATATTTTATGTTATGTAAATTCACTTCTATTTTTTCTTTTAACTTTTTTTGATATAAAATGTATTTAAAAATTATGTAAAAGAATTGTAAATTATATTAATTAATAATTTAAATTATCTAAGAAATATGTACAAATGTTGTTAACTTCCAAAATTATATTTATACCACATTAATTGAGGCAAAGAAATAATATACATAATAAATAAAAATTTACGATATCATATGTTTGTTGGCTCTTGAAATTTTATTTATCTCACATAAATTGGGACAAAAAGTGTAACACATATTATGCTTAAAGTATTTGAAGGATATATAAAAAATTGTGTTGGCTTTCAAAATTCTATCAGTAAGTAATATATATTGTTTGAATATTGTTTGAAAATTGGGACAGAGTAAGTAATATATATTGTTTGAAAATGACGCAAAAATATTATAGATTTCAATAATTAACAGCTTAAATTTTTTTTAAGGACATATAAAAAAATTGATTGATTCGCAAAATTGTTTCTATAATATAGAAGTAAGAGTTTCGACATGGTTGTTTTTACCATTTTAAGAAAGCTTAAGGGCAACTTGGTCATTATACACCTAATAAGGTTATCACTGCATCGTAAACATTATACCAAATGCAATATAAATTGCACAAATGATTCAATGCAAATTAAGGGTATTTGAGCATTGACTGTTCTACCCTGAGTATTGTCTATTATGTATCCTGCATCAATTTTGAAGAAGACACATAGGGGTCGTTTGATAAAGTGTATAAGAACAATGCAAAATATATTGTATTAATAATGTTTGTATTAGATATGCTTGTATTAGTTATGCATGTATTATTTCTTATACATTGTTTGGTTTGATGTATAAGAAATAATACATCTTACATAATATTTATAAAAGAAATGTTTGTTTACAAAAATACCCTTCATTGATTTTATACAATTTTTTGCAATAAAATTCTTTTATCATCTCAAACATAATTAGTATTGTTGAACTAGTATATAGAGGTTTCGGATTAATTGCAAGACATTCGTCTTTACGCATGAAATATTACGTCAACGGATTAACATAATCGAAACAAAAATAAAATATAAGACGTAAAATTAAGAAATAGTCTCAATTTTTTAAATCTTTTTAAAGACCCTCGAAGCAAAGCAAAAATATGTTACAATTACTTAAATCAATTATTTATTGTTGTAGATTAAAATGGTGGGAAAAAATTGTGAAATATTTTGAAAAGATTCACTATTGCAAATTAAAATGGCGGGAAAAGGAATGATGAAATATTTTGAAAGGAAAATTGAGGGGTATTAAGGTCATTTCATAAGTTAATGCATGTATTAAAGCCTTTGCATTACTAATACATAGAAAATGGGTGGTATTAGTAATACACACCTTAGTACACAATAGAATGTATAACTAATGCTTGCATTAGTTATACATAGAATAAAAATTGTATCAAACAAGGTTTTCATAATACACATTAATTAATGCATGCATTATTTTTGCTAGTACACTCTACCAAACGACCCCATAGCATCTCTAAAATAGAAAAATAGAATGCCAAGTAGACACGTTGCATCTCATCATATAGATATAAATTACAATAGATATAAATATTTGATCGACTCTCCAAATTATTTCAGTGTTACTTAATTTGAAATGAAAAAAAAAAGTATTATAAATCACAATAATTAATAACTTAAATTATTTTTAAAATATAATTGACTATCAATGCCACAAATGTTTAGACAATGAGAGTAACGTATATTATTTAAAAATTACGTAAAAGTATTATAAATTACAATAAATAACAATTTAAAATATCTAACAAAAATTAATTTGTTATATATTTTAGGAGAATGCGTAAAAAAATACTACAAATCACAATAATTACCAACTTAAAAAATTTTAAAAATAAATATTTGGTTGACTCTTGAAATTATATCAGTATCACTTAAATTTAATAAAAGAAAAAATATTATAAATCATAATAATTAAAAACTCAAATGATTTTTAAAAATATAATTAACTATCAATGCCACAAAAATTTGAACAAGTGAAGTAATATATATCATTTGAAAATTACACAAGAAGATATTATAAATTACAATATTTAATAATTTAAAATGTCTCTCAACTTATGATAAATTCTTATAATTTAGCATATGATTGGTATCATGTTTCAAATATTTACTTTTTAATTTTAAAATACTCTAAACATAATCGATGTTGGGCCTGTGCTAACACGGGCTCCACCACTAGTTTCTAAAGAAATTGAAAAGACATAATGCATAAACATGAACTTTAACCTGACATCAAATTATAACTATGCTCTTTAACCTTTTGAGTGCACAAGTAGATACTTTAACTATAGAGATAAAAGTTGAACAAAAAAACACTCCCATTCTGCAATTTGCATGCCTGAAACTCAATTGCTCCCATGTGGATTAGTAATTCACTCAGATGCTAGCACATAATTAAAAAAATACATTATAACTACGACATTTAACTTTATCAGTGCACAAATAAACCCTTAACTATATAAAAGTTAAAACAAAAAAATACTTCAATTCTAACTCTGATACGTGTGACTTTGAATGTATACACGCATTTATCAGGTAGAATTAAAGTATTTTTTTATTCAACTTTTAAATAATTAAAGAGCCTACTTGTGTACTAATAAAAGATCATAATTAGTGTCAAGTTAAAATTGCTCTTTTATCTATTATGCCAATTGAAAAAGAAAAGAAGAAAAAACTTTTTCTCTCTCTATATAAATAAATTTTGCAGGGTATAGTTGGGCCGGACCCACCGACCCATCACCCAAATCTTTCAAGGTAAGTTTCCAAACCGGGCTCTTCGCATATAAAAGGGCAAAAGCGGCGCCAAATTGCACTACTATCCCAATTCCAAAAGCAGATGAGGCAAATTGAAGAAGAAAATAATGGAGGATTCTCAGAACGATTTGAAATTCTTCAGTGTTCGAATTGTTTCTATAGACTATTACATGTCCCCTCCTCTTCCCGCCTTCGACATTTCTTACAGCACTTTCCAAGGTTTGAATATTTCACTACAAACTCACGCTTCATTGGGGAACACATGTTTGTCATTCTTAATATTTTGTCCGTGTGTGTGAATAGGTGGGAGAGTAAATGAGGTCCCTGTGATAAGAGTGTATGGTGCTACTCCTGCTGGACAGAAGACCTGCTTGCACCTTCATGGAGTAAGTGTACACTTGCACAAACAACAGTTTTGCACTTAAGGGTGTGTTTGCTATCAGGAGAAAATGTTTTCTGTTGGTTTCTTATTTATTTTCTAGTGTAAGCCCAAAAAAAGAAGTTAATTTCAAGAGCATTTATATGTGATCTAGCAAAAAATTATAGAGTTGGAAGGGGATTGGAAGGGTGTGGGGGATCTGTAGTGGCGAATTTAGGATTTGTAGGCGCACCACTGAAATAAAATAAGGAAAAAAGTTATCTTGTGGGAATAGATCGCTAGTTCTCTTGGTAAATAACTCAACCTTCAACCAAGTGTATCATCTAGTTTTATTATAGCTTGGTTGCCAAAAGATAATATTATGTAAATATTAGAAAATATATACATAAAATATCTTGTTTTATGGAGAGACCATGAATTAACGTGCCCCCATTTTTGTATGTAAATTTGCCTTTGGGCCTCGGGGGTGGTGGGGTGGGATGATCAATGGGTAGGGTTTGGGGGCTTTCGATGCGTGGGAGGATAAAATAAGCATAGAATATCACTTATAGAACTTGTTTTCTCTACTTCTAGTAAGGAAGTCATTTTCCTCTTTTTTATGGAATTTGTTTTCCTAGAGAAAACTTTTGCAAGAATTTTGTCCAACCCGACATGGGAAATAAAAAAAGATTTTCCAAAAAATGTTTTCCTCCTTACCAAACACACTCTAAGACTGTACTATTTTATTTTAAACACCACAAATACTGGTTTTATAATTGTATTTTAGCATCTTGAATATAGTGAACCTATGAGCAGTAAGACCTGGGATTGTTTTACATGTCTATCTGCACTTCTGCTTGCCCCTTTTGTTGTTATTATTTTCCCAGATTATGAAAAGAAGATGGTTTGGTGCGTTTGTTCATGAATTCTTTTGGAAACATGTTGGTTTACTTTCTAATATCAGTATTTTTTCAATAAAGAAGAGCTTTAGGGGTTTTCTTCATTGAAAACTCCTCTTGCACGAAAAAACACTTATAAATCTTTAAAAGAAGTACAACTATTCAAGCACACATTTCTTTTGAACAAAACATTTTTCTCCTAATATTTTTTCCAAGAAACTTCTTCCAAAAGTCATCCAAATGGTTTGACAGTATATGATGAGCTGGTTGGGTGTTTGTTTTTTGATCTTTTTTGTTTTTTTGACATAGTATAAGGGGATATATTTTGGATAATCTGAAAAATTGTCTCCTCTCGTTATTGGTTAAAAGCCAATGGCATATTTGGTTTTTGCTAAAAGTGTAAAGAGTTGTGTGAACATATGATATTTCATATTGATTGGAATCCAGTGCTACAGTGTAAAATGAATGATATTTTATCAACTTTTCTCAAATGTTTTAATGTTGATCAAGATATGTTTAATAATATAAAAGAGGAGATTTATCTTTGAGTAGAATTTTAAGAAAGATCATATAACAAGGACGCAAAATTGTTATCTGCTGTTGACTCGTCTTCTACAGTGTAAAATGAATGATATTTTATCAACTCTTCTCAAATGTTTTAATGTTGATCAAGATATGTTTAATAATATAGAAGAGGAGATTTATCTTTGAGTAGAATTTTAAGAAAGATCATATAACAAGGACGCAAAATTGTTATCTGCTGTTGACTCGTCTTCTTTTAAAAAATTTGCATGCTTAAAGGACAGAAATTTTAGTCCATTAAATTCTTTCTTTCTTTTTCCTGCTCTACCTTGGCATGAGACACTCTTTGTCACCTTTGTCACAAAAAAGTTGTTGACATTGTAATTGAAAGAGTTAACATATTTGTACAGAATATTTGCTCTAGACTCCCTGGCTGACCTAACATGCATGATGTTGCAGGCTCTTCCTTATTTCTATGTTCCATGCTCAGAGCTCTCCCTCCAATCAGATGAGAAAGGTAAATGCACCTTTTAATTTCTCTCTTTTTGGGGCCCATGATGTGGAGAGTTAGAGGAAGAAGTGGTATGTGTTTGATCCTACAACTAGTCACTTATACGTGGAGAAACTGTTTATTAATGCATTTAATTATAGTTTATCTAAAAAATTTTTTCAATGGAAAAATGCGAACAAACTTTTTGAACCCATTTGTGTTATGTACTTTGATTGATTTTACCTAAGGTTTTCATAATATGAAACCATAGGGTCTATTAGTAGTTCACATTATCTGTAGAACATAATAAGAACAAGTTAACTCAGCATTGGATGGGCATAATAAATTTTAGAAATTAATCAGATAATTTATTCTCTACTGACGTTGATGTTTCACTCTGTTTGCTCTATTGCTGGATTCAAATTCGGTTAGGGAGCGAATGCACGAATGCTCTCGCTCGTGCTCTTGAGAAGGTGCTCAAGGTAAGTCTGATCTGAGTGGATAATCTTTTAAGAATTTGATTTTACAGGTGGCACTTTTTTGCAAATTGCTGATTTAACTTATGCATGGACTTGTCTTAAAATTCTTTCAGCTAAAAGGTAGTGCTGGTTCAAAACGTCAACATGTCCATGGCTGCAGCCTTGTACGCGCAAGGAAGTTTTATGGTTATCATTCTTCAGAGGAACTGTTTTTGAAGATCTATTTGTATCCTACATTACCTTATGTTAGTGCTTTTTGCAGAGAATTAATGTAATTATGTATTTAACTGGCATAGTAAATTCAAAAATAGGCATGTTCAGATGGTCCCTGGCTCTTTATTTCTTAAGCCTTGAGGCTCGTTAAATAACTGCCCTGAATTGTCATTCAGCCCTCTATGGAATGAAAGCTTCTTATTCTTTTAGGATATTGAGGTAGTGTTATTTTTTGTGTTCTTATACTCTCACCATCCCATTTTAATGTGCTTGGTTGATCTTCACAAAGTTTTAAGTGTAACATGCTGGACTGATCAACGTTTGGAGTCAGGTAGAGGAGAGTTGAAAGTGTGAAACATTTAAGAGTTGGTTGAGAAAATGTTACTCCAAATCTGAAGTAATATAAAGTAATAATACTTCATATTACTTTGAACTGCTGGAGGCAAAAAAATTTCCATTTTAAGAAAGAGGTCATATTCTTGAGATGCACCTATGTAAAAAGCAGGGTAACATCAAATGAGATGTATAATATTTACTTGAGAAACTGCTTGGTGTTGTGCTCAATGCTCATATCTCTTATTATTTTGAGGTTTGCACTGGAGTTCCTTGACAGAAATACAAGCTATCATCCACAGGACGTCTCACGTGCTGCCAATCTTCTACTAGTATGTGTAACAAATTCTTATTTACTCTAGGTATTTTGGTCTAACATAACAGAGGTGGCAGTGTTTACTTTCAAAATTTTCCTAACATCATGCCGTTGTGATCATAAGGTGCGTTTAAAGCACGCTCAAAACTTGTTGAACACTTTTTGTCGCTTAATGTACACTTTAGTGTCGTCATCAAGGCTCTACATATACTTTCTATTGCCAATGAGCATTTTCTACACTAAACAATTGAAATTTTATTTTCTCGTAGCTTTTTTAAATTTCATTCCATATATTTGTTTTTTGTGCTTATAATTCTTAATCTTGGACTAAACGTATATATATTTGTATTTTTTCCTTATTTGCGCCTTTTCTCATTAAGCCCGCGCTTTATTTGCTCTTTGTGCTTAAAGTCCCAATAGACCTTAGAGCTTGTTTGCACTTTTCACTATATATAAACACTGGTTGGGATTTTACTGCTTAGAAATATAGGCAAGATATATTTCCATGATAAGGTGCATGTTAGTTGTTACAATCTAAGTCCACTGGACATCTTTAGATCAAGTTGTCGAACTACTTTTAGTAGTTGCATGCTTTATCCACCATCAACTAGAGTTTGCCTCTCCTTTTTTTTTTTTGCACTGTGGTGCTTGGATTAGCGGTATGGACTGCGTACATCTCACCCTCCCCAGACCCCACTTTGTGGAAACACACTGGGTTTGTTGTTGTTGTTGTTGGTGGTGCTTAGATTACATATAGGTAATCTATCCCTTGGTAAATTACAATGTGATATATCTTCTAGCTTAATGTTGCAACTGGTGAAGAAGCACCTGTTTCCTTGATACTGAAGTTTCCTTTAACAGCTTAGGAATTGAAGGATGAGCAATCATTTTACTTTTTCCTTTATCATTTACAATTTTCTGTTCCTTCTATACAGGGAGGTGCAGTACTGGATAAGTCATTGCAGCCCCACGAATCACATATACCTTTCCTTCTTCAATTCCTGGTAACCTCTTTTTAATTCACGGACAGTAAATTTCTGTACGACCTACTTAAGTGATTAGGGGTTAAAAGTTCTCATGGGGCAGGAGTACAGTTGTATCTCCTGCATATATTGAAGTGTAGAAGTATTTAATAGGCGAATAGATATGCTATAATTTTTTAATTTGGGAATGCATTTATGCATACCAGATAAGCCGCAAGTTCATCTAGTGATTATCATCTCTGTGTTTAAGCAGTTGACCTTTAATTTGGCTCCCCTTTGTGAATATTACAAGCTTTATTCTCTTTTACTAGTCCTTTGTCCTGGTAATTAGAGAGGTCCACGTATCAGATCTCTAACTGAAGGGGCATGCTTCACATGTTATTTTATTTCTATTATCAACCGCTGATTCTTTAAATCTAGAGCGATTAGTCAAAACCAAGAAAGAGAACTATAACTCTTTTGTTAACTTTGAAAAAATTAAGTTACTCAAAGCTCTGAAAACTTCTGTATAGACAATTTTGTGTGGTTGATCCCTTGATATGTCTCTTGATTAAACCTTATTTGAGAAGTGATTAGTATGTTTGTTGTTTTTGTTGGGTTTAATTATTTTCTATTACACAAAATTTGTTCTGAATAATTTTGATGATCTGTATCTTTTTTCTTTTTTGATGTATGTGGTTAATTGAAATTTTTGATATAAATATATGCTGTTGTTTACTTGTCTCCGTATGTCAGGACAGTTTACTTTTTCACCTTTTTTCTGGGTAAACTCAGTGATGTTGGACAAGTGCTAAAGTGTGAAAATATGATATCTTAGCATCTAAATTTCTTCTTAGGTGAATATCATGTACCATCTTCACAAATGCATTAAAAATGCTACCGTAGTTTCTAACAAAGTTTGCGATCATTGCTCAACTCTTTCTCTGGCTTAGTTATAACATGTCCTTTATGCATAAAACATTCAGGTTGACTATAATTTGTATGGGATGGGCCATCTACATGTATCAAAAATGAAGTTCCGCAATCCAATTCCAGATACTTTCTCCCCAAGGAAGGCTAACTACATTGACAGAAGGTCTTCTGATATGTCCACTTCCATGACTGCAGAGTTTCAGGTAAAAGTGCTTTCACACTATAGAAGATATGTGTGCTGTTAGTTTAATCCGTGCTCTACAGTTATAGCATATAATGTTGGTTGCATCTCCTAGGTTGATTTAGATGGTGAGGCTTGTTTTGATACGCCAATTTGGATATCTTCTACAATTCCGGATGATTGGATGTGGAAATACTCTAGTCAGGCTGATACTTCAACAGACCCAGATATCCCTAACATTAAGCGACAAAGTATCTCTGAACTTGAAGGAGATGCTATTGTTGATGGTTGGTCGGTTTTTACGACTTGACTGACAACTTGTGTATGTGCTTGCACTTCGATTAAATTGCTAAATTCGTTGTATGCTTATGCAGCAATTGTGAATCAGCAGTTGATATCCTACATGTCCGTTTCACAAACCTGTTCCCAAGAGAAAATGGTTCAGTCGCTAATACCGATTTGGGAGGTTTGTTAATAACCAAGTTTATTTTAGGCCCATTCATTTTTTCTTATCATTCGGGTTTATTTTATATGTTACTTTCTTGTATTAGGAGGAGTTTGCAAGGAATGGGTTGTATGAAGTGGGCTTGCCTCCTGATCCCGGTAAACCACTTCAAGATGATGTCTTGAAAACACTTTCACATGGGATTGGATATGAAGAGATTCTAATGGAATTAAGCAATGATGTGAAGGTTTCTTCTGATATGCTGCAGTCAATAACCTCATCAATGAATGATGGGAACATTGCCAATGTTGAGCATGGTGGCTCTTTAAATAGTATACGTGAACCATCCAAATGCTCAAAAGAAGGATTATTTCAAGATCATGTTGTGGAGAAAAGGGAGGAAACTGATGCATGTCCCAAGCAATTGTTAGTTGATCAGATGGAAGCAACTGTTTCCGTGGTACCCTCACAGGATGTGAAGGTAAATTAGGCCCCTGGTTTTTGACTCATTCACTCTGTGCATCATAGCTGCGGTTTCAAATGCTGTTATTTTGTTTGCTAAAGCTCATGCTTTGCTTGGATGTGATCTCTGGTTGGACATCCTAAGCATTTGTTGCTTTTTCTGTTTGCATTACATTTCTTTAATCTTCCCAGTAGTCAATTCTTAATTTTCCAGAATCCATTTCTGATTTATATTGTCTGCAATTTAGGCTTCTGATCAGGACGCCTTAAGACTTCTAAATTGGCTTGCATCTTCTCAAGCTGCAGAAGACATAAACTCCGATGATGACCTTGGTCAGGAAACGATTTTGAGTCCTTCAATGCCAGCAACAACTATTGATACGGTGTTGGAGAAGGCAAATGTAGCCTATGAGAATGAGTCTCAGCAAGAGTGTGAGGACATTCTTGATTCTGTTCGCGATTGTTATTTTGAAGAATTAGAGAGAAAGACTTCCCAGTCCATCAGCAACAATCGTTCATGCAGAAGTTCATCGAGTATGATTATTCCTCAGCTGGATGGCTCCAATGATGATCCAAACCCCTTTCCTTTTGTTAATGATTCATCTGAAACATATAAAAAATTCGGGAGATCTTCCCAAGCAGATTCATGGAATAAGGCTACTTTAGCTACCAACAATAAGCACAGAAACAAAAGACCAGGATGGTGCTCTTTACCCATTGCTTTGGGTCAGAATCTGAATGATTCACATCCAAATCCAGTTCACACACCTAGCAGTCACATCTGTGACGAAAGAGCTGGCAGGCGAACTTCTTCTCACATGAATTTTAACGAACAGCCTAATTTTCTAACAAGAAATTTGAATAAATCTGCTAATTGTGAAGAAAAATCTAGTACCATAGTTGAATGTTCTACACGTGACTTGATGAGGGTAAAAAGATCCTATCAGGCTGAGCCTTCTGAATATGGAAATCAGGTAAAAAAGGTACAAATTGGTGCCGAAGGAAGAGAAGATTCTTTTCTTTATTCAGAATCCAATCATGACAAGAAAGAGAAGAGGCTTCGTGATTCCTTGATATCGCGAACAGCTATCACAGATCAACCAAGAGAATGTAATGAGAGGAGCTCATATCTTGCACTTCAGTTGCAGGCTGAGCCTGGTGATATTAAAGCTGACAAATCAAATTGTCCTTCATATTGTAAGTTGCCACTTTCATCCAGCTCTCTGCTGACAAATGCATCAAAAGATGGAGTGCTTCTTTCTTCTGAAGGACCTCATGTTGAGGTTGTCAGCAGAGCATCTGCAGGTTTTCAGAGGAGTGCATCAACATCACAAGGGACTAAAGATATATTCCAGCTTCCTGATGTTGAGAATCAAAAATCTACTATTTACATGGGAAGCTGTGGATGCTGTAGTCGCGAAAATGTTGACAGCTGTATGAAATGTACTAAAATTTAAATTCTGATCTTCGTACTTCTATATATTTCCGTACTCATGGTTCACTTCTGATAGCTGATGATGAATTTACTGGTTGTGGGAAATTGCTGCAGGTTTAAGTCAATATCCTGCTGGTCCTAGTCATTCAATATCTACAGTAACTGGTGTATCTGGTGACGTTTCGGAACTTATAGGTATGACCTTCAGCAAGAAACCTCCTAAGGCGGAATTCACAGATGAACCTGGACGCAGTGTTCAATCTGCCCGTGGTGCCCCTAGTTACCATGTGGTGAAAAATAAAACAAGGACATGTGTTCAGGATAGAGATTTAGATGAATGCCCCCCTTTCTTTGAGGGGAATGACCTTGTAGGAGAAAAGATATGCAGTATTAAGTATGGAACAGATGACTACGCTCATTGTCAAGACAGTGTGTTGGGTGTACCTGTTCACTATCAAAATGATGGGTCTTATCTATACATGTTGACTCCTGTGTATTCACCACCACGAAGTGAATGTGTTCGGCAATGGCTGTCAGTTGATTGCATAGATTCTTCTAAAATGGATGTAGTTTCGGGCCCACCAATGAATCCATCAACAAAGGTTTGCTCTGATGATGTAGCAGAATTACAGGATTCTCAATCTACCTTTGGTGATCAGCCTTTGATGGATTCAGCTTCTGCTTCAGAACCAAATACAAATCAACTTCAAGCTAAAGAAAATTGTCAGGAAAGCACTGGTGTCCATGATGCAAGAATGAAACAGCAAGATGAAGAGATTATTTTGAAATACAATCCATCACTGGGTGGATCTCAAAATCTCTCCCAGATATCCGGTCCTGATAGAAAATCAAGGCTAACTCCATTAAGTCAAACTGGTTTTCGAGACCCGGCTAGTATTGGTTGTGGACAGCAGTTAACAATATTGAGCATAGAGGTCCAAGCAGAATCCAGGGGTGATCTGAAACCTGATCCTCGATTTGATGCTGTAAGAATCGTTGTTCTTTTTTTTCAGGAAGATGATGATTTTAGATCTGATACTCATGTACTTTTGCATTGCAATGGTGAATCTGTTCAAAGGGACCTTGATGGAGTATCTGAATGTAAAGTTTTAACTTTCTCTGAAGAGAGGCAAGTATTCTTTCATTTCATAAAGATTATTAAATCTTTTGACCCTGACATATTTATGGGCTGGGATATTCAAGGTGGTTCCCTTGGTTTTCTTGCTGAAAGGGCTGCATACCTTGGCATTGGTTTGCTTAACAAAATATCTCGCTCTCCATCTGAGGGCAACATAGCTTCTAGAGACTCTGAAGGAGGAAAACTAAGTGATATTTTTTCTGATGCTGTTGCTGCTGACCCAATGTCTCATGAAGATGCTGCAATAATCGATGATGAATGGGGCCGAACTCACGCCAGTGGCGTCCATGTAGGGGGTAGAATTGTCCTTAACATTTGGCGACTGATGCGTGGTGAAGTGAAGCTGAACTTGTACACACTTGAAGCCGTGGCTGAAGCTGTGCTGAGACGAAAAATTCCATATATTCCTAACAAGGTATTGACAAATTGGTTTTTAAGTGGTCCTGGACGTGCTAGATACAGATGTATAGAATACTTTTTAGAGAGGGCAAAGCTGAACCTTCAGATCATGAATCAACTCGATGTGGTAAATCGAACATCAGAGCTTGCACGAATTTTTGGCATTGACTTTTTTTCAGTTCTTTCTCGGGGTTCACAGTACCGTGTTGAATCAATGTTTCTGAGGCTTGCTCATGCACAAAATTATGTTGCCATTTCTCCTGGAAACCAACAAGTTGCTTCTCAACCTGCCATGGAATGTATACCCCTTGTCATGGAACCAAAATCTGGATTTTATGCAGACCCTGTTGTCGTTTTGGATTTTCAGTCACTTTATCCATCCATGATAATTGCTTATAACCTCTGCTTCTGTACTTGCCTTGGTAAAGTTACTTCTACGAAAGCCAACATCCTCGGTGTTAGTTCATATTCACCTGATAAAAATGTGGTGCATAATTTAAAGGATGAAATATTGCTCACTCCAAATGGTGTTATGTATGTGCCTCCCAGGGTCCGGAAGGGGGTACTACCTCGCTTGTTGGAAGAAATTTTAGATACTAGGATCATGGTTAAAACAGCAATGAAGAAATTGGCTCCTGGACAGCAAGTTCTTCACCGGATATTCAATGCAAGACAACTTGCTTTGAAGCTAATAGCAAATGTGACCTATGGGTATACAGCTGCTGGATTTAGTGGACGCATGCCCTGTGCTGAGCTTGCTGACAGTATTGTCCAGTGTGGCCGCAGAACATTGGAATGTGCAATTTCATTTGTTAACACAAATCATAGGTGGAATGCTAAAGTTATTTATGGTGATACGGACAGGTATTAGTTTATTATGATATCTAATTGAAATGCCTTGCCAAGTTTTAGAATCTCAACAAGCAATAGTCAATATTTAATGCTTGCTTGGATCTTGAAATGCCACATGGTTTTGAGTTACATGAAATAGCAAGGAGGTGTAATGTAATGGAAAATAATTAATAAGCCATCTAGTTTTATTATAACATTTAATTTATGATGAAATGAGTTTATTCATGCACATGCACTTGTTGAACTTGACGATTCATTTTTCTCCAATCAGTCTAATATAAAGTCTAATAATCTATTCATGCTCCTCTTGTTTCTCTCCCTCTTCTGTGGCTTCCGACTTTGCATGTTGTGTGTCTGACTCAGCTGGGACATTCTTATCTGTAATATCTCACATGTTTATGATGGATAAGGAATGGCTGTGGCATTGGTAATTAAGCTAGAAAGTCGTCTATATGTGGGGCATAATCAAGTTCTCACTAGCATGTTCTGTTTGCATCGTATGAGATATTTCTCATTTCAGCATCCATCTGATTTTATCTGTGAATGCTACCGGAAATTGGTGGTAAATCTTTGGCTATCTAGTACTTTTTGAAGTGTCCATGTTTACTTCAAATTCAAGCTCTCAGTAGCATGTTTTGACTGGAATATGAGATATTTCTGAGAGTAGAAACATCTAATTTTGTCAGTGAATGCTTTGGGAGAAGGAATCACAGAGAGTTGTTGACTAGAAGCTCGGAAACCAGATTTTGCTTATTCATTGGTCAAACAAAATGTAGTTTATTTTAGTGCAATATGATGCATTTAGAGCTTTGTTAGTGTTCAGTTATTTCATTTGTCTTGTAGCATGTCTTTTCTCCTCAAAGGACACATGATAAACATGCCTCCAACCGTGCCACAAGTTGCACCTGTAATGAACCCAAATACTGTCCTATTATAAATGTAAAAACCATGGATTCATTCATCAGACTCGATGTTTTGCCTTTGATAATTTAGAGTCCATTTCTCCTAGATCACGCTTCAAGGTTGATTCATGCTTTTGTTTTCGCAGTATGTTTGTACTCCTCGAAGGACGGTCCGTTGAAGAAGCTTTTCGAATTGGTCATGAAATTGCATCAGAAGTAACTGCAATGAACCCAAATCCAGTCACGTTAAAGATGGAAAAGGTTTACGATTCGTGCTTCCTCCTTACTAAGAAACGATATGTTGGTTATAGTTATGAGAACATTGTCCAAAGCAAACCAGTCTTTGATGCTAAAGGTATTGAGACAGTACGCAGAGATACATGTGGGGCTGTGTCCAAGATAATGGAGCGCTCTTTAAGAGTCTTTTTTGAATACAGGGATATTCAGAAGGTAACTTTCATGTGTACGACCTTATGTGGCTTCCTTTAGTGTTATTAAACTCATTGAATATTTAAAATCAACAAAGTTGGAACATTTGCTTGGACTGTTTTTCTTGAGCCGAGGATCTATTGGAAATAGCCTCTCTACCTTTGAGGTAGGGGTAAGGTGTGCGTACCCTCTACCCTCCCCAACCCCACTCTGTGGGATTACACTGGGCATGTTTTTGTGGTAAGTTAGAACATGCTTGAGTATGTGGGCTCTATAGAGAGTTTCTGTTTGGCTTGAAAAAGTTATTGTCAATGCCATCAGGTTGATGCATATGTTCATGGAATTCCAAACTATGTAGTCTGTTATCTTTTTCAAAGTTCTTTTTTATTTGTGCACAGGTGAAATCTTACCTGGTGCGTCAGTGGAAAAAGATTATTTCAGGCAGAGTATCTCTTCAGGATTTTGTGTTTGCAAAAGAGGTACGCTTAGGCACCTATTCTGCACAGACTTCTTCACTTCCACCAGCAGCAATTGTTGCCACTAAAGCAATGAGAGTTGACCCTAGGGCAGAACCTCGGTATGCAGAACGAGTGCCTTATGTTGTGGTTCATGGTGAACCTGGTGCCAGGTTGGCTGATGTAGTGGTAGATCCCTTGGATGTCCTTTCAATTGATTCACCTTACAGGCTAAATGACATATATTACATCAAGAAACAGATAATCCCAGCTCTGCAACGAGTATTTGGGCTCGTTCGAGCCGACTTGAATCAGTGGTTTTCAGATATGCCCCGTACAGAGAGGGAGGTTGCCGGTAAACGTCACCTGGTTGCTGCAAATGCTCACAGAACTAGAATTGATTATTACTATCTGTCAAAACATTGTATCATATGCGGTGAGCTGATCCAGGCATCTAGTTACGTCTGTCAAAACTGCTCCAGAAATGAAGCTGTTGTTGCTGCTGCTTTAACAGGAAGAACTTCAATGTTGGAAAGAAACATCCAACACCTTGCTGCTGTAAGCACTTTAACTCATCAAATTTTATGTTCTTTTTATAAAGTTGATAGTGGTAGATGTTAGTTTCAAGCTCAGATTAATTGCACCGCAAATTCAGGGTCGATAATGATCCTTCTTCACCCTTTACCTGCCATTTGAGCTTCTCCTTCTCTTCTCTTTAGAACCATGATAATTATCCTCTAAAAAGAACACAGTTCTCCTGGGAAATTTTTGCTGCATCCTAGCTATTCCAAATTCTCTTGACACGTAATTGCATGTTATCTCTGATATGCATGCTTGTGATTGTTTCATCCCTCTAGATATGTCGGCACTGTGGAGGAGGAGATTGGTTCGTAGAAAGTGGGGTGAAATGCACATCTCTTGCATGTTCTGTTTTCTACGAAAGGAGGAAAGTCCAGAAAGAACTGCAATCTCTTTCTGCTGTTACTACAGACACAGGTTTTTATCCTAGGTGTGTGGTGGAATGGTTCTAACTAATGCCTCGTCTGCGTCAAAAATGTAGGTTGAAAGGGTATTTAGATATCTAGAGAACAATGTCTACACATATGGGGTACCACATTCTCTGAATCTTTTCTAATTATACATGTATGTGATTGCACTAGCATATCTTACAATAGTCCTGTAAAATAAATTAAGCCTTGTAATTTTCATATGTACTAATGACATGTGTAAATCACATGTTGTAAAGAAATATTTTACAGTATTTATTCTGGACAAAAAAAAATGAAACTCTTCTTGTTTGATGGTATGAGTACTCTTGGGGTGGCAAATTGATGTTTCAAAATCCATGCCGCCACGTAATATACTTATCTCTGGTCATTTTTATTTAGTCATATTTAACTTGGTGCATCTCTTGCAACAACAACATACCCAGTTGGGGTCTGGGGAGGATAGACCATACCACAACCTTAGGTGAAGTAGAAAGTCTATTTCCTATAGACTCCGACTTAGGATCGATAACAGTATAACAAACACAAAACATAAATGCATATAAACTAGTACAGTAGGTAAAATAAATTAGGACCGCTAGTCAAAAGATAATACTACAGCCATAAGATAATATTAAAAACTATTTAATTGAAACCATAGACATCACACAACATCATAAACAAGAAACTTCAAACACAAAAGAACGCTCCCCCTATTGTTATCGATGCATTCCTACCCCTTAACCCTCTACCCTAATCTGCGTTCTCCACACCTTCCTATCAAGGGTCATGTCTTTCGTAAGCTGTAACTGCTCCATATCATGTCTAATCATCTCTCTCCAATATTTCTTTGGCCTACCTCTACCTCACCTAAAACTATCCACAGTCAAGGTCTCACACCTCCACACTAGAGCATCAAAACCCCTCTTCATTACGTACCCGAATCAACGTAACCTCACTTCTCGAACTTGATGCATCTCTTAAGAAACAATAAATAAAAGAGGTAATTTTATATATTATCTTTATTAATTATAATCCGTTTAAAAGGATGTTTCGTCAAACTTCTAAAAATTAGTTTATTTTAAAGTGTTTTTATTAAAAATGCTAATTAGTTTGTGTTTGATTAATTATTTTTAGGACAATTTTAAGCCGCAATTAGTAATTTCTTAAAAGTAAAGTATTTTTCGTGAAAAACTATTAGTATATTTTTTTTGAAAGTATTTTTGGGGGAAAACTATGTTTTTCTGAAAAATAGTTTGTATTATTTCTCAAAATTACTTATTTTCTCTTAAAAGTTTGGCCATACACCCTGTTCTTTTAAGGTAGAAAAAAAAGGCTTAGCTATATGCTACTCCTATAATAATGAAAACCGAATAATCTAATAGCAAACCGAATAATTTAATAGCAAGATAAAATAAACATAATGATAAATTATCTTGTTTTTAAATTGAACAAGTAAAGATGTACGAAAAATTAGGGGTGTGTAAAAATCGAATTGATTGATAAACCGAATCAATAAAAATGTTATTGAGTTAATGATTTTTTATTAGTTTTTTAAAAAAATTTATTGGGTACACGATTTAGTTTCGACTTTAGCTTATTGAGTTATCGGTTAAACCGATAACCCAATAAGTATACACTAAATTATTGTTTTATCCCTATTTATGTTATATATATAAATCTCTCTCTATATATAGATATGTGTGTGTGTGTATATATATATATATATTATATGTACTACTTATTCACAATTCAGTAATTCACAAAGTATTAACCTATTTAGGGCATTTAAGGCACAATATAAAGCTTGACTATTATCGTATTGAAAAGTTTGAAGCATTTATAGCTTCCAACAATTAGGATTTAATTTTCTTCTAACTAACATTCAATTCAAGTTTGAAAATTCTTGTAAACTATAATGCATTGCATAAGATTTTGACGATAACTAAGATTTTTTTTTTTTATGTTAGTTGTTACTATTTCAATTTTATATGTATTTTCTTATTGATTAAACCGAAAATCGAACCGTCAAGGATCAAAAATCGATAAATCAAAATCAATAAGATAATATCTTATTGGCTGGTTATTGGTTTTACATATTTAAAAATAAAAAACTGATAAATCAAATTAATAACACATAAAATCAAACCGAATCAATCGATGCATACGCCTATGAAAAACAAACATAAATTTTGCAAAAAGACTTTTTAAAAAAAAAAGAAAAAAAAAGAAACAAACATTGTGTTCACTTACAAGGGTTTATGGTTTAATTAATGTCAGTGAGGGTTTAAGGCAATTCTTCTTCTTCTTCCTTCTTTTTTTTTTCCCCTTCTCCAAATTCAAAACTACATTCAATGGCTCTTTCTTTTCTTCTCCTCAAACGCTTATCATCTTCCTTTAAACCAAAACCCCATCTTTTCACCCTTTCATTAATCAAAACGAAAACTTTCTCTTCTTTTTCACCTTCAGATTCCACAACAAACGGCACTACTACACCCTCTAAACCTTCTTCTTTATCAGCTCGTATGAGCTTCGTATTCGATCAAATAGACGCCATTGAGAAAGAACGGGCCGAAAAGGACGAAACCCTTCAACGTATTCGGGCCTGGCGTGAATCCAAGAAGGCAAACCAAGCCCAAGCCCAAACCCAAGCCCCGAATCAGGACCAAGAACCGGATGATTCAAGATCGGTTTTTTCTGAGGTGGGGTTATCGGAAATGGAGATGGAATCGAAAAAGAATGATGGGTTTGATGGGGGTGGGTTGATGAGTAAGAAGGTGGAATTGGTGCATCCGTGGCCTGAGTGGATTGAGTTAATGGAGAGGTTGGTTCAGCATAATTACTTTGATCATAAGAGAAAAGATGAGGATAAAATGATTGAGGATTTGGGGTTTAGTTTACCTGACGTTGCTGAAGATGAGGGGTTTGATTTTACTAGGGATTGGAAGACCGTTCAGACCGCCATTCTCAATTTTGGCAAAGATCGTTTTGATATATTAAGGTTTGTTTTTTTCGCGTAAAGAATGTGTTTTTAGTCCTTTGTTGTTGCCATTTTGCTTGCAGGGATTGAACTTTTGGCAATTAGATGAGTTCAATGGAGCTGCATTGTACTTATTGCTAAAGTACTTGACTGACCAATAGTGGTCAAGCTTAGAAATGATGGTGTTCATTTCTATACTTAATCTTAACTTTACCTTAGGTAGCTAGGTTAGCAACTGAATTGACTGAGGTTTTCTTGCTTTTATTACATGCTGGAGGTTTAGGCAGTCACCAAGTGATCCCTCAGTAAGTTTTCACTGTTCTTTTTAAAGCATTACTACTGTAATTAACTAAAGTAGATTGTTTTGATAATTGTAAAAAAGGAAGCCTCGGCATTTTATTTGATTACCATCTCCTGTTTTCTTCCCCGTCCTGCGGTTGAACTTGGCAGGTATTGAGGTGAGGTTCCTCTGAACTAGGGCTCTATGCTCTAGCTATTTGCTAAGGATAATTAAAGAGTGCCACGACATTCAGTCAGTTGAAGTGTGAGGATTATTTTGATTCTCTTTGAGGCTATTTCAGGCCTTCACATTAATTGGAGAAAGTGTTATTTTCCCAATTAATGAAGTGGCTAGGATTCAACAGCTAGTTGGAATTTTGGGTGGAGAGATAGGTAAGATTCCAACCGTTTACTTAGGAATGCCTCTGGGTGCAAAAAGTAAATCAAGAGATGTATGGAATGACGTCATAGAAAGATGTGAAAAAAGACTGACTAGATGGAAAGCACAATACTTGTCTCGGGGTGGCAGATTGGTCCTAATCAACTCTGTACTGGATGCCTTACCTACCTACTTGATGTCATTATTTCTTCTTCCCGTTAATGTGGAGAAAAAAATTGATGCTCTTAGGAGGAATTTCTTTTGGCGAGGAGGAAAAAGGTTATCATTTAGTCAAATGAGACACGTTAATTCTGGTAAGAAAGACGGAGGGCTGGGTATCAGATATGTGAGAAAGCGGAACAAAAGTCTCTTGATGAAATGGCTTTGGAGACTACCCAAGGAAGAGCAATCTTTATGGGGCGTTGTGATTCAAGCTAAGTATGAAAAGGAAGGTTTTTGGAGGACAAAAGAAGTAAACACCGCATATGGCACAGGCTTGTGGAAGTGAATCAGGAACTTGTGGCATGTATTCCTTGAAAGAACTAGTTTCAATGTGAAAGATGGCAAGAGGATCTTGTTTTGGAAAGATAAGTGGCTAGGGAATGGAAGTCTTAAGCAACTGTTCCCTGACACTTATATTTTAAATCAGCAACAGAATTCTACTTTGCATGATGTGTGGTCAAATCAAGGCTGGAACTTGACCTATAGAAGATTGATGCAAGACTAGGAGATGGAAAGATTGACCAACTTCTATTGCACACTAGACCAATGCAAGGGTCTACAGGAAGGAGAAGATACCCTAAGATGAAAATGCCACAGCAAGGGCATTTTTACCGTAAAGACATGAATCAGATGAGGTCTCAGATCAGTTTTTCGCCTTGGAAGCTTAGCTGGAAAGTAAAAATTCCATATAAAGTAGCTATTTTCACTTGGTTGGTCGTGAAGAAAGTTGTTTAAACTCAGGAGAACTTAATGAAGAAGGGCAGACCTATGTGCTCAAGATGCCTTTTTGTGAACATAATGCAGAGACAATTAATCATCTGTTTCTTCACTGTGAAGTGGTCAGCCAGCTTTGGAATCTTTTTACCAGCTTCAGAGGCGTAAGGTGGACGATGCTGGGAAGAACAGGGGAGGCACTAACTAGCTGGAATTCTGAGGTTGATGGTAGCACTAACAAAGACAGATGGAGAATTGTCCTGACAGTAATATGGTGGACCATTTGGAAAGAGAGAAACTCTAGGTGTTTTGAAGGCAACGACAGCTCTCTTCAAAAGTTAAAGATGAGCTGCATTATAAGTTTTTGCTATTGGTGCAGCTCGGAGTATATAGATGACCTAGTTTCTATAGTAGACTTCCTAGGATCCTTGTAAGATGAGATAGGATTTAGTGTTAGTCTATTGTTTTACACTTTTGGATGTAGATTCAATGATGTAGTTTTGGCTTCCAGCTTTTTCGCTGATGATTTATATACAGTCTGTTACCATTGTCAAAAAAAAAAAAAAAAAAACTCTTGATGCATAGGGTGATTAATTAATTTCAGGTCATTGTCGAGACAGGATCTTCAAATTTTGGTTGGTTATGGATGCCCTAGTGCAGACAAGAAGGTGGTTTTTTCTGCCAAGTTATTGAGGAAACATGTCCATCTGGACGAAGGAGATGTAAGTTTGGATTCTTTGTTGGAAATGTGTATTGCATGCCTTATAGAATTACCGTTATCGATTCATTATGAAATATGGTTTCTCATTCCCATTTCTTGTATTTACTTCTTGTTTGGGCTCAATTTATTTTCTTGATAAATGTGAAGTCTTGACGAAATTTTGCCATGTGATGGAGGAAGTTCAGAGCTCTTGTCATTTTGTGCATTTTCTGTAAGGCATTGTCTACTGTAATGTTCTCGTTCTCAAAAATGCTCTAAGATATCCTGTTCGTAACTTTGCTTTCAGAAAGTGATAAACTTTAAACTTGGCAGCAAAAGATTTGATATAGAATGTTACTTCTATAATTCTTAGAAAGTAGCTGGCTCTAGTTGCCACACTTAATACTATCTAAGCAACCTATGGAGTGGTAATATGCATGAAAAAAGTATACATGTTAAGGACATAATTTAGTTAACAGTAGTCTTCATTTTTTAGGTGGTTCATGCTATTTAAATGGTATTGTAGATTGTAGGCATAATCTTGAATTTGAGTCTCATTGTCGTCCTCCATCAGTTGTTCCTTCTTGGTTTATGTAATTGAATATACTCACACGCAAGAGGATGTTTTGTTCAAAAGTAAATAACTTTACTTATATGGGGATATTCTGTGTAGAAGCAATATACAAAAAGGTAGAGCGCCTACATGAAAAATGGCTCTGTAAGAAACACCCGGTCTTCTGGACAATAGGAACCTCATTGTGCACCACAATGAAACTAAAAACAAGAGGTTATTCCTCAAATGTGCAAAGTCATTTTGTGGTCCACCAAGGCTCTCTTGTAACTAAATAAAGTTGCTCATTTTGTAGCAGATTAAACTTTTATATGAGGCGGTTACTCAATTCAACAAAGTATCAGCTTAAGATCTGTAAAAAAATCAAGTTCTTCACTTGACTCACATATAAATATGGTTTCTGCTTAGTTGAATTGTTGTTTATGGTTGTCTTGGACTTGGAGTGCTTGAAATTGCATCTTTTATACATCTGAAGATAACCGCCTTATTAGACATATCATAACATGGCATGAAAGTGTAAGGAAGCTTTAAGGAGTCTTAAAGTGACGTGAACATTGTTCTGTTTTATGGTGAATATTCATTATGATGAATCCACGATTTATTGAGTATATTTTGGATCTGGACATTCACTATCTGTATTACTCGATGACCAATCCAAGTTATTGCATGGATGTATCAGGTTTGCAGTTCTTGCAATTTGAGGAGTTCTTGTGAAAGGGCATATTTACTTACCAACAAGGAGGATGAAGCAAGGACGATAGATATTATGCGTGTCCTCCTGACTTATGGTTTTGATGCAATTAATGGATCAGTTGTTAATGAGAGCCTGATGAAGAAGAAATCTGTAAAGACTGTTGTTCGTAAATTGCTTCACGAAGTAGTGAAGTTGAGTGCTGTTCCAATAGATCCAAATCTTCCGCCTCCAGTTTTTAAAAAACCACCTCCAAAGGTGAAGCAGCCACCTCCCCCTCCTAGAAAACGAGTAGGACGTGACGACATTGAGATGAAAAAGGGAGATTGGCTTTGTCCAAAGTAGGTTTCATTTCTTTTCTTCTGCTTTAAGTCTGCTATCATCCTTCTATGGAAATCAAAAGGGTTTTCCAATGTTATAAATTTGTATTTCCTGATCCATCTTAAAACTTTAGTTGGACATCGTCTATGCTGTACAAATTCCACTGTTTAAAAGCAGTTCCAAGTCCATCTTTAAGGCATTGTATGGCATGATGTGCTTTGCTTGGTCAATTGTGTTTTTCATAGGATGGCCGTGAAAGGTCTGCTGTGACGACTTAATATTCCCAGCACAAGCAATGCAAGATTGCAAGGTTTCACCTTGAATAGGGTGAATTGCATAGTTGTCTATTCTTAGTTCACTCTTGGCCCTTATATCTGTTGATCCTGTATTTAGGTTGTTATGAACTTACAGGATCGACCGAGAAATTAAATTGAACATTGCTAACGACAAGTTGCACTGTCAGGTGTGACTTCATGAATTTCGCGAAGAATACCATATGCTTACAATGTGATGCCAACCGGCCAAAGAGACAGCTGCTTCCAGGAGAGTGGGAATGTCCCCAGTATGTCCTCTACTTACCTTTTCTTATCAAGTCTTTTCTATTCTTCTGCTGACATGTATATATTATTGATTCTGAAGCAATATATTTAATTAGCCAGGAATGGTGTTTATTTTTGCTGTATTTATTTAAGCGCTGGAATAATAGATTCCTAGGCTTGAATCTAGTAGCAGTGGCAAGTTCAACAAGTTCATCTAGACGAGGAGGACAATTAAGAACCAACTTTCTGTCTTCTCTTCATTGTCAAATCACTATTCTTTGCGCTGCCTGGAATAAGCTGCAAATTCTGTTTATGATTGCATGAATGTTTTGTTAAACTTGTACACCGTTTATGTGCTCGTTTAAATTGGCGTATTTCCATTTTTGTTAATGTTCAGAAAAATTTTGAAATGCTTTTTTTTTTTTGAAGCTTTCACTGTCTGATATATTTCTTATAAATTGGTTTACCTTTTTGTGACAATGACAAAAACAGTCATTTCCTTTCGTGAATTGGCAGGTGTAATTTCTTGAATTATAGGAGAAATGTGGTATGTTTTCATTGTGAATGCAAGCGCCCAGCTGATGGCTATATGGTTGCTCAACAGCAGGAGAGGCAACAAGGACCCAGGACACAGATGGATAAAATATCTCGGCGCCAAGATGTTTCTAATGCATGGAATTTTGATTTTGATGATGATGAATCAGATGGTGCGGACGTTGCTGCCTTCGAGAATGCAGATTCTCAGAAACTGGATGAAGGTTTCCCCCTAGATAGGCAACCGCAAAGGAATACTTCTAGGAGCAATGAAGATGGCTTCTACAAGAGCAGTAGGCTTCCAAGAGGTTACGAAACTGAATACCCCGCACCTGGGAAACCAGGGGTAGGATTTAATGATTTTGACGATGAAGAAGATGATGTTGACAGCTATGAGGTAGACAGTAATGGAGCAAGCAGAAGTTCTAGAATAGATTACTCAGATATTGAGGTCAATTCTGAATCTGACGATGATGATAGTGTTGATGACACTTTGCTTGCTGGTAGAAGGAATAGTTCCCTCGCAAGTGATGCACATTTTAGACCGAGGCATCAGAAAGGGGCTTTTCGTGATTCTGAGGATGTTGAAGTGGATTTTGACACAGATGATGAACTTCCAATTGAAACTAATATGAAATCTAGCCATGTTTCTTATTCTAAACCAAGATCTAGGAACAAAGGTGCCACAAGTTTTAACTCAGATGACGATTATGGCCTCAGCTCCGACTCCGATAATAGGGATGTCCGGAGTCAGCAGAATATAGGGAATAAATGGGGATCAAGAAGGGATTTTGGAAGGAGAAGCAGTGCCTACAGTGAAGATGAGCCCTTCTCTGACTTAGAGAGCAACAATGGTAGGTCATTTCACAAAAATAAGCAAAGAGGTGGTAAGACAGGTCAAAGGGATTTTGGAAGGAGAAGCAGCTCCTACAGTGAAGATGAGCCCTTCTCCGACTTGGAGAGCAACAGTGGTAGGTCATTTCACAAAAATAAGCAAAGAGGTGGTAAGGCAGGTCAAAGTGGCAGAAGAGACTCATACGAAGGCCGTGGTGATAGGATAAGAGACAAAAGAACCTCTTTTAAGGATAACATGAAAAGAACTCCCAGAGACTCACGTGGAAGCAGTAGCAGAAGCCAAGATAACAGATATGATGATTATAGAAGCCGTGGACGTGAAGAATCTTATAAACAGCTACGAGGAAGAAATAGTAATTATGGTGATCGATCAGATAGTTACTTAGATGATGAAAGACATAGGAGGCCTAGAATAAACGTACGATAAGTCTCGACATTCAGCTTATCATTTCAAGAGTTGATTTGCTGCAGGAATTGGACTGTGGGTTTCCTGAGTGAGTAAATGGATTAACGAAGGGCTTTCTTGAAGTTGGAAACAGCATGCCAACTTCTGAATAGCTATCACCACGTCAACTTGAGAGCCGGGAAGCTTCTTACACTAAGAGATGAGCTACAAGGAAAAATATTTCAGTGACTGAGTATATACAAGCTAATTTACAAAGTTGATTGGCGAAAGCTTCATACAAATAAGCAACTGGGAAGAAGTAGTGATTCCCAGGTGATGACTTCCTTGTAGAGCAACCCTAGGCTTGACCTGCAAAGGTGCTATATCTTTAATCTTCTTTGAAGTGTTTCATTTAGTTCAGATGATGATAACATCCACGTGTTGTACCTATAAACATTTTTCTATAAACAATAATTTGCTAACTGTTTATATTGGTCCGGTTGTTCGCATGCAGAAGTATCCAACAGAATTACATTTGATTGATGCAATTCTCAGCTTATCTGGTTGTTTTAGCCTATCACTAAAAGAAGGGCATAGAGATATTTTTCTTTTTTCTTGAACAGTATTGGTTAGTTTGTTTACTAAAATGTAAAAACATCACATCATTCAGCTACTTTAACCGAGTGAAATTATTACTGAAACCTATGCTTCTGGAGTCATTATTCAATAATTGCTTAATAGATGGTAATAGTAATTAAAATTTTCAAACAAAGTTAAGAAAAGCAGGGTAGCTGCGCAATTTAGAATGAATCTCTTATTTATTGACTTTTAGTTGTACCTTAGTTATAGGCAAAGTATATGGCTTTCATTTGAGTTGCTAAATCAAGCCACTGCATTATAAGAGTTGCATTTTTCTGCTACCTGGTTAACCATTGTTGATGGTATTTTTGTGTCAAAATGAAAGTGAGGGCAAATTATCTCATTACAAATAATTCAGAAGCAAGACTTTGCATTGATAGATTTACACACGACATTGACATATCTTCACTACAACAAAGCTTTAGAGACAATGCAAACACCAAAAAAAACAAAAAAGAAGAGAAAATGCACACTATAGAAATCAATTCCTTCTGATGCTGAAAGTCCTTTTCAAGCAAGTCATGCAACCCAAACAGCACCTGATAATTCTTTCTCCAACTTCCTCCAAGAAACGCAAGCAGCAGTATTCCCACTTCCTTATCATCACGCTACTAAATGTTGCCAAAAACGCTACAACAAATCCCACTCCCGCACCCACGAAGAAAAATCGCCTTATTTCATGCTCATCATCATCATCTTCAGTTTCCTCTCCGTTTCTTTTCTCTTGGCTGGAGAGCAATCTGTCATCAATGGTTTCCCACAAAGTCCAGGATTACCTCTGAAACATGAAGGATCAGTAAAGGTTCCAAATTGGTTTGTTGATGGGATTGGGCCATGAAGGTTGTTATGTGACAAGTTAAGATAGCTCAATGAAGTGATGGATGTCATGCTCAATGGGATAGAACCTGACAGATGGTTAGATGAAAGGTCCAGTGTCTCCAATTTCTGCATGCTCCCTATGTCCTCTGGAATTCTTCCTGATAATTGGTTCCAAGATAAATTCAGAGTGCCCAATGCTGAGAGATTCGTAATTTCTTTTGGGATTTCACCATGAAGATTGTTGCTGGAAAGATCAATAAGGTTCACTTGATCCAAGGTAAAGGTGTATTTCTTCTTTGTTCCTTTCTCAACCAACTCCATCTTGGATGTAAAAACATAACTGAAATAGTAGTAATTGGGATTCCACTTGTAAAATTTCACGGACTTTAGACCTCTCAAGCTTCCTAAGCAGGAAGGAATAGAACCTGTCAAGTTGTTATGTGAAAGATCGAGGATATGGAGGTTAGAAAGTTGGCAGAGTTGTGTTGGAGCGTTTCCATCAATCATATTACCAGTCATTCTAACCATTTGCAAAGATAAGAGACTTTCTCCAAACCACTCGGGTATGGTGCCGTTGATATTGTTGTCTCCAATATCAAGTGCAAGCAAGCCATTGCAATTCCTAAACGATCTAGGAAGTTCTCCGGAAAGGTTATTGCGACTGAGTCTCAACCAAAAAAGTGAGGGTGGTGAACATATTGAAGGAGGAATACTACCTGAAAGATCATTCCCATACAAATCTATGACTTGAAGTTGTTGCAAATCATACCACCAATCAGGAATGTTTCCAGACAAATGATTGTCTGAAAGGTCCAATCTCAATAGCTGCTTCGCTTTTGTTATTGAATTTGGTAGAGATCCTGTAAAAGCATTTCCAGCAAGATCTAACACTTGAATTTTTGTCATCACATGACCAAAGTCTAAGGGTATAGATCCTGAAAACAAGTTGTTAGCAAGATTCAAATGTGTCACATTTGGCCAGAGAGGTAACAAACCATGGAAGCGATTGGAGCTTAAGTCCACCACAACATTATTTTGGTAACGCTGATTGGGTATGATGGAAAACTTACTAAACTCGGAAGATCTCCATCAATCTGATTATCTGATAGATCAAGGACTTGCAATTGTGAGCACATCGTCCAAAGCCAAGGAGGTATAGGATCTGAAATAGAGTCATTGGCAAGAATAACAATCTCAAGTTGCTTTTGAGTTTCCAGCCATGCCGGGAACTTGGGGCCCAAAAAGTAAGGCTAAATGGAGGAACCCATTCATCGCTCAAGTTGATGGCAAAGCTTCGTTCACAAGATATCGCCAACAGTTTCAGTTGATGGAGCTTTGCAAAAGTGATTTTGTGAAAGATTGCTGTGTTCACTTACCTCAACGAATGAGATAAGTCTTCTTCAACATTGAATTATTTGATTTTTTTTCCCACAACAAAATTTTAAAATCTAAACTAAACAAAGGGTAGTACTATGGTGTTTAAGAAGGTTTGATTACTACATAAAAAAATTTCCAAACAAGATTATAACAGTTTAATTGATATACTACATGGCTGAGTAAAGTAGTTTAACCTATGATAGCAGGCTAATTTTAAGGTTTAACAAGTATTATTCAACATAGATCTAAATATTAATTTCTTTCACAAAAAACAGTAGTACTCGTTTTCAATCACCAATAAATACAAGATCTCTCTTTGTTCCCAAACAGAAGATTCTTTTCTGGAGGAAACTAACAAGCAGTGGCGGAGCTACGTTTGCTCCAAGGGGTTCATTCAACCCCCTTCAAAGAAAAATTTATACTGTTTTTATATGGTTAAAAATAGTTTTTATGCATATATAGTAGATGTTGAACCCCCTTATATTAGTTCGTATATTTACTTTTGAACCCCCTTTATGAGGAATGAGCAATCCATAATCAATGGCTTCCCACAAAGTTTTGGATTACCCTCGAAATCTGAAGGATCAGTGAAGGTTCCGAATTGGTTTGTTGATGGGCTAGGGCCATGAAGGTTGTTATATGACAAGTTAAGATGTCTCAATGAGGTGATGCTCAATGGTATAGAACCTGAGAGATGGTTAGCCCTCTCTCAGGTTCTTATGGCTTCTTAGAGCATGCTATTGGTCATTTCTATAGTCATATCACTTGTCTGGTTTTCCCATTAAGCACATTGTGACAATGTACCAACAAGCTGAATTTTGTGAGTTTGTGTACTTCAGTCTCCATCAAAATTAATTTATCTTTATTTGAATGCTATAGCAAAAATTGTCTCAAATGTCATGGATATTAAAAAATTATTAGCAATATCTTTTATCTACGGGCCGCAAGGCATGGTCAGTGGTTGGGAGGTGGATCATCTATGTGAGACATCTGAGATCAGATCGTATTTAATCTTTATCTATCGTTTAATTATGAGCTCGTGAATGAATTTGTTTGGTGCGATTTGTATATCTTCAATGTAATTTATGTTATTGCAAAATGACCAGTTGAGCACGTACCACATCGTGCTCTCACCACATAGACAAATTAACAGAAAAATAATAAGTTATTTTAGGAATTTCTATAGGCACAATTAATGATAGTTGGGAAGTATACTGTACTATCTTTGTCCCAAATTTCTTAATTTATTTTCTCATTTTGTACCTTGTTACTTTCATTGAATAATCAAATGTTAAAGAATATTGCAAAGAATTTAGTAATCCTAATTATCCATGCAAATATATAATAACTCCATCAATATTAAAATTTAATAAATGACATAATTAATAGGGACAAAATGATAAAGTTACTGATTATAACTCCATCAATATTAAAACTTAATAAATGACATAATTAATAGGGGTAAAATGATAAAGTTATTGTGTATCTCAATTTGGGACGGAGGGAATAGTATATAAGCAAATATACTTGATTAATTTTAGACTTTGGTTCTGAATTTTTTCATAATTTCCTCAGTAAAAATAAAAATAAAAATAAATTCCTATGCCTGTGATATCTTCTTCCTTCCATAAATTTGTGCGGCTCCTGCCTTACTCTCACTACCCCTCTCAACTTATCTTCACCATCTCCGCCGCCACTACCGCTCATCTCCGCCGTACAATGACAACCTCCGCCGCCGCCGCTAACCCATCAAACACCCGTCTAGGATGGATCGGTACCGGAGTGATGGGCCGTTCTATGTGCGCCCACTTAATCAACGCTGGGTACACTCTCACTATCTTCACCCGTACACCATCCAAAGCCCAAGAACTCATCTCCATGGGAGCTCAATGGGTCGACACTCCAAACGCCGTCGGTGCTCAATCCGACGTCGTTTTTACCATCGTTGGCTACCCTTCTGATGTTCGCCAGGTTATTCTTGATTCGAATTCCGGTGCTCTTTCTGGTCTTCGTAGAGGAGGAGTGATTGTCGATATGACTACTTCTGAACCTTCGCTCGCGGTTGAAATTCACTCCGCTGCCTCTGCTGTTGGGTGTTCTGCCATTGATGCACCCGTTTCTGGAGGCGATCGCGGAGCGAGGAATGCTGCTTTATCGATATTCGCTGGTGGGGAAGAAGCGGTTGTTGAAAGGGTGAAACCATTGTTTAGCCTTCTTGGTAAAGTTTATTACATGGGTGGTCCTGGAAAAGGGCAGTTTACGAAACTGGGGAATCAAGTTGTGATTGCTTCCTCTATGGTGGGACTATGTGAGGGGTTAATTTTCGCGCATAAAGCTGGTTTGGATTTGAATCACTTCTTGAATGCGATTTCAACAGGTGCTGCTGGCTCGAAATCTTTAGACTTGTATGGTAACAGGATACTTAATAGGGATTTGGAACCTGGATTTTATGTGAATCATTTTGTTAAGGATTTGGGAATATGTTTGAGGGAATGTCAGAACATGGGTCTCGCTTTGCCTGGGTTGGCGTTGGCTCAGCAGCTATATCTCTCGCTTAAAGCTCATGGTGAGGGTGATTTGGGAACCCAAGCTCTCGTTCTTGCGCTTGAGAGGATTAACAATGTGTCCCTTCAATCTGTTGGCAAAGCTTCTCTTTGATCCTTGACTACTTTGCATCCGTTTTATGAATGTTAATGTTCTTACATTTGTATTATGTATCCATTTGTGAATGTTAATGTTGAAGGTGGTGAGAGTTTGAATAATCTCTAGTAATTTGATGAGACTTCCAGGGCAAAAGATCTCAACTTTTATCACTGCACTGACACTTGAAGTTGTTGGCTACAGTTTTTGTAGTGTTCATCATTAGTCAGGGTATTAAAGTGCACAGGTGCTCTTCGATTCTGGATTTCATATGAACTTGTACTTAGATTGCCCAAACAAGCAATCTCCGCAAAGCAGCTGAAGAGCCTTTTGAGGGATTCCGTCCTAGAGGAGAGGAGAATGACTAATGGAAAACCAATAATCCATGTAGGTTTTATAGTGACATTAGCTAATCTTATCATAGAATGCATCAATTTGTGTCACTTCCTTTCGTATTCAGTTGCATTGTCGTCATTTTGTTTAAATACTGAAACCTGGCGATTATACCAGTAGTTAGATTTGATGAATGATTTCCCATCAAGTGAAAGGTTGATGAGTGGACAGGAGAAGAACTTTATGGGTGAAGAAAAAATAAAAGCAAGATTTCAGGATGTCAATTTAAAACGTGATTTGTTCATTGGGTTGCCACTTATTTGATTGTCCAGCAACTTCGTGCCTTGGTCTGCCAGGGCAAGCAAAGCTTCTTTCCATGGCAACCATTATCAGCAGCCTTTTCCAGACTTCATTTTCGGGAAAAAAAAAGTTTGCTTCTTATGTACTGTCATATTCACTCACTAGTCATGATTTTGCACTTATTTCGGTAAAAACTGGCACCTTACTGGTATTGTGGTGACAATTATCTGAAGAATTGATTCTCCGCAAGTTCCCAAATTGCTGCTCAATTCATGCATAACGAAGCACAGATCCTGAAACAACATTATGTTGCTCTGCTGGTGATCCTTCCTTCATGCTGAAAGTAAGATGTGTATAGTTCTCTTTGCCTATGGATTGATAGTCAAAATAATAGTGGACCAATATGTTAACATTATTATGATACCCTTCTTACATTTAGGGGGTTAATGCCTGTCATACTGCAGTTTGGTAATCATTTGAAGTCATTATATTTCATGTTTTTGCTTGAAAATTTTCTCATCTCTGTAATCCGCGTATCTGGAAAATAAAGAGCGAGCTTTATTTCAGCACAAGCAATACCTAAGTAATTTTGAAAACCACATGAGGTGCGGGTAGACAAGGTTCTAAAATGGCATACTTGTTGTGGAACCATCTGTCAATAATGTTATCCGTCATCCTAAGCTTAAACAAAGACGAGAGGCTTTCTCAGAACCACTCTGGTGGTGCCGTTGATTTTGTTCTCTTCAAGCTTTTGCAAGTGCTTAGTGATTTTTGAACTTATCCCTAAAGGTTATTGCGACTCAATCTCAACTAAAAGAATGAAGTCGTTGCAGAATCGAATGTCACATTTGGCCAAAGAGGTAACAGACCATTGAGGTCATTGGAACTTAAGTCCAGTATTGTCCAACATGAGATTGAAGAAATATTTACTAACCTGGAAAGATTTCTACCAATGTAATTATCGGATAGATCGAGCCATTGCAATTGTGAGCACATCACATCTTGAATTTTGGTGATTAAATAACTTCTCTTGGAGGTTCCTTCCATCCTCATGATAGAAAGGTGTGATACGCGATCAGATTGTGTAAACTAATATTATGCCATGTTGCATAGAATTTGAACTCTTTACTAATAATTTTGTGCTTTGGAATTGTTTTGGCTCTAATTAAGGAATCCAACTGGAATGTGCTAACAACGATAATATGCTTCAGAAACTACATGATCTCAAATATAGTGTTTCCAGAAGAAAAAAAAAACATTAAGAAACGCCAGGGAGGAACAGAAGGACAAGGGTCACCTTTTTTATTCAGTGCAATAAAACCAAGTACTATGGATACAAACACCATAGCTAAAGAACTATCAAAAGTAAAGTTAAGCAGAAACAGTTACTGTATATACACATAATAGGGTGTCAGAAAATAGACTGTATATGAGCTGATAACTAAACTAGATGATGAAAAATATAATAAGCAGAAACAGCTCTTGGTTGCAATAAATACTTTAGAACCTACTTCCTTCTGACTTTGAAAATCCTAAACAAGCAAGCCTTGAAAACAATACAGCTCCTGATAATTCTTTCTCCAACTTCCTCCAAGAAATGGAAGTAGCTGTGTCCCCAGGACTTCTTCACTGTCAAGCTACTAAATGTCACTAAAAATGCTATGACAAATCCTATTCCCGCGCTCACTAAAAACCACAGCCTTTCTTCCCCATCATCATCATCGTCTTCTTCAATCTTCTTATTCATTTCTCTTTTTCTGGGTGGAGAGCAATCCGTATTCAATGGTTTCCCACACAGTTCTGGATTACCTTCAAAACTTGAAGGATTAGTGAAGGTTCCAAATTGGTTTTTTGATGGGATAGGGCCACCAAGGTTGTTATACGACAAGTTAAGATGGCTCAATGAAGTGATGGATGTCATGCTCAATGGGATAGAACCTGAGAGATGGTTAGAGGAAAGGTCTAGTGTCTCCAAAAGCTGCATGCTCCCTATGTCATCTGGAATTCTTCCTGATAATTGGTTCCAAGATAAATTCAAAGTGCCCACTGCTGAAAGGCCTGTAATCTCATTTGGAATTTCCCCATGAAGATTGTTGCTTGAAAGATCAATAAGATTCACTTGATCTAAGGTAGAGGTGTATGTCATCCTTGTTCCCTTCTTAACCAACTCCATCTTGGGCGTAAAAACATAGTTGAAGTAGTAGTAATTGGGATGCCACTTGTGAAATTTCACGGACTTAAGACCCCTCAGACTTCCTAAGCAGGAAGGGATAGAACCTGTCAAATTGTTATGGGAAAGATCAAGAATTTGAAGGCCAAGAAGTAGGCAAAGTTGTGGTGGAATGTATCCACCAATCATGTTGTCCGTCATTCTAAGCATTTGCAAAGGTATGAGACTTTCTCCGAACCACTCCGGTATGGAGCCACTGATTTTATTCTCTCCAATATCAAGTGTAAGCAAGCTTTTGCAGTAGCTTAATGATTTTGGAAGTTCTCCGGAAAGGTTATTACGACTCAAGCTCAACCAAAAAAGTGAAGGTGGTGAACATATTGAAGGAGGAATACCACCTGAAAGAGTATTTCCTGACAAATCTATGACATGAAGTTGTTGCAACTCATCCCACCAGTCAGGGATCTTTCCAGATAAATGATTGTCTGAAAGGTCCAATCTCATTAGCTGCTTCACTCTTGTTATTGAATATGGTACAGATCCTGTAAAAGCATTTCCGGATAGATCTATAACTTGGAGTTTTGTCATCATATGACCAATGTTTTCAGGAATAGATCCTGAAAACAGGTTGTTCGCGAGATTCAAATGTGTCACATTTGGCCAAAGAGGTAACAAACCATGGAAGCTATTGGAACTTAAGTCCACCACAACACCAACACTGTAACTAGAATAGAAGTCCACTGTCCGGCTTAGCGATGATGGAAAATTTACTAACCTTGGAAGATTTCCACCAATCTCATTATCTGATAGATCGAGAAACTGCAATTGTGAGCACATTGTCCAAAGCCAAGCAGGTATAGGATCTGAAATGGAGTCATTGGAGAGAATAATAGTGTGAAGTTGCTTCTGAGTTTTCAGCCATGTCGGTAACTTGGGGCCCAAACTGCATTTTCTGAGCTCGATATATGTGAGGTTAAATGGAGGAATCCATTCACTGCTCAAGTTGACAGCAAACCTTTCTCCACATGATATGGCTAAAACCTTCAGTTGATGGAGTCTTGCAAAGTCATTTTGCGAAAGATCGCCTTCCCAATCATTTGTTGCAAGGAACAACTGAGTTAATTCAGTAAGATTAAATATACTTTCAGGTAAGACTCCCTTCAGTTGATTTTGTCCCAAGTCCAAAATTTCCAACCTTGACAGCTTCTTAATAGATGTGGGAATCCTGCCAGATATCTGGTTAAAAGATACACTAATCATCCTTAAGTTCTTCAAATGTCCTAATGAATTCGGAAACTTCCCTGTCAACCGGTTTCCAGCAAGACCTAAGAACTCTAGGGTGTTGTTGTTGCAGCTGGACAACCCTTCCACTACTCCGCTTATGTCTCCATTAATTTTATTCTGCGTTAGATACAAATCCCGCAGATTACATAGTTTACCCCATTCAACATTTGATATTGGGCCTTCTATGTTGTTGATTGCTATATCAAGTGTCTGAAGGGTGGTGGCATTAGACAACCATTTAGGCAACACAGAATTAACAAAGTTATTGCCTGAAAGGTAGAGATTAGAAAGGGAAGTCATATTCCAGTTGGGAAAGGAGAAAGGGAGATGATTAAGATTACTGTTCACCAAGTTCAGAGTCACTAAGGATGGCAGCTTATTAAAAGACTCAAGCCAATGTGTTGCCAAAGAAAGGTTCACATGAGAAAGATCAAGATACTTCAAAGAGGACAAACCAGAAACCCAATTCAAATCTTTGATCCAACTACTTTCAACAGTATCGTAAGGATAGGAATATGCACGTAGGCCTAAATATTGTAAATTTGACAGATTCCCAAATGAAGGAGGAATACCAACGAGAGATGAACGAGTGAGGTTTAGGTATTGTAGTTTTTCAAAAGAACCCAAGAAAGTGGGAGTGGCAAGTCCTTGGAAGTCATTTCCACCAAGGTCTAAATACTCTAAATGTTGCAAGTCAAGTAAAGCAGGACTGATCTTGCCACCCAAGCACGACGAATTGCCAGAAATCAGATATCCCATTTTCTTCCGATAGCAATTGCCTGATGTATCTTTGAGGTCAAGCCTGATGACATTACCAGTTTGTACGTCACAAGAAACACCTTTCCATATGCAGCATTCTTCGCCAATCCAAGAAGCCAGTCGGTCAGAGGGATCCGTGAGACTTCGCTTGAATCTTAATAGGGCATCCCTCTCACGCTCAACACATCTTACTTTGGCTTCAGTAGTGTTTGCCAGAGGTAAAGAAGCACTGCTGACGGCTTCAACTGAAACAAGTAGGGGAAAGGATTGAATAAAGAAAACAAGTACAGAAACTAAAACTTTCCTACATGCCATGTTGAGATAATCTTACAAGTAAAGAAAATGGTAAGTTTAGAGTATATTTGGTGCCTGTTTATGTAGAAATACAACAATAACAGAGAATAAATAATTCAAAAAAGTCACTCTCTAACTTTAAGATGGAGAAGGCAGCGTACCTAGTTGATCATTCATTGCCTATTTGAGAAGGCACAAGTTTAACTCTAGTACAAGTCCAAGTAACTCATTTAACTGTGTAGACTTTTCACATGAGACTGGAAAGCGAGTTGACCAGTACAAGTTGCTGCAGTCAACTATCCATCCTTAACTCAGAGAACTAGTGTGAGATGAAAGTCTTAGTAGCATTAACTGAATGAGATAAGTGCAGTAGTACATTCTTCAATTTGAATTTCGACTGTATAATGTAAAAGTAAACTAGAAGTACTATGATTTAGGTTGATTTTTTCGAAGGTTTATCTGGCTAGGTTACAGGAATTAGTAGTGGAATTAATTAGCATTGACAACGTAAAGTCTTTTACGCTATCAGTGTAGTTTAATCTATAATATTATGTTCGTTTACCTTATAAATAACCTGCAAATAAAATTTGATCATCATTGCGTCAAATTACATTCTGACAACATGTAAATTTTACTTTATGCAAGTGAAAATAGAAATTTTTTTTCGAAGTCCAGTCCTCTGAAGTACTACGTGTGCTAACACTAGCAGGAAATGGACCGCAAAGACAAGTATATTTGTGGTCCTATAACTGGAGTGAATAAGAAAGACAGTGAGATTGATTATTCAACTCCAAGATTGAAACTTTATATTTATCCTAGTTACATGAAAACAAGAAGAAAAGTCAGCTCATACAGTAAATGCAAATTTAAGCAGCAACGGAAATAAAAAGAAAAGGATAATGACATGAAATTTTGTGGTAATAAAAATCACCACTAGTCTCATAGGCAAAGAAGGACCACTTGAATGGCTACAATACTGACACAAAATATCTTAGTCCGGAGGCTGAAAGGTAAATTTTTTCATTCAAAATTTCAAAAGTGCATGTGGGTATGGAAAAAATTCAAAACGAACAAATTTTCCTTGTTCATTAAAAGTTAACTAACGGCGTCAGTTTCATAATAAAGGGAATTACAATTAGCCAGCAAAAGGGAGTTTGTTCCCTCTTTTATTAGCGGTAAGTTTCATCTTATAGACACTCTTTCGGTAAAAAAAATTATTTTCCACTATTTCAATCAAAAGACAATGCAAGTGACTTAATTAATACCTTATACTTTTTCAACAAAGAATAAGGTAAATCACCTTACACTTTATCATCAAACTGATGCCGTTAACTTTTAATGGATAAGATAAATACATATGTTTCCCTTATCCATTTTGGAATTTTTTCATTTCCATATGCGTCTTTGCAATTTTGAACCAAAAAACTTGCCTAATAGGCTCCGGAACTCCAAAATATTTTATTTGATTCCCTATTGCCCTTTTTTGTTCTTTTCTTTCCTTCCTCAATGATCAAGAAAGATGGAATGCTCATCTTTGTACAGCAACACTTCTGTAATTGGAACTTCAGCTATCTTTCCAAGAACCCCTGAGAATATTAACCGCCACACTTTTCCATCAACTTGTTCTTTTCCTAAAAGCCCCTCTGCTACCCTTTCTTCTTCTACTACAGTGAAGTGTTATGGCTTGAATTATGGGGATGAAGAACCCCTTTCTACTTCTTTGGCATATGATGTTCTTGGTGTTGCTCCTAATTGTTCTGCAGATGAGCTGAAATCTGCTTTCAGGAATAAGGTAAAATTAAAATTTGCACTTTTGAATTTACTATTCAAGAATCCATGTTTATTGTCATGTTTGTTCTTTCGAATTTCTGAAAAAAGATTTGACTCTTTATACCTTTTTGTGCTTGCAAGGTTCATGCTTAAACACTGCTAATGATGGTTCTTTTATTTGGTTTAATAATCGATGGAAGCAGGTTAAGAAGTGTCATCCTGATGTAAGGAGAGATGGGAATAGTTCAGATAAAATGATTCGTCGAGTCATTCAAGCCTATGAGGTAAATAGTACTGCAAATGAATCAGCCAATTTGGTCTCATGCATTCAACATTCTAGCTAGCTCTGAGTTATATAACAGGATATCCAAAGGAATTATCTTTCGAAGGTAGATAATTAATATGACTTCAAGTAAGTAATGTGCTGGCAGTACATAGAAAAGTTGCTAGTAGATAGTCCTTTAAGACCACTTTTTTCATGTCTTTTGATGAAATGGATGGTACAGTGCAGAGAAATTTAGGATCATTCTGTACTTAGTTATGAGATTTGATTTCAAACTGCTTCATAGTACCTTAGAAAACAATTTAAGGCCTCTAGGTTTACAGATGAAATTCTGAAATCAAAATGCTTTCTTTTGGTCGCTTAAATTTTCCCTCTCGACTGATAGCTGACTTCTTGTTTGAAATGAATGTAGATGTTGTCCAACTTGACGAAGTCAGAGATAATTGAAAGGTACATTGTATATAATTTCATAATCTTAATGAATCTGAATCCTGAAATTTTGAATTTTACATCCTAATCTAGTGATCACCACTGCAGCATTTCTGTCTGTTTTTTATTTTCTGGGAGTAGTGGTCCTTCCGGTAATAAGTTTTTGCCATATTAACTCTTTGAGTTCTGCAGGGAATGCTTAGACCCATTTGATCAGCCAGAATGTGAAGCATTTGATCTCTTTGTTAATGAGACTATTTGTATTGGAAAAGGTAACAACTCCTTTACGAGAATGCAGGATGTTGAGATAGTACTTTGCTTCCTGTGAAATCTTGCTATCAGCTTCTTATTGAAGGCCTGCATTTCATATTGATGAAATAAATGTGGCGATGGCCAAAAGTGCAATGGATGTCCAGAATGTTTTTATCAGTTCAACATCTGGGCCTGGTATACCAATCAGTTGTAATAATCACTAAAATCAGTGTTGATGCTTTGGTAATACTTTGATACCATTACTGATCTACGCAAACATGGTAATGCAACTAAGAGAGTTCTGAAGCATGGAAAAACCTTATTTTTCATAGTTCAAGGGCTCCATTTTCCTTGTCTGAGTACTTAGTAGTTCTCAGTAAGTTGTCACGTCTTGCAAAAAGAATCTGTGGGCTTATCCTGATACTATAGTTTATGAAGGTCTCCACAGATATCTAAGCTCTACTCCAGCGATTTCCTAACAATTTAATTTTCATTAGTGAATCCAATGATGACCTCCTCCATCAGTTTCTGTGAAATTATCTTCCGGAAAATGCAATAGCATTGCAAGTGATTCTTCCTGTAGACTGTCTTTATGGAAACATATCCCTCAATTGTCAGAATGTTTTGAATAATACAGAATTTGCATAGTTCCTGATCTCCCTCTTTTACGATATATGCAGGTTGCCCATTTTCATGTGTTAAGAACGCACCTCATGCATTCACTTTTTCCTCATTAACAGGAACTGCGCGAGCAACTTCTCAAGGTCATATAGTAGTATTGGATACTGAACTCCTTTGTTACTTCTGTCAGAAATTAGTCTGCTAACAGGAAATTTCTAGTGAAAAAAAGGAAACATGGCAACCACTGAAAAACAAGATTACCTACTTTTTCTTTTGTTTTACCTATTAAAAGAAGCTTTTTATCCTCTCTTTTTATGTTCTATATATTCAGGACATGGTGACGATTATCAAGTGCAGCTTGCAGCTGGTCAATGCCCGAGGAGTTGCATACATTATGTTACACCTTCTCAAAGAATGGTTCTTCAAGAGCTACTTGGCAGGTACTTTTACTCCGCTACTCAACTTTTATCCTGCTTTTGCAACAATGAAAGAAGGCAAATTTTTGAACAGGAAGAATCTCAAAAAGAAGTTCATATATATGTTTACACGGGATGGCATCCTATGTTATAATGCGTTCTGCTCTCTTTTTGGCCCTCAAACCTTTGTGAATTATAGTTTATTTGCTGCTACTGCCTTTTTTTCATTCCTCTTATCATTTTTTTTTTTTTTAATTTTCAATTTTGAAGCATCATGAACGCACCTTATGATACATCAGCAGAAGCAGATTTGCTTTATTCTCTGATTGTAAAAGCCCGTTTTGAGAACAATCGCTACGGGAAGCCCAAGAAGCAACCTAAGGCCTCAGGCAAACATGTAGACTGGTTCTAACTCTTGAAACTCCTCCTAGGGAAACACCTTGCGTTCCCGACTTTGCATGTGAGGCTTGATGAAGACTTGCATCACTATGTGTTTCCTCGTGGATTGATTGATTGTCAATTGTTTCTTCATCTGGGCATGAAGTGTTTGGTGAGTCTCCGCCTGCTGAAAAGTAGGCCTTGGAAGTTAAACGTAGACTACTACTCCTTCAAAGGCTGAAGTTATCACATGGATGATAGGGAAATGTTATTTGAGTCACAGACTGTCAACCTTATGCTATGTTACCGAAATCCTTAAAAATGGTCTCTGCAGTATATGAGATACTGTGGATATGCACCACACGTGTTGGGAAAAGCAGCTGAATATTGGGTGATATGAGATTGATGTAAATATGGAAAAGTATGGATTGAATAATAATTATTTTTATCAATTTATTTTAATTGTTGAATCCTGTTTTTTATGGATGATTACTTGTAGGTAACCTGATAATATAAAAAAATCTTTTGTATCGAAGTTAAACTCTTTCTGGAAAGGTACCACCAGCTTTGTGTATCAAGAGAAATATACCATACCTCAGTTTGGAACCCACCCCACATTCTAAGTTTGAACGAACCTCAAAAAAAGATAGATTTGGAGCTGCAGCTTCTATATTTATTTCCTTGGTCGTAACAACATTTATCTTCTGGACGAAAAAGCACCATGCATTGAGGAATGGTGTTTCATTATCATCGTAAGCTTGACAGAAATGTGTAAAATACTTTATGGGGGGAGTGAATGTATATGCAGTAAAAGCAAATTTCATCTATAGGAAAACCATTGTTATTTACCTTATTGAGGAAGTACCTCACAATTTTACAAATCAAATAAATTGTACAATCCTCAAAGTAATATAGAAGGTTGGAAAGGGTGAAAATACTCCTGTTGTACCGAACTAAGAAGGACATCGAGAAAATATCTTCACACATGAAGAATAACTTCAATCTCAAGCACAAAACACAGTAGTGAATGATCTCAATTCACATTCCCTGAACTGAGAATTGCTTTGATGTGGAGGCAGCACGTGGCCGCTGTTTGAGTCCACTCATCATCATCTTCATCCCATCAATCTTCTGTATAGATTTTTTGCTCTTTAATGGTGAAGCTAACCTACTTGCCAATCTTGATGGCGAAAATGACCTCATTTTGGAGGGGGAAGAAGCTATCTTGTTTGCCAATCTTGATGGCGAAAATGACCTCATTTTGGATGGTGAAGAAGCTATCCTGTTTGCCAATCTTGATGGAGAAAATGACCGTCTCAGTTTGGCAGCTGTAGACATCTTTGGGGACCTCTTGTTCAAACTTGTTGCTCTAGTAGGAGACACAGAAATCTGTGGAGGGCTCCTGATTTTCACTTGAAACTTTGAGGATTTGGGCGGAGACTTTGCCAAGAACTTAGTACCCAAACTTGTCTCTCTGGTAGGAGATGCATTAAATTTTGGGGGGCTTCTGGCTTTCACTTGAAGCTTTGAGGATTTGGGCGGAGACTTTGCCAAGAACTTAGTACCCAAACTTGTCGCTCTGGTAGGAGACGCATTAAGTTTTTGGTGGCTTCTTGCTTTCACTTGAAGCTTTGAGGCTTTGGGCGGGGACTTCACCAAGAACTTATGGGGCGTTTGCCGATTTCTTGCAATCACAGGAGACTGTGTTCTAGATAATTTCTGCTGCTGTGAAGTTGGAGATGAATGGAACAATGGGTTCGGAAAAAGGACAGTCTTTTTCACCCATGGCCTATTCCTTGGGGAAACTCTATTTGCTATGTACTTGCAATTTTCTTTCTCACATTCCCTCTGCTGAACTGGAGAAACCTTGAAGTTTATTCGTGACTTTGCTCGTCGTTTTGATGGTGTATCGGAATCTGTCCTCATTGTTTGCAAGGTTACCCGTTTCTCCCTCTTTCTACGTGATCGGAGCTCGGAGTTTTCAGGGGTTGGCTTCTGGTTTTGCCTCTGTGTGGGTGGGGTTTTCGGGTCATCAGATGCTGATTTTTTCCCCTTGGAACCTACTGCCTCCACTATATCTCTAGCAAATTGACTAGCCTGTTTAATTTCAGCCACAGTCTCTCCTAGAAGCATCGCCGGTAGCGACATTCGCCTCCATTCCCCTGCTCCACCAAAGTCCCAAAATCAACAAAGTGAGGGAAAAACACAAGTCAATAATTATATAAAAGACAGACACTTGCCTCCATTTGTGGGCAATTTTCCTGGAGGAGATTTGCGAGAAGTAGCATTCTTGATCCTCAAAGATTCTTGTTTGCATCTAAGGCTAGTTCTCAGATAGCCTCTGGTGCTACGGGGACTAAGAGTTACACCAGAAATCACCTTATTACCACCTGCAACTGTGTATTGAAGCTCTTGCAATCGAGCCATACACTTGTCCACCTTCAACAAAATCACCTCAGAAAATCAGCTAAAGTTTTGAAATTTTCAACAAATTTCTAGCAAAAGATGATCTCTTTTTAGAGGTCCCAAAAAGAGAATTGTAGAAATAGCAGAGAGGGTGACTGTAATAATCAAAAGATGAAAATCCAAAAAAAAAAATAAAAAATCTGAGTCCTGACAACCATTGAAAAAATTGATCCAAGTCAACACAAAAGACAATGTTTCCAAGAAAGAGCAGCATAGATCAAATGAGTATCAGAGACACCAGAAAATCAAATGCATTTATCATATGCCATTAAAAAGAATGGCCATCCCGGTGCCCTATAGCTCCCCCGCTATGCACTGGTCCATAGAAGATCTGGAGGTGAACAAGGGTCTATTATATGTCGTCTTACCTTGCATTTCTGCTAGCGGTTGTCTCCCCGTCACATGGCAGCACCTTTACCGAAGTTACTCCTAGGGCTCCCTTCATCATATCCCATACAAACCATTGAAAGAAATACTAGAACTCATGAAAGAAAAATCCCTTATCAAAAGAATTGAGCCACTTATAACTCAACAAAAAGAGAACCCAATTAATAAAAATAAGAAATACCCATCACTGATACTTTAATAGACTATCCAAATCCACTTTAAAAAAAAAAAAAAAGAGAGAGATGAAAAGAGAAAGAGGAGCGTCATTGATGTTGAGAGGAGTAGGGAAATAAGGAATAAAAGAGAAAAAGAAATCCTATTTTCTTGATAGTAATAATGAAACTTCATCCACCAACCTTGTTTAGTGTTTCTCTAAGAAGAACAGGGTTTAAAGGAGGCACCACCATTTTCTTGTGCTGCAACTTTGGTGGGGTTCTTGCTACCATTTTTCCTTTCACTTCTTAACCAAAGAAAATCAAAGTGTGGGTCTTCTCTTCTACGCTCCTCACAAACTCCCTTTGTCTCCGAAGCAGGGGGAGTAGTAGTAAGTTGTCTTACACTTTTGTTGCCAACGGATATTTGGGGTTCTAACGGTCGAATTCATCGCCGAAAATAAATGGAAAAAACGGCTAATTTATTTGTTTCTTTATTGATTTTGCTATCTTTGGGCGGATTACTTTATTTGAAAATCTTTTTGGGCTAACAAAAAAATAATGGCCAAGGCTCATATCATATGCTTTATACGGTCCAATCATAACATGGGTATTTTCGGTTTTAAAAAAATAATTATGTGTTTTGCACATATACATTCTATTACATAATCATAATTGCATATTAAGTGTTGTCACCACTATAATGACTTAAATATAGTCAGTTGATATAGTTTGTTTCCATTTTCGAGTTGCTTTCTCTTTTCAGCTAACAAAAGTAAAATATCTTAAATCTAAAACTTTCCATATTGTTTACGAAATGATTTCTAGTTCACCTGCGCAGAAGATAGAATTAATTAATTTAACCACTTAAAACAAAATTGGACATGAATAAAATCAACTACTAGTATGAGTACTGCATGCTAGTTCAGAAACTTTTTTTAATTAGTATGTCATATCATAATAAGAAGAGAGTATATAACAAAATATGATTGAAGAAAAAGTATCTTTTGAAACCACAACCAATTGATCTTTCGCCAATCACTACATTGTGATAAATTGTGAAAAGAAATGCATGATACATTTCTATCACGGGGAGCATGTATCATTGGGTGTAGAAACTCAACTTATAAGGTATACATACAACTATGCACAGACAAGAAAAGAGGGAAAGTTCCCTCGTCATAAGAGTGATCAACTACAAGCAGAAGACTACTTTGCTCTCGAAAGAGTAAGGCCAATTTCTCACGAAAAGAAAATGGTTGTAGAAGGCTAGTTTTCACAACAAGAAAAAGGACAGTTCCAATGAGATTGCATTCTTTTAACAAAAAATCATCTTTTGCATTTTAAAATAGTTGGCCAATTCAGTCCGACCAAGGGTGGGGCACCGAACATGTTCTACCCCCAACCTCCATCCATAACTAGTTCAAACATGAAAAGTACCGACCACCAGAAGGGATATCTAGTCTATCCACGACTATCTTGCAAATTGATTCTGTTCTAAGGATGTGTGAATGAATTAAGCCAGCCAAGATTTGTTCAACATTGATAACCATAAATGTATCTGGCACGATGACTGCTTATGATGGCCACCAAAATGCGTTATCCTCGAGCAAGAAATGTTTCGAGTACCAGAGGGATGTTACAAGGAAGAAAAAGAAGGAAAGCCAGATTACTTCCCATCTGCAACCAACCAATATCACGAGAAACTGGATAGCTATCGACACCTTCATCGCCATTCTGTTCGCTAGATGATATAAAAATAGAGCAGATATACTACGACATGGTGGATGATAATAAGGTTGTGAAAATTTAAAATATAAATAAGGGAAAATTTGGGGATCCTCTCAATTTACAAACATTTCTTTCTTTCTGAACTCGCATCCTGAAAAAAGAGGGGGAGTCAAAAGCATGAGCCGGCCAGGACTCCACAAATTCCGACCAATTACAAATGCAACTATGAGGAGAGGGCGTTGCTGAAGAGTAACTAACATGAGTGCCAAGCAATGGCTTCTTCATTAAAGCCACCACAACAAAGCCCTAAAAGGCAGGGTGATCACCTGGCTGTATCAGCAGCCGAGCAAGAACCTAAATACATCAGTCACTGAAATAATGCCTTCCACACGCTTGCTGCCAGCCTCCACAATGACAAGTCTTCTTGCACCTGCAATATACTCGAGATCTTTAATAATTCTCTAGTTCAAGTCACTGAAGGCTACAAAATGTGCAGGGAAATGGGTCATAAACTTTGACTCATACAGTAGATACTCACAAGGCACAAACTAGGAAGTGGGAGGAAATACAGCTATAGAAATCTCGTGCACCGGCAAACAAGAAATGCATGTCGATAAACAAAAGAAGGGCAAACAAGATGGAGGAAACAATAGAAGGCTGATATAATGATACAAAAAAATGCTATACACATAATAGACCTAATGTAAAGATTCATTCAAAGAAAATGGGATATCTCCATCTAAAAGATAAAGCATGTGATATTCCCCAATGTTTGCATAACCCCATTACATCAAAAACAGAAACAGAAAAGAAAAAGACCATATTTTGGCACGAGTCAGCAGCCAAAACATTTTCAGTTAGCCCAAAGAATCTCTGCCTCCAAGGTAATTATCAAAAGCAAAGGTACAGAATGCAAACTGAAAATCTCAAACAATTGAAGGCTAAAGACATTTACCAGGAACAGCAAGTCGCTCCATTACTTTATGCAAAGGATCGGACCTTAGACACATCTGACACCTCTGTCCATTGAATAATCCATGAGGAGAACTTGCATCTTGTCCCAATTGTATTGCCTGCAGAAGGAGAAGATAAAATGAGAGATCTAGTAGTGATTTGGGCATTAAATAGCAACCTAGACTTGCAAAAGAAGTGCATATACATGCAAAAAAAGATGCTGTCCGTAAAATTTTACACTATACTCCTCGGTTTTACAAAATTATGGATAAGCATAAGCTAGGAAATAATGTCGTACAATTCTCACGGCATGACATGTTGCAAAATATTGATGCTATCAACTGGGAAATTTCTGATTACAACTCAACTTAAAGATCAAAAGGATCTATAGGCCAGACAATGTATTTCCCAATTGTTTGTAATCTGCTCAGAACAGAATCATATTAAATGTCATTGCTGAGCCAGTCAGTGCAAAAATATTCCCATCAGCTCAAACTTTTGCAGATCACTCCATCTAACAGGAATCAGGATCCACAGATGGTGAAGGGAACGGCATTAGCAAATGGGACCAGACAAGCATCCTTAAATAGTGGAAAAGATTGAAAGAAAAAATAACGGATAAATTTGATGCGAATATACATAAGGAGGTCCAGTACAAGCCAAGATATCTAACTTTGTAGTTCAAATAGTTCTTAAACATGTTTACCTGATGAATACTCAATTCATCAAGCCGAATCTGTGCGTACGCCCTGTCCTTTGCCAATGCAGTAATATCACTATTGTAAAATGACAAAAACGCACATCATGTTGAATCAGGATTGCAATAGTAAAAGAATATGTCAGAAGGTTACACAAAGTGATAGCTGCACTGTAGGTTTACATAGAGCTAATTACCTTCTACAGTAGATATCCAGCAGGGAGTCATTATCATCCACAATTGGTATCGCACTAACTCCAGCTGTAAGGCACAATAAAGAATAAACATAAAGAATTGACATAGTCAGAGCAAAAATTTCTAAAGTATCTCATTTGAATTATGAGAAAGATTTGCAGTATCTGCCGGCAGTTGAGTAATTACCAGTAAATTGAACCAATTTTGAGAAACTTAAAGAGTAAATGCTAGAACATTCAACAAAGCAGAAACAAATGAGGTCTCCATGGCATCTGATTGCCTCTACATCTTTTTTTAAAAACCGCAGTGCCCAGGCCAGCTTGCACGCACCTCGACTAATTCCACTGGATATCTGCCACCTCCCACCAACAACATATACCATGAACTCTATCCACCAAGGCTGGGATAGATGGGAAGAAATCACCTAGCGTTTTTGATTTACATCTAAACCTTTATGTAATAGGTCCTAGCCCCCATTCAAGGGAAGTGTTGTAATAGAGGAGATTCAGAAAAGATATATTGTAGCAAAACTATTTAGAGTATACAGGAGCTTAAGAAGTTCCTGGACTTTGATGCTATTATTTGATTAAGTTTAAGATGTGCTATTATGGCTCATGATATTTGAATAATGCATCTCCTCATCTTAATGAGGGCTCTATTCTTCAAATTCCTGATTTGTTTTTCTGGAAAGCTGACTGACAGAGAGGTAACTAATTTATAACTTCCAGTAGTTTTTCTGTGTTCTATTCTCACCCTACTCTGATAAAAGAACTTGAAATCTAGACGACTAGGTAGCTTGCCTGTTAGATCTTACTCCATTTTACACTGGGAAAAGTTCCCAACTTTTTTTCCTCTATCATTGTGTTGTGTTTACTGGTCTTAAACCCCAAAAAGGAGAGCTCAGCTGGTCTTTACATAACAGTTAATTGAGTACTAATGAGTAATGACCCACTATAGTCGCCAAGACCCATGAAAGCTCCATTTGACTGTGGTATGTGAGGAGCATTTGATCTCTTTTTTAACTGTTCACCGGCTAAGTGTTGCAGAAATGTTTACTTCATTCCCAATACCACACCCTTTACAACTCTGAATGACTCCGAACGTTATACAGGGTTTTAGGTTGGAAATGCACAAGACAAATATGCTGATTCCAACTTATGTACCACTCTCCTTGGGTGTAAAACAATTGGAATTTGCATCTATAAATATATTGTTATCCTATTTGCAAAAATATTGGAGTTTTATATCTGAATTAGAACAAGCAAATAAATAGACAAAATAACCAAATGGAACCAGAAAATACAATAGCAACATGGGGAAGTCAAACAAGGATTATCCCAAATACAACTAATGATTCAGAGAAGTAATAATACAGGGAAGAGTCACCTTGAACTAATAAAGATAGAGCAGCACCAAGAGAAGCATTTGGTCTTAGCATCGCGACTGGCTTTCCATTTGATTCCCCAATTTTTGGAACCCAAGTTCCAATAGGAATTGAGCAAATTGGTTGCTGAAGAATTGGCAAGGAACTAGAAGAATGTTTAAAATGCCGGCAGATACCTGGACATTTCTTAGACATTAGCCAAGGGCAAATAGTTTATTCAGCACATGAAAGAGTAACTTACACTTCAGAATCCCAGAAAGGGTGGCCAGGTGTAGCAGCTGAGGAAATGAACCATCGGGTGAAGAAGAATGGATAACAGGAAGAGTTGACACCTTGTTTTGCAGAAATCTTAAAGCAAGATCCTTCAAAGAGTCATAAGGCCCACCCTGCATGATGCATGAGTTGGCAGATATTAATGCGAGCAGCGAATGTTCCATAACAAATGCATTTAGTCCAAAAAATCTTCACATTCATAAATGTCATAATTCTGTGACCTAACTCCTAATGCTACACCAGCAAACCACACATGCTTCAAATTACTTCAAAATATAAAAACACAGAGTCAAGAAAATTTATGAAGAGCACAAAAGACTGCCTTGTCAACAAAACACTAAACAGAAAACATAGCAGGCGCTCCATAATCAGGATACGTCGCTTAAAATTTACAAAATGGCAAAAATCAACGAATACAAAGAATCTATTTTCAATAGTTTCAAAGGCTTGAAGGAGTTTAGCCTTGTTCAAAAGGGATTGACAGGATTTTCTCTCTTGGATTATCTCCTGCAATACGGTAAGAGGTAAAAAGCAAGGAAGACTGTTTAGAAATAAATACCACATTCAGAAAGACTACTGGCCTAATTTCACTCAATTAAATAATCTATACTTTGTGCACTTTCTACGCCATTTCATCAATTTACACGCATCTAGGACAAAATCTTTTTAGTAACTAGTATCAAAAAATATTTAGCTAAATAGATTAATGCTACAAGCAGTAGTACATTAGGGAATTCAATAACAAACATTTCAGATTTAATTTAGGGACTCACATATTGCATCCACAGCAGACAGCCGCAATACTCAGCCTAAGAAAGTTCCAAACAGACTCATCACAAACTATCTTAAGGCTTTCTTATTTTTCTCTTTGTTTTTCCTCGTCTCTCCTAACCATAAGATTTCTTTACCAGATTTTGACGGAAAAACTTGGCTAAGGCTGTCAAGAAGCTGGAAAGAGAAAAGCTCAAGGGCACTTCTATAAATTCTTAGAGAAGTTAAAGAAATCCGAAGTACTGACTTACTTAATAATAGAAATCCTAAATTCCAATGAGACTGAGTCAATCATAGATGTTTTAGGGTCTATCTAGATTGTGATTCAGCTTTGAGGAAGATTATACTTCTTTCTCTTATTTGTAACTACTAACTTAAATACAAATGTTACCATTGTCAAAAAAAAAAAAAGTTGAAGAAATCCTAAAACCTTTTGTCCTCAATCAGGAAAAAGAACACATGATAAGCAAATGTCGGGAGAAATGAAAAAAATACTGCGAATGATTAGCCAAGAATTTCACTTACATGGACAAGACTTCTTGAGTACGAATTCAAGTTACAGTCGATTTGCCTGTTGATGTGTAACTTGCCCTCTTTCCAAGCAGATATACTGTGTGTCTCGAGCTCTTCCTCCGTCAAGTTAGATCCATGATTCCCAAGCTGAAGTTGGATACACATTAATATTATATTCATTTATTTGGATCAATGGTATTTGTATTCATTTAAGAGAGAATGATGTCAAGTCCCTTAAAATTGAAAGGGAAGGAAAGAAACTGCACAGTATTAGGTGACAAAATATGGAACATACATTTGAACACCAAAAGCCATACTTGACCTCCCCTCTTAAACCAATCAAAGGACAAGAAATACTCTGATAGCATTCAGAGCCTCAAACATGGATGCAACTTTTTGCTATTATTTGGAGGCAAACTAGTTATTGTATACGACAAAGATACAATGTTAGACAAAATAGCTGAATGCAAACTAGTTATGGTAGCACTGGTGGCTTGTGCAACTGATACATGAAATATCTTTTTACTTATAACACGAAAAGATACTCTGATTCCACTAAGAATAATAGTCCTCTAAGATATTCACAAATAACATGTCTACCATGGAAATAAATAAATAAACCCTCACTTTCAAATTAAATTGCTCAGTTTGACTTTACACAAATTGTAGAAAAATATAATTGTTTGCTGAGTAAGAGCCCAAATAACAGAATGTTCCATGACGCATGATCCAAAAGTAAGCTGATGGACTTTTTGATTCACTTAGATGTCGGAAAGCAGAAAGTGGGATCCTTCAAAATTTTGATTGTATATTATAAATGGTGAGATATTTGATTTCAGGGAAGTGAATGTTGGTTTGAAGATAAAAGCTTTGCCAACTGATGAATATTAAAGAGTAGATACCGATCGAACCAACTTGTGTTACTCTGCTGTAGTGAACTTTGATGGAGTATAATCAAATTGAAGCTGAGAAGCAAATATCTGCAGCTATTCTAGAATATGTTAAGACACCAGTTACAAGCATGTCAGCATTTATCTTCTCCATGTTTTTTATTCAGAGGAAAAGTTCAAAAGTATCTCACAACATTTTATTGAAGGGACAACTGGGTTGATCTTCTTCGTGCTTTTTTGAGAGAAAAAGTTCAAAAGAATATCTCTCAACATATTATTGAAGGGCCAACAGGATTGATCTTCTTCATGCTTTATCTCTGATACTTGAACAACTTCATCTAGCGAAGTTGTGGAGGAAAAGAGGGAAATTTTCAGATAAATCAAATCCTAAATCAAGGATTTCATAATAATAAGAACAAGCCGAACAAAACAGGAAAGCTTTCGAGATGAAATAAGAAGAATTGAAGGTTAAAATAAAGCTCAAGAATGACTCCATGTGTAGATGGTGAGACAAGGCAAAGTTTAAAGTGAAACCAATAAACAATATCCTTAGAGAAGGATATCAACCACTTTTTTCTTCATTTCAGGTTTACTTCTTAGTTATGGTATATGCTCCTCAACATCTTGAGTCTAAGATGGTGTATGAGATGCTCTACTCTCCATTCCTTCAATGGTAGCACGGAAGGGGAATCCAAAAGTTTTCTTACTCTCTGAAACACCATCCCCGCAGCCATTTGGTGGGTAATTTGAAGAAAAGAAACTAGAGATTTTTTCATTACCAAAGAAGATTCTGTACTCAACAGTTAAGATCAAGCACAACTGTATAGTTTTGCTTAAACTATGAAGCAACATGATCGCATTTGATTAAAAGATAGCTTGCCCGTTCTTGAATTTGTTAACTCATTGCATAGCTTGTAATGGCCTTTTCTTCTGGTTGTAACTTCTCACAGCACTCTCTTTAGGCTTTTTTTTTTTTCGAAAAAAAGAGGTAAAACAGGAAATTAATGAAGGGCACAAATCACCCGTATACTAGTACACCAAAAAGTATAAAACCTTATAAAAAGATATGGTTTCCTACAAAATCCGCCCAATCTTCTATAGAAATAAGAATCTCGTTGGTGCACCAAAAAGTGATAAGGTATAGGAGACTAATACTTAATTGTACAAAACCATTTTCTATTCCTTCAGAACTCTTTATGCTGTTTTATGAATGAAAGTTGCACCTTCCAATCAAAATAAAGAGAGAACAAAATCCTGAGAGAAGGAATTACTATGATGCTTACCTCCATTAGGATTAAGATGAAGTCTATCGCAGTGAGAACTCCAACAAACTGGCCCTTGCAAAAGTCCCACAAAGGAGCAACAGAGATTCCCTGGGAAAAGCTTTAATCAGATGTCAGCAATTCCAAGCTGTTACTTAGTGAAATGAACAGGTAGATAAAATTTAATTACTGCTCACAGCAGTAAAAATAAGGCAGGAGCTACAATTTTTTATTTTTTATTCTTTTGATGAAGAAGGCAGGAGCATCAATTGCAATGACAAAGTAAATATTGTCCCAGTATTTCCAAAACTCAACACAATCATTATCAATGTGTACGCGTAAAAATTGTCAGTATGGCATATACATTCAATCAACTGCTTCAAAATGTTAGTCTTTAAAAATATGCATTCCACTTATGGCTGTTTCTGATAGACTGCTGTTAAGGGGAATCCCTTCAACATGTCATAGAGTGGTGCCCCCCAACCCTCTACACAAACACACACAATGATGACGCAATATTAGTTATTCAATTATTCCATAAATTTACTCTTAAAATTGTTCCATAATGAAAATAATTAAACATTTAGGGCTCGTTTGGTTGGGGAACAAGTTATCCAGATTGTTATTCCACCCTCAATGTGGGATAAAAATAACACTACAATCCCGGGATAAGTTATCTCGCTATTTTATCCTAATCAAACATGGAATAAACTCATCCTAAAATTAATCCCGGGATTAGTTATCCCTTATCCCTCGTACCAAATGATCCCTTATAATTATAGAATTTTATTTTGATTTCTTGAGATATGCTAATTATGCTTAATCACATATAGTAAGTATATATTAAAATCAGACAATAAAATAATACAATACAATGGAGGGTCTTATTGGAAAATATTTATCCAATTTAAAATCACAGATACTTTAGATCTGTAGAGCATATATAGTATATCCATATTTTGATATGATTAATTAAATATCCAATAACAATTATACTATTACTTAACATACATTTTTGGAAACCACTATTACTTACCATATATAGTATATCCATATTTTGATATGATTAACCAAATATCAAATAACAATTGCACTATTAATTACCATGCATTTTTGGAAGCCGCTATTTCTTACCATATTACAGTTCTGGTATTACAGATCATGTATAACTTGTATGCAAACTGAATGGCTCCTTAATGTTAATTACATGTGATTTATATTTTGATAAGAATCATAAAAGATATTATAAGCAAGTGGAAAAAAGGAACCGTTTGATCAAATTACAATTCCTTATTGGATAACTTGTAGCCAATTTCACGGGAAGGTTTGGCGTAGATTGCTTCGGGAAATCAAAATATACAAATTCATTATTCCTAATAATCATCAATTTTAAAGAGGGAGTTGCTCGGATGGCATTCACCCCTCGCTTCCAACCCTAAGGTTGTGAGTTCGAGGCACCAATGGAGCAAAAGGGTGGGAACTCCCTCAGAGGTGTAAAAAGAGTAATGAATATCATAAGGCTTCAACTACGTCAATAACCCAACAGAATATTCATTATCAAAAGAATAATCATCAATTTTACATAGAACTATTCCAAGCTCTCGAAGGTGAAGAACACTACGAGCACGTACAGACTGAAGTCCCCTGGTTTTATTATGATTGCCTACCTAAACAACTAGCAAAAAATTCTAATTACATCAGGTGGAGAGCCAGATCAGATCGTATACAAACAGAACATAAACAATTAAAAATCTACAGCCTATAACAGCATGTCTTCAATATGTGTTACAGTATTTACCTGCTCATAGAGAACATGAAAAGCTTGTTTTACTGGAAGATTTACATCCAAGGCAATCACCTACAGAAGGAAAAGGAATTTTTACATTTTAACTAATCAAAAATAAAAAGAATTACATCTTCTCATTAAGTATCCTGACTTGTACAGAGTATAAAGACAACATAAATGTGCAGTTACCTTGCCAGACTCTGGGAGTAACTCATAGGCAGTATGTGTAGACAAAAATGCAGATATACGTTGACGCGATAACTCTATTTCAGCCTGTGATATCTGCGGAACTGCATCCTGCACATAGTATCGGATGGTGTGACCAAATTTGTATATCAAATAAAAAAGGCAGTGATGCTGCGATGCAACTGTTTAGTTGCTAAAATGTAGAGTCCTCGATATTGAATACAAAGCTCAGGTAGTCTAGCAATGTACTAGGTAAAATATGAAATAAGTAAAGGTCTTAAATTTTACCTGCTAGGGAAAATAAGACTTTCAGATTACTGCAAAAATACAATTCTCCCAGGACCACAAAATGCATTAACAAATAGTTTCATTCTGTATAATATTCTGCGACAGTGAATAATGTTGTGCAAAAAATGAAGCTGAGGAAAAACATAAGCAAATTGTTGCACAGTATCTCTCTTCTTTTTTATCAGTATCATAGAGCAATAAAAAATGACAGACTACTCTATAGTCTGAAAATATTCTTTTTCCCCAGAAATCTTATCCACAAAATCCCTGGGGAAATTGAATTCGTGGCAAAAAAGAATGCAAAAGCAAAAAGGACCAAAAACGGTATCGAGATACATGAAACAAATTCAACAGAAGTGAAACAGGGCAGGAGACAAATGCATCATCTAATAGAACATTTTAGTCATATGAGCTATGTTAATCCTCTTACCAGTCGAAGAAAATCATTATCGACATCCATATTAGATCTAACGGGCGCATCTGAACCAAAAAGTTCAGGAGTAGCAGCCTCTGTCTCCCTGGGCAAGAAAACTGTGTTGACTACACCATAGTCTCCACTTACAAATGGCTGGCGTTCATCATGACGCCATTCTCCATCAACAAAGAATTTGTACTGCGCGTAAGTGAAACACAAACCAATTTACGCAATATTACAAAATATTTCATTAAAATCCTAGTTTTCATTGACTATGTCACTTGAATTTAAGTGAAGTATTACTATTTTCATATAATTGCCATGTCAACTATGCTTAACCAAAATAGGGGTGAAAATGTAATTCAAAAGACAATAAAAAGAAGATTCCATAAATCTCGCCTCTAGTAAACATATTCTCTATCAAAAGAAGAGGGAACTAAGATAAAAGAACTATTTGTAACAAAGCATTGCTTCCCTTATTTCTTTTTATACACTGAATAGAAGCAAACATAAGCATTGTCAAACATGATAGTAAGAAGCAATAAGCAAATTGGTTTTCCTAAATGGATAGTTGATCTTGCCCTGCCATTTATGTAGCACACTTGTCGACTAAGAACTGGTACGCAGTAAACAAGGGGTTGCTGGTTTCCTCGAGCACACAGTAACGCGGAAACAGGGCTTCTATCTCTTGTACTAAATTGTGTCTATGATCAGCGACATAGCCTATACGTTTGAAAGCTACCAAAAACTTTATAAAGTACACATTATAGACGTTGACAAATGCTAGATATAACACAAACCTGGTGATGTCCTGGTGTTAAGTTGCAGACAACCTGAAACACAGTTGGGTAGCCCTCCATAGGTGACATTGCTATGTGATTTTCCCACCTGCATAATACCAAATACCACTCAAAAAGTGAAGACAACTTCTCACCTAAACCAACATAATAATGAATAACATCATAAAGAAGAATTAGCCCCCAACTGCGCTCCACTGAGCCTCTGGATTATCGATATCAAAAAATACTCCATAGAAAAGATATAAATCAACAACCAAGAAAGAAGATGAGGTCCTGACCTAGTGAAAGAGCCACTGAGCAACACTCTTCTTCCCCCATAAGGCCATACAAAACGAGTTGGCATCAAAACAGTAGCTCCAACAACCCCAGTATGATTCTGTCCACTATCACTTCCAGACCCAAACATCTCCCCTTTCACAAAGATTTATACTTTACCCAAGAAAAATCTTAAATTCCCACTTCAATTAACAAATTATCCAAATAAACAATCTAAGAAAAAAAAAAAACTAAATCCCACCAATGCCCACTAATTTCCAAAAAAAATCACCACACAACCTTCTAATAAAAAACAATTCTGGGATCCTCCATGCTACAGCAGAGGACCCCTCTTCACATTCTACACATGCAAACACAGAAATCCAAACCCTAAACACAAAATTCTCAATCCCAAATCTCCAAAAAAAAAATAAAAAAAAAAAAATTAACCCAACTTCCCAACAACAACAAAAGACCTCTAAATTATCATCAACAATGCAATTCCAACTCTGATCTAAACTAAATCCAAATATTTTCCCTACAAATCAAACCCAAAAATAAAAAAGCCCTAAATTCAGAATTTCAAAAAAAAAAAATCAAACAAAAATTAAAAAAAAAGATTCAATTTTTATGAGTGAAAATAGAGAGTATCGACATTGACGATAGAGAGATCTTTGAAGTTTGTGAGCAATGTGGCGGAAAGTGGACAAGAGAGAATCATCTATGAAGGGAAAAAGGCCAAAAATAAGTTAATGAAAGAAAATACATATACCTATAAATATATATATATAAATAAAATATATTAGGTATATAGTATAGGTTTATTATAGGGGTGATGGGAAAAAACAAAAATGGTGAAATAATTGTATGTATGTGCGTGCATGTACAAAAAAGATTACGTGTACGGATGTGCAGCTAAGGTGAAGAGAGCAAAGAGGTTACAACCTACTTTTTTTATAATTACACTTTACTATTAAAGCCCACTTTTGCAATTTGTCTTACGTTAACGAGGGCACCATGTTAACTAGTGTATGTGAAGGAAGTATATTAAGGTAGAAGATTAGTTGAGTAAGAGTATTGTTTTGTTTATTGAGGGTTTAGACTTTGTTGGTACTTGTTGTTGTAATCATAGTGTGGAGGACGTTTATTAAGGTAGAAATTGGTCAAGGAAGAGTGTTGTAGTCTTGTTTATCGAGGATTTAGGCTATGTTGGTGGTTGATGTTGTACTAGTCGTAGTATTGTAGTCTTTACTTAATTTGTTGTTATTCTTGTTTCTCTCTCGTAGATTTTACATTGTTTCTTTATTTTTTGTTGTATATTCTTTATTATTTTCTTTTTCTTTGTATCTAGATTTGCTGCAGTTGAGTATGTGGTCTTTTGAAAATAGTTACTCTACCTTATGTGTTTTCACGTACTTTAATCGAAGATTCCACTAAATATGTTCTCGTTATTTTGTTATGTGATAATAAAACTGATGTCAGATTACATATATGGGTTATATTGAATTTGGTGGTATAGCAAAGAAGAAGATAATTTGGTTAAAAGTTCTAATAAAATTAAACTACTTTGTGATTTGCATGCAAAAATAAATAAATAAATAAAAACAAGGTTACATAAGGAAAAATGATTGTTAATCGTTATTAAAAATTTAGGGTTATAAAATAAGTTAAAGAGATATTTTTTGTCATATGTGTTGCGAAAGATGAATCATCAAGAGATTACATTAACTCTTTTACTTTAGAATAATGAGAAAAAGACAAGAAATATTATGTTCAAAAGGAGTTTATTCTTCAAAATTTTACTATGTTAGTTTAAAAAATAAAAAATACAATCGTTATTTTGAAGGTATTTATTGAATTGAATTGGGCTCAAGAAAGAAGCTTTGTCAAACTCCATATTCAATATTTGCATACTACACCTAAAATAAATTAATTCTATAAAATTAGCATCTAAATTTATAATACCAAGAAATAGCCACTCACTCAGCTTAGAATCCATCTCACCTATTTCAGTACACTTAGGAATCGTTTGGTAGGCCGTATTAAATAACATAATCCATGGCTAAAAAAGTGTATCAATATAGTATAAAAAGTGTATCAATTGAGTATAGAGATTGCATGTGCCCAATTGGATCAAATAGCTAAAAAGAGTATTAAATTGGGTCGACTGACTGAGATTGTCCACCTTTTCAACTATAGAAATTTTTTTTTTCAAAATGATCAGCCCATGTCTTTTTCCCTATTATAAATTACAACAACAACAAATTCAGTGTAATCTCACAAAGTGGGGTCTGACCCTATTACAAATTCATCGCTCAAATATTATTATATTTTTAAAATCTGAAATTATGATAATCACCAACCTAATTTGCTTTAAAGTATTTTAAAATTCAACAATTAACCATTTTTATATTGTAATTACATTTTAAAGAATGAGATATCTTTTCATTGATATTGTAATTTGTAAATTTCGAATTATATTATTGTCCACTTTTCTTTTTCTACCATAATACAACATATTTAATTTTTTTCAATTAATATATAAGCACGAGGGGCATGAGAATGAGAAAAGGGAAGAGAGGGGTAGGGGATAAAAACAAGTTAAGCTATTTAATTATTTTGTAATTAGTTTCGTTAATGCCGAATGGAGAATCAATAGAACATATAACAACGTCAACAAACCCAATATATTTTCATAAAGTGAGAGAATCAATAAAAAATATATTAAGCATTTTAATTTTAGGAATCATTAATTCGAAAGTCCAATTATAATTACATTGAACGTGAATATGATTATAAATAACTCAATCTCATATTAGATTTGAATAATCTAAAATATCTCGTTGGAAAAGCAAATGACATATCGATCCACATAACAATATTTGACACATTCGAGCGACGAAAAAATTATGTTTAAAGTTGAGGATAAAATCAAAAGGAAAGCCAAAAGCTAACACGACGTAATTTTGGGAATCTTATTGCATCACTAAAGAACAGAAATGAATATTTTAAAAGAAAAAACAACATAAATTCTGACAATTTAAAGTTTAATCACAGAAAAATTTTGACATTTTGTATAATTATTGAAATCTCAATTTTGAGCATGCAAGATATATAATTAGCTCCTAATACATCAAAGAAGATACTACATTTTTTTCCTTTGTAAATATACATAATTAACTCCCAATAGATTTTCCTGAATGTCGAGTCTATCAAGATACATAATACAATGAAGATATATTTTTTCTTTGTAAAGATACATAATCAAATCTCGATATCTTTTTCTGATTTTGGGTCTGTCGAGATACATCATTAGCTCCCGATATATTCAACAAAGATATATAATTACTTGAGATTTTTATCATTATTTTGTAAAGATGAGGATTTGTGTAAATATAGTAAGTTAAGGTGTATGTTTATGTTATATTTTCATTTTAAAATTCTTTATTAAATTAACGGGCAAATAACATAAATATACAATTTAAAAATCAATATTATAAAAAATATCAATATTATTTTTTATTTACAAAATGTAGTTTTTATTTACAAAATCTGTCAACTGATTTTAAGGGAGTTAGTTATTTGACAGAGAAAAAAATCATCATCCGTATGCCTCTATCAAACGGTAACTAGTCATCACAAGCAATAACCAGACTAACGGAATGTATTACCGAAGCAAAAAAAATTAAGTACGAACCATATCAATTTTGAAGTTAAATTATATTAATTTTAGTAATTGTTCTTCAGTTACGGGATAATATTTCGATTCGAGAGATTTTGACTATGAATTTGTAGAGTAATTGATGAGAGCAAGAATAAAGATTTCAAAGAATTTCTGCACTTGTTCGTCTTTGATAAATTTAATTTATTCAAGTTATTGCTTTGAACATGACGTGATTGTATCGTGGAGGTGTCTGAAGAGCATGCACTTTGGGTCTGTGGGGTAGGGGATGAACATATTGTGAATGAGTTATCGGGTTATTCTGTATTGAAAACTATGAAACTGTGTTTTGTTGAGGGTTTTTGTAGTGTCGATGTTAGGTCTTTGAAGCTGAAGAGATTGAAGTTGGATCGTTATTCGTTGCTTGATGATGGAAGAGATCATACCTTGGATATTATTTTACAGTAATTTTTTGTCCTTATGTCAATAAGGTCGAGATACATTTTTAATGTTAATGATACATTTTGCTCATTTTGTATCTGAGTTTATATAGTTCTGATTACTTATGTATCTTGTTTTATTTTAGTTTTATCTATTACACATACGAAACAAACATAAAAGTTTTACTTTAGATTTGTCGAAGAAATTTGTAGAGATGAACTTCCTAACGTAATTGCATGTTCAGATCTGTTCAATATTAGACCGAGATACATATTTTGACTTGAATGATACGTTTGAAAATTCACTGTTTATCTAGTTCTTTGTAGCTAATTTTATATGTATCTTGTGATTTATTTTTATATTGAAATTAATATATCAAAAGATACAAATTTTTAAGTACATAGATACATGGTATGTTGATTTGTATATGTGAATTGTTGTTAATGCTTTGATATGTATCTATTGGTGTTTAAATTTTACTGAAAGTTTTATTGTAAGAGATACAAGTTATGACTTCATAGATACATGTTGTGTTAACTTGTATCTGTAACTAACTGTTAATACCTTGAAATGTATCTAGTCCTGTTTAATTGTTATTGAAATTCTTTAAAAAAAATTATAATTTTATCATAGATACATGTTATGTTGAATTGTATCTGTGAGTTGTTGTTAATGCTTTGATATGTATCTATTGGTGTTTAAACTTTACTGAAAGTCTTATTGTAAGAGATACAAGTCATGACTTTATAGATACATGTTGTGTTAACCTATATCTGGGACTAACTGTTAATGCCTTGAAATATATCTAGTGTTGTTTAATTGTTATTGAAATTCTTTTAGTATTGGGTTTTCTCAATTAGAAAGTATCAAAGAATCTCAAGAAGTTGTAAACTTCGTTACCTGAAGTTTTGACTACGAATTTGTTAGCTTTGATGAAAATAGATCAAAGCATAGAAACGATCCCTAAATTATGAAGAAGTTGCAGCAAAAACATACTAAGAAGGATCAGAAAAAAGAAAGTGGTTCTAAGAAAAAGGGATCCAATAGAGTTCCCGTCAAGAGAAGAAAGAATTGTTGAAGCAATTTCCAGAGATGAACTTTCCAAGGTAATTGCATATTCAGATCTGTTGAATATTAGGCCGAGATACATATTTTGTCTTGTATGATATGTTCAGAAATTCAATATTTATCTTATTTTTCATTAAAAAAGCATGCAAAGAAACTTGCTTCTGTCAATTTTGATTGTGTGCTGCAGTAAAGATTTGGGTTTTTTATTCTGTTCTTATGTTGTATTAGATATATAATAACAAAAGACGTATTGCATTTATTAATATGTTTCTTATACAATTTTTGATATTTCAATTACCTTTATTTTTCCCTTAAACATTGTTAAAGCATATTTTCATTAGTATATGCATTATTGATTGTGTGATATATATGATGATGTATTAAAATCTATAATATGAGGTTGTTACTTTAATTGCACAAGTTAGAAGAATTGTTTTAACTCAAAGATCATGCAAAAAGAAACTTGTTCCTGTCAAATTTAATGATTTGCTGTGAGGAAAGAACTTTGAGATGTTTTTAGCTGAATGTAATTTGTTTTAGATACATAATAACAAAACATATATCGTTCTATATTAATATGTATCTTTTTTATTTGTTACTCTTTCAGTTTCCTACATTTTATCTTTAATCACATTAGATACAAAAATAATTTAATTTGTATCTAAGTAATAATCATTCCAATTGCCTGCTATAACATATATTCCATTTGATTGCAATTTGAATATCATCTGGATGTCATCATGAACTACTTGAGGAAGAAGTGCAAAAACAAGAATTTTCAACCAACAAGTACACTATCACGAATTGCTTTTTCAAAGTGTACATCGATAAGGCTTATGTGAATTATTATAATGCTGACGTTGGTAGGAACTTGCAACTCAATAATGGTGGAATATTGAAAGATATAATTATGTTTTTATATATGAGTATATAGGTGTTTTTAATTAAATTAGTGATTGTTATGCAGGGATTATGGTGTAATTGTAGCCGTCTATGCAGAGTATCTGAGCAAGGGATTAGGCATTCTATCTTCTGGTATTGATGCTCAATACCATCGTCTGAGATATGCTAGATTTTTGTGCAAGTACGAATCTGAAAAAGCAGAAAATGACTACTTTAATGAGAATGACGATCCACCAACGCCAAGTAGCAAGATTGCACCAAAACAAACAGACCGTGTTTTGCATATTTAGTAGTTGTTTATTTTTTTGCTAGTTGGATATTGAAATCATTGATGATGTTATAAACTTCGATGATGTTTTGATGATGTTAGTAATGTTTTGATAAACATACATTATGTTTCTTTAATGATTAAAAACTTCTACTTTGTCAGCTATTTTAATGCAATGCTGAAGCATTTAAAGGTATAATTATGTTTCGATATACGTTTTTCTTACACTTTATAAAGACACTTTATCAAATACATATTTTACAATTGTATTTATCTAGAATAATGAAACATATAATACAATAAAATGATAGAAAGCAACACAACATTGCATTATTATGTATCTGTAACCGTTTTTTATTCCTACCAAGACATGTTGTCTTTAAAGTGCATAACAAATTATAGAAAAACTTAATAAATCGAACTCTTAAAACTATTAACATATTAGATTTTACAAGTGATACTGTCACGACCCGAACCAGGGCCAGGTCGTGACGAGCATTTCAAACCATGGAGGCTCGAAACACCCCTATCTGTCTGATAATCATGCACATAATTTGTATGATCAAAGTAATGCGGAAGAAACACAATATAACAGAAACATGGTCAAGAATCATATGAAAACGAAAATGGGAAATAGTGTCCCACAATCTAAATTAACAACTTTAAAACCGCCTGCGAAATCTCTACTACATGACTGAAATAATGTCTATCTGAAAACTGGGACAAGGCCCCCAGCAGACCTCCAAAATTGAATATAAGATAAAAGGACTGCAGGATATAAGACCTTCCGAAACATAGAAGGCTCACCACTTGTCTCTGCAACTCTGTCTGAAAGATCTACTGATTCTCTTGACCCCTAGACTGGACCTCTGAACCTGAGATGTTGGAGAGGGGAGGGGGTCAGCACAAAAGTATTGGCACGCAGAGATATCAAAGCAAAACATAATATTTTTACAAAATATAGTTGAGAGCCATTATAAAGCAATTTCGTATCAAATCATTTGAAAACACATGGGTGTAATGCAATAGTTTTTCTCAACAATAATGAAATGCGACTGAGCTAGGTGGAATACCCTACATAATTTACACGAACTGTCAAACCTCGGTTGCCGCCGAGATTAGAGTATAAGTGAGGGAGAGACACACAAGACCACACAGCATGGTGTCTCGACCCAATGGTAGTGCCCAAGATCACTTGCCTCGGGCTCCTACCTATAGTCCCAATTTGGGAATGACATGAAGTCAAGTACACAAGATCACTTAGCCTGGTACCAATATTCCGTGTTGGCAAACACGTTATTCCAGCGATGAGCCCTATTGTCTCAAACGCCTTCTTCGGGTATCCACCTTTATCATGTAAAATCAATGCATTCAAATTCCATTTTTTTATTCAATTACATATCGTATTTTGAAGGGTATCGTCATACCCGACTTGCAAGTCATCAATATCACATCCACATATGCATAATCATGTAAAAACCAAGGTGCTTCATCATTTACAAGTGGTGAACAATATTTATTTCAAATTCATGCTCTCTTTTGTTAATCACAATACAATATGGAGTATCGAAACATTATCATGGGAATTTGAAAACAATTCATCATTCATATTTATCAAACTTTCATGGAAAATCTTAAATCACATATGCGTGGTTTCAACCATTGAAGTATATATAAAACAATTCCCATGACATAAAGAAAATGACTTAGAAATCATATTGAAAGCAAGATATTAGCATTTGATTGAAAACCCCCATTTAAAAGCATGCATGTTCATAAAACTACACCCATGAGATTTTTGGATAACCCCACGTACCTCTATTTCCAAGGATAATAGATGTTTCTTGAAGCTTGCGAATTGGTGATTCCAAATATGTAATTATCTTTGAAAACCTACGGTCAAATCTTGAATTATTTGGGTTTTTATTTTGAAATCCTAATGAGAATATTGAGCACTTTTGATGAAAAAATATGTATTTTGGGGTCCTTGGAACTAAATCTCGTGTTTTAAGGCTAAGTAAGGGTGGCAAAGGACCACTTTGTCCTCAACACGGAGTGTTTAAATTACCAGAATTCCTTACATAGGCGTCGCCCATCCCGTTGCCTATGTTCACATAGGCGCCGCCTAGGCTATCGCCTATGTTTACATAGGCGCTGCCCAGGCTATTGCCTATACTTTCCAGTGGCCATGGGCGATTGGTTAGGGGATGCTTCTCACTTTGAAGGGCCATAACTTTTTGCTCGGGTGTTGGATTTTAGCCAAATTGGTATCGTTGGAAAGCTAACTCGAATACCTATCATTTGACACATAGTAAGCTTCCTAATTCAACATACATAGAGAGTTATGATCGATGGAAGTTGACACACTTTACAACGTCTACTAAGACTTAGTCGATCGAAATAGTTTCAACTCGTCCTTGAGTTAAAGGACCTCTATGGTCTAAATTCAAGCTTGAGCGGATTCACATGCTACACAATAATTAAAATGCCGTATTGGCATAGGATTTTATGGCTTCGGGATTAGCAACGCATCGAAATCATGGTTTTTATTCTAGCCCAAAATGCGGGGCGTTACAGATACAAATTATTTAAACTTGTATCTAAAAATTTATATGAGATACATATTACTAAATTGTATGTATCTAGTATAAGGAAACATATTTTACTATATAATGATAGTAAGCAACACAACGTTGCATTATTATGTATCTGTAACACTTTTTTTGTTAATCCGAATATATGTTTGTCTCTAACCTGCATAACAAAAAGTATAAGAACTTATAGTAGCAAATCTTAATAATATTGACAAATTATAATTTACATTAGATACAACTTTTATAAACTTGTATCTATAGATTTATGGTAGATATATCTTATAAAAATATTTCTCTTTTCAATCATTTACAATGGCAGAATTACTAATATACAATTTAATAACATTATTAGTTCAATGTATCTTAATTTCTATATGATGTGTCACGACAATGAGCTCATGAAAACATATATAACTAATTAACAAAGGTACGAAAGTAATAATTTATTTCGATAACTGTTTTTCTTAAAATTCTTAAAAAACAAAAATATCATTAATTAAAATATCGAATCAAAGAGATAAAAAAATCAGCAACATGCTAATAAATTATTCAACATTATTAATTAGCTTTTTTTTTAACCTCCACTTTCTAAACGTTCTTCCATGGCAATCGCGTGTCATTCACTCTTCAAAATCCTTGTAATCTTGTGCACAATGGGACTGGCAATCGCGTGTCATTCACTCTTCAAAATCCTTGTAATCTTGTGCACAATGGGACTAACATCCCTTGTATCTTCGCGCAATTCACTCAGCTTGGCATTTTCCCAAACAGGTTCGATTCAAGATGATGAATACTGCAACTCTGTACTCTGCTTGGCATTTTCACAAACAGGTTCGATACGAGATGATAAATACTCCATCTCTGCACTCTGCTTGGCATTTTCACGAACAGGTTTAATGCAAGATGATGAATACTCCAAATCTGTACTCTGCTGGGCATTTTCACAAACAGGTTTGATGCAAGATGATGAATACTCCAACTTTGTACTCTGCTTGACATTTTCACAAACAGTTTCAATAGGCATTTTCTGTTCCTAAAATCTTTCTTATCTCATTGAAAAGTGAAGTAAAATTGTAGTGGCAGTAAAATTATTTCGTTTCATATCAAACATACGAAATTAATAAAACAAATAAAAAAAATTGATATGTTTTCTCTGAACAAGAAGAATGAAGATTATTCAACTTCAAAAAAATAATACAAAAGTGTTTATTAATTTTAATGTGGTGGAGTAATAAAATGATTAGCATAAATTATGAAATTTTATTTTTTACCTTAATTAGTTAGATTAAATGTTGATTTAATGTAAATTAATCTGTTACATCCCTTAAAATGTGCTGATTTAGTTAATTATTACTTGTATTTGTGGTATGTATCTAATGTAATTAACATGCCATCAGAGGTCAAATGTTGGATTTTAGAAGATTTTGAAAAAAGTTGGAAATTTTAATAATTATTAGTAAACATATCGTTATATATGTAATTTTTACTCATTTTTACCCATCACACTTTTAAAAGGGAAGATTAAGCTCTCAAAAAAAAAAAAAATCCTGAGATTTCCTTCAATTATTAATGACATCTTAATAGATAGAGAGATGAATAATAAAGAGAAGCAGTGATATGAAAGTGGGATTATGTAGAAATTTATGGGAAGTGGACTAATAAAAGTATATTACTATCGTGATTAAGGGTGAACAAATTATAGTATTTTTTTTTATTATTATTATTAAATTTTTGTTGGATTTTGTTAAATCTCTAATGTTATATTTTGTAAATTCGAAATTACTATTGTTAAATTTTGTAATATCAATTCTTAAATAGTATATTTATGTATAATTTACCCTAAATGAATTTGAACTCAAGAAAGAAGCCCAACAAACTGCAACACAATTGTTGCCCTTTCCAAATTTTTCAAAGTAGTAGATGCAAAATATATATTTCATGTTACAGAATTAATAATTTAATGATGTTATGAAACAATAAAGAACAAAAAGTGTTATAAAACAATAAAGAATAAAAAGAAAGGTAGAGAGAATAGAGAGAGTAATTCTTATTTCTTCTTTTGAGGGATCCTCTAGATGGATGAATTATAATGAAGAAAACACCCTTTATTTATAGGGGAAAACTAACCCTGGGATTTGTAACTTTTCCATAAATAGACATACACAATATGGTAAAGTAGGTATTCACTATATATGGTAAAATAGACATTCACTATATATGGTATATTTATAACACCCCCCTTGAATGTCAAATTGATAGATACTGTGCCTCGTTAAAACCTTACTAGAAAAAATCCAGTGGAAAAAAAATCCAGTAAAGGAAAATGATACAAGCATGAAGAGCACAAAAGGTTCAAGGTATTATCAAAGGTTCAAGTTACGGATTGAAGACCTTTTGGAGCATTTTCAAAGCCTTGATCAAGAGAAGGAAGGAGGAGAATTTATGCACTCCCTAGGCACCTCAAGTGGATGATAATGAAGACTTTTTGCACTCCAAAAGGGCACTCCATAGGCGCCTCCTTTTAAGCCCTCATTAAGGGCATTTTTATCCTTTGGCATGTAATAATATAAATAGACAATTTTACTTCTCTTTTTATTAGAATTTGATGAATTGATTGAGTATTACTCTTAACTTGTAGTTTTAGTCCTTAGTTGGTAGCTAGAACCGAATTTGGGTCTTTGACATTTGAAAGTTAGGGTTTTCACTTTTCTTGGATAATTTAGCAAGAAAGGTGTGCTTGAGGAAGAATGTTTCCTTTGGGTCACCTAAGAGGAAGGTTTGAACTTTTATTTGTGAGGAGTGTTTTGAGATTTGAAACATCTTTTAGTGCTAATCATTGAATAGGAGTAAGGGTCTTTCTATCTATCTTCACTTTTATGTAATTCTTCTTCTTCATCTCCATTCTATGTGTTGTTTTCACCTTGGATGCTTGCTTGTTTTTTTGCCTTTTAAGTGTCCAATTTCGTGTGTTCATAGCCTTTAGGCTATCATTTGGTATCAAAGCCTTGGTTAGGGTTGTTCTAACATTCCTAAATCTTGGGTTTTGTGTTCTTATATCAAAAATCTCATAAAAAAAGAGTCTAAAATTCAAAAATCTCAAAAAAATTGTGTGTTGTCTTGTGTGTTTATTGTAGATCCAAAAATTCCCACTTAGATCTACAAGTTTTTAATTTGTTTTTGAAGTTTCTTGTGTTATATTCTTATTCTCTATTTGGTTGAGTTTGAGCTAAGACCCTCTATGGATGTGGTGTCTTTGAAGCTTTTTGAGCTATATCCAAAATTAGCTATGTGATTTGGATGAATTTTGTGACTGATTTTTACATATTTGAGTTCACCTTGGCCTAAGGAACCTAGATCTACAAAAAAAAAAACAGATTTGGAGTTCATTTGGTTAGGGGTCAAACTTCGGCCAACCTTTAAATATTCATCTTGTTCTTCCATGTTCATCAAGTCTTGCTAAGGAAGAATATCCAAAGAGTGAGTTTGATCCAAAAAAGGAGAAGAAAGAGAGTGTTCTTGGTGTTTGTGAAATAATATTCCTCAGCTTATTCATATTCATCCAAAAAAAGTAGAGACAAAGGAATAATCGAAGTACAAAATCAAGTACATTCCAAGTACAAGGGAGGGGACCATTGTTTTTGAATTCATTTGAAGCTCCAAAAAGGCTTTTAAACCTTCATTTTTCCCTCCGAAATGAAATTCTTCTTCACCAAAGGGGTTCTAGGCCGAGACTTGAGCATTAGGGTTGAAAAATTTGAAAACTCAATGTCCAATCACAAGCTGCCACATCATCACTAGCTAATCGGCCAAATTGAGTTCTTAGGTAGATTTTCTAGTTTCTAATTTTTGATTCTAGTTTCTTTTAAGCTAATTCTATCACTAATTAGCAAACTAGTAAGTACCTACTATGTTGGTAATTAGTTTAGAGTTCGTTTATTTTGTGTCTTCGGTTTTTTGTGTGTTTTTCTCGTTTTCAAGTTATAGTATTTTGTTGGTTCAAGTTCGTACATCACTTATTTTGAATCGTTTTAAATAAAGATCCATTTCGATTCAAAGCTTCTCACCTTTCAAGTAACTTGTCAAGTATTGCCGGTTCTCCAACACATGTGAAGCCAAGTGTGAGGTGAGGTTGAGTGTGAGTGAAGTGAGGCTTTTGAACTAACTCGTTTGCTCGTTTTGTAGGTTGTTTTACTTGCTGTTTTTTGCATTTTTTTAGGTACATTGCCATGAAATCCAAAGGTACTACTTCCCAATCTTTGGGAAATGATGCTATTGGAGCCTTGATGGCTCGGAATAATGCCTTGGGCTGAAAAATGGAAGATAGTCATGATGCCTTTGCCCGAAAATTGGAATATAGTCATGATGCCTTAAGAAGTAGTGTGGATGCTTTGAGGAGTGAAATGGTGACTATGAAGGGTAGTGTGGCTCAATTGAAAGCGGGGGTTGGTCGACTATGTCCACCAAAATCTCCATAAAACCCCATGCCACAACTCCAAATCCAAAACCATCATCCACTAAATCCAACGTCTCATCTCCAAGATCCACTAAACCAAAATCACTCCACCCAAGTAGAAGGAGCGGAAGAGTTATAATCCAAAGAGAATGAGGCAAAGCCTCAAGATGGAGAGAAAAAGAATAGTGAAATTGGAAGGGAAAAATTGGAAGGAAAACCCTTGATATTCACTAACCCAAATATTAGTATTTTGCCTAGTATTTTCTCTTCTCATTTTTAGATTCAAGACCCTAGAATCCCCAAGGAGAAGCCCAAGTAAATTCCCTTCAAGCCCTTGGCTGAAAGTCCCAATTTTGGGATAAGTATTGAAGAAGTGAATCCAAAAGGAAACCTTGACATATTCTATTGTGAAGTGGAGCATGAGGGCTTCCATGATGCAAAACCAAGTGAAGAACACACTTCCCATGACCTACAAGGTAATAAAGCTATCTTCTACGCCTCTAGAAACTTGAACTGTTGTGATGTGGCTAGTAATGGCCAAAGTGGTGTAGTTTCAAATTTGCTTAGTGTAAAAGTGTATGAATCTTCTTTTTTATGATACTCTTGGTGTTTTTAGGTTGCATAAGGACCAAATTCTTGGTGTGAGTACGCAAGCACTAGTTGATCCTTTAGATGACAAAATCAATTCTTTTCATAAGAATAATTTGTGTCCATCTAGTGCTAGCACTGATGACTTGAATAAGGTTTCAGTACTAAGTGACAAGAGTATTCACACACTAGTTGACCTTTGTGAAAACCAAGGTGATTCTACGTTGGTATGTGAGTTGCCAACAACTTGTGAGGATGTGAATGATGATTAATTTACTCACGAATGTAGTCCACTACTTGATTTTATGTATGATGTGCTTGATGAGTCTCAAGTTAGTGATGATGTTGATAGAGTGGATTATGATATTGGACATTACTCTTTGAACTTATGTAATGAAAGCCCTTATGTTAATCTTGTTCATAATGACCTTGTGTTTGTCCTCGTGGTAGGTAATGCCTTGAATGATGATGAACTTACCCTTAAAGCTACTCATTACCCTTCCTTGAGCTTGAAATGTCATGATGTACCCTTTAGAATGTTGGTCTCGAGTTTGCTTGACATAGGGATGCATGCTTCTTATCTTAATTGCTCTCTTAATCTATACCATGATCAATGTGTTTCTATGTATAGTCCACTACTAGAACATGTGAATTGTGGAATTGAAAGCCTTCAAGTTAGTGTTGATGCTTGTGATGTTGATCTTGTCAATGAGTATGGTCCTTTGAACTTGTGTGATAAAAGCCATGAAGTTAGTATTGTTCAAGGTGACCATATGTATGCTAAAATTGTGTGTAATGCCTTGGGAAACTATGATTTTGATCTTCAAGTAAAAAGACCAGGTAATTATGGCCTTGACCCATACCTATTACTTCCCTTTGACCCCGGGATACTTGTGAGGTGTTGGAAGTGTAGTTTTGGTTCCTGCTCATTATCTTTTAATAATGATGCTATTCATTTCTTTCGTATCCTTTATGCTAAGATCTTCACGTCGAATACCAAGGATATGTGGGTGTATGTCAAGTGTGACCCACCTTGGGGTGATGGAATATGTGTTGTTAAGGGAACTTTCCTAAGCCGTAGATGTCTAATTTTGAGTGTTTGTCTTCCCTTGAAAATAAGTGGCATATGTGTTAATTTCAAATTTTATTCTCCACTCATTGATGTTTGTTTTAAGGGTGTCCTTTGTGATGCTAATAGTCAGATTTTCTTATTCCTCACAAAGAATGGTTGGTTGTATTCTAAGAGTGTACCCCCTTGGCATGTTTACCTCACTTATGGAATTAATGCTAACCCTCCTACCAAGGGGATTGTGTGCTTGCTTTTCTTCTCTCTTTGGCTTTGTAAGATCTAAATTTGAGGAAAAATTCCTTCAAGATGGAGAGGATGATACAAGCATGAAGAGCACAAAAGGTTCAAGGTATTATCAAAGGTTCAAGTTATGTATTGAAGACCTTTTGGAGCATTTTCAAAGCCTTGATCAAGAGAAGGAAAGAGGGGAATTTATACACTCCCTAGGCACCTCAAGTGAATGATAATGAAGATTTTTTACACTCTAAAAGAGCACTCCATAGGCGCCTCCTTTTAAGCCCTCATTAAGGGCATTTTTGTCCTTTGGCATGTAATAGTATAAATAGACCATTTTACTTCTCTTTTCATTAGACTTTGATGAATTGATTGAGTATTACTCTTAACTTGTAGTTTTAGTCCTTAGTTTGTAGCTAGAACCGAATTTGGGTTTTTGACATTTGAAAGTTAGGGTTTTCACTTGTCTTGGATGATTTAGCAAGAAAGGTGTGCTTGAGGAAGAATATTTCCTTTGGGTCACCTAAGAGGAAGGTTTGAACTCTTATTTATGAGGTGTGTTTTGAGATTTGAAACATATTTTAGTGCTAATCATTGAATAGGAGTAAGGGTCTTTCTATCTATCTTTACTTTTATACAATTCTTCTTTTTCATCTCCATTCTATTTGTTGTTTTCACCTTGGGTGCTTGCTGGTTTTTTTGCCTTTTAAGTGTCCAATTTCGTGTGTTCATAGCCTTTAGGCTATCAGAAAAAGAGTACACATCTCTAACAATACGCATTTCAGCTGCCTCATTAAAAACCTTGCAAAGAAAACCCGGTGGGATAAAACCTTGAAAGGAAAAAAGAGTACAACGCTTATTAAATCCCCCTAATGAGAACATCCTTGAACTTTTGCATCCAGATCTTGTGCACCATCTTCTTGAAAGTTGCAATTGGAGAAGATTTAGTGAATAAATCAGCCACATTGTCACTTGAACGAAGCCGTTGCACGTTAATATCGTCATTCTTTTGTAGCTCATGTACGTAGAAAAGCTTTGATGAAGTGTGCTTCGTTCTATCTCCTTTTATGAATACTCCCTTAAGATGTGCTATGCATGTTGCATTAGCTCTGTATAAAACTGTGGATACATTATCATATTTCAAACCATATTTTTCTCGAATGAGATATATCATGGACCTCAATCATACACATTCTCAGCTAGCTTCATGAATAACTATTATCTCATCATAGTTCAATAAAGTGGCTAGATACACTGCTTTGTATATCTCCAAGATATGACTGTGTCCCCATATGTGATCTCATTACTTCATTATTTTCAGGTACCCGAACCTCTCATAAGGTTTCATGAAATGTTATGTCGTAGGCTCGTCAAGAGCACATTGCCTTCTTATTATGATTATTTGCTCCTTATCCTTTTCAAGAATTATTTCATTTGGACCGATTAGTCTACCATGCTTCATACATGCGAAGATTTTATCCTTTAAGAATGCAAAATAGGAGCACTCCTAGCTTAGATATGAGATTAAATTTGAGTCAATAAATGCTTCCGGCATATGACTTGAATTATCTTTTGAGTGAGGATCTCATGATAATTCCTTACATACTTCATAGCCGCTCATAATCTCCCCCTTATGTTAGGAAAACTAACATATATCCTTCATATTCTTTGAGGAATTCATCTTTGTGCATCATGGTACATTCATTAATCGTATACCGCACATCAACTATTAGATGGAATAATCGGTTCTTGACCTTGAACCAATTAAGAAGGAAGGAATAATCATAATTTATTGGCCTAATGCATACAAGTGCTATTGTATGCAACATATTATATTTCAGACCAACACATGAAGCTTTGTTCTCATTAACAATGTTTAGCTATTTATCGAAGGCATTCAATGTCAAACCATCATCACCAAGATTGTTTTGATTACAAAATCTGAAAGTTATGCTCTTAACTCAATTTTATTGAGCAAACAACTTTATGAATGCCAAACTGCAGGTTGGTCCAACTAACTTATCATGAGAGCAAACGACATAAACAATCTTGAAGAATCTTGTATTTCTTCAATACATGTCTAATATTCAATATGCGCATCTTAGAGATGTCACAATCGTTCATATCAATTTATGAACTTTTATTCTAGTAAATTTCAAGTTTACCATGACATGTACTTTTTTCTTTAGTAAATTTCAGATTTACTATTACATGAATAAATTTTAGATTTACTACTTTAGAAGTAGATTCAAAATAACTCTTCTCAGTTATTTTGCCTCATTCGAAGGTGAGTTGTGAGACCATCACAATCAAGTGTACGTTTACATTAATAAGTTTCTCATTCCCCAGGAATGGAATATAATCATATCTTAAACCTATGAAATTATAATAGTTTATAACCTCTTTCATGATATTGCTACTTCAGGCGCAAAGAGCAAATCGAGGCATACATATAATATAGAGAATTTTTCTATAACATATTTTATGATCATAATATGTGTGTGAAAATATCATCACTTTTGATGATCATTGTCATATTTTCTCCCCATGCTTATATTTGTGCATTCAATCACTTGTCTTCTTTCAATAATGAAGCAAGTTGTCAACTTTCAGATTTATGCTACCATATTCACTTCATAGAATAGAGCATATTAATGAGATATGTTTCATGACTTTTTATCAAACACCTATTATTTTGTCTTAACCATCATAATATCATTAATATGGTGTATTGAAATTCAAACTCAATATCTTATTCATATAATGGTGTCTTAGGCATGAATCAATGAGACTTGAACCCAACATATTATCATCTTTTGATAATATTGTTCTTGAGGAGTAAATTTAAAATATAAATGGTTCCAATCCAATTATTTTTCCTCAAACCCAACAATAATTATATTATTAGTAGCAAAAGACAAATAACATAAGGAATTACTAACCTTGAAATTCTTTAAATTTATACTCTCACCTTGTTTGGTAGAGTCTCGTGCTAATAACGTGTTATAAAACAATAAAGAACAAGAAGTGTTATAAAACAATAAAGAACAAGAAGAAGAATAGAGAGAATATAAAAAGTAATTCTTATTTCTTATTTTGAGGGATTTCTTGATTGATGAATTATAATGAAGAAAAACTCCTTTATTTATAGCGGAAAACTAACCTTGGGGTTTTAACTTTTCCATAAATAGACATACACAATATGGTAAAGTAGGTATTCACTATATATGATAAAGTAGACATTCACTATATATGATATATTTATAACAAACGAGATTTTTTTTGTGTTTTGACATGATATAATAGTCATCTGCCTATACTAAATTTAAAAATTTTAAAACTCAAAAACTGATCATTCTAAACCCTAATTATATATTATAGAAAATGATGTATGCTCATTAGCAATATAAATATCGAATATATTTCCATCAAATTTTCTATTTTGAAGCCACAAATTTTATTTTTTCAATCAACATACAGATTTTCTTAAAATAATCTACACTAGATTGAAATAATCATAAAAGGTAATTATAGATTATGCTGTATAAAATGGTTAGCAATTTCTTGAGTAAAGAACAATCATTATTTATTTATGCTATCATCCCAATTTCCTGGGCATTCACACTTTTATGACAAATTAATTTTATTTTTTTTGGAGAATAATATAGCAATCAAGAAATCACAATTCCAGTCATAGTTCTAGGTATAATATTGAGTGACATTCTAAAAGTTGTAGTTTAAAGGAAAAAATATCTAGTTGAACAAAAAAAAGATAAAACTTTCCAAATAAGGTTTCTTTAACTGATTAATTATGATGAATCAACTTCGAACACCTTTATTAAGATATTTTCAAATTTTAAAAATTATTTACAATTTAGCTAGTGGGGTAAACGTCCAAGTTCCAACTTGTGTGCTTCCCTATTTTTCTCTCTCTTTACAACTTTCACACAGGCTATTGTAATTCATTTTGTGAAGAAATGCACAAACCTTGGATTGTCACCATTAACGTGAGAAGAAGAGGAGAGGACTACCTTTCTTGTTTTATCCATACTTCAACATGTACAAGATGGGGTTTTAGGGGTGGTTTGATAAGCGAGATAGGATAAGTAAGAATAATATTTCATGAATTGAAATATTTTGTGAGATTATTTTATTTTATCTTTATATATGGGATAATAATATACATCACTTTAGTACAAATTCACGAGTTAGCTGACACTCAAAGCAAACATCCGAAATTATTATTCTTATTCCATATAATAAAATTAATCCCAAATATACTATCTCACACAATACTAAGTACATTTGTGGCCAACTAATCATCACTCATTTTAAATAAAAAAGACCTATCTACTACAAAAATATTTACTAACTAGGAATTTCTAGAGAAATCTTAATTTTTCTAACACTCCTCCTTAAGATTTTTATTTGAAACTCCCAGCAACGATCTTTGAAACTCAAACTTGTTGGTGGGAAGAGACTTGATTGGAATATCGGCTTGTTGTTCTTCACTTTTGCAATGCATCAGCTTAACTTCGTGATTCTTTTCGATAGCATACACTTAGTTGATTAGTCAAGGTACATACAAACTTCTCCGTCACCATCAAAACTTAACTTGTTGGTGGAGAGAAAGAGAGCGGTAGCACACACTCAGTTGATTAGTTGTAATGACCCTTACGGTCATTTTTCTGTATTTTTATATAATTTTAGTACTATCTAAAGGTATTGTGGATTGTTTAATTTAATTTGGCAATTGGTAGAAATAGAATTTAGTACCCTTCTAGAATATTTTTGATTTTGGTAAAATTCTTTAAGTGATGATATATTTATATCGCTTTATAATAGACTTTTATAATTTATTAATATTTTATGTGAAAATAGTAATTTTAGAAGTGTTAAAATATTATTATATAATAGAGATTTTGTTAGAAATAATTTTTATTGATTATGACATTTAAAATATTGTAATTATTTTATCATAAATTTATACAGTACCCGAATATATACGCAATATAAAAAATTGTTACTTGTGGTAAATATCACCCCACCTGGGAAATGATATGTGGACAACAACAAATTATGGTTGGCAGCCACACCTTTGCCTTTACTTTTTTGACTAACCTTTTCTTTATATAGACATAGTACTTGGCATTAACTTATTCCATAAAACTTTCTTTAACAAAAGCATCTAGTGTAGTTTCTTATTTTTTGCACATATTGCACGAATATATGTGCATACTTTATGTATCAATTTGTGAGCGAAAACCATTTGAACATCAAACAAAAATATAGTTAATTATCTGAATCAATTATTCAAGCTCGGGTTTTACTGGCATTATTTGAAGACTTCGCGAAAAGATATTATAACTTTAATGTCCAGGTAGGTTAGGTTTTTCCTATTTTTAGATTGAGCTTAATTACTGAAAATGTAAACTATTATGTTAGCCTTGGATAAATTCTTTTAGATGAGTATTTTTTATATATATATAAATTGTCTAATTTATCTGGATTAGGACCTTGTTTTAGTAAATTTTTTTGGAAAAATTATTTTTTAAATAATATAACATCTATCACTTTGGGATGTAAAATTAAATTGCAAAATTTTGAATTTATACCTTTTAAATTAAGGTTAACGGATGATTATTTAGACATTGATATTGTTATGATATGGTATGAATTTTAATATTGTTGATGGGTATGGTTACTATGAGTTCCGGTTCGAGTCCGGTAATAGACTATTATGGTTACTATGAGTTTCGGTTCGAGTCCGGTAATTGATTATTATGGCTACTATGAGTTTCGGTTCGAGTCCGGCAATAGACTATTATGATTACTATAAGTTTCGGTTCGAATCCAGTAATAGATCATTATGATTACTATGAGTTTCGGTCCGATTCCGGTAATTGATCATTAAGGCTACTATGAGTTCCGGTTCGAGTCCAGTAATTGATTATTATGGCTACTATGAGTTCTGGTTCGAGTCCGACAATTGATTATTATGGTTACTGTGAGTTTCGGTTCGAGTCCGACATCTGATTACGGTTGTGGTTACTTAAGTTTCGGTTCGAGTTCGGCATCTGATTATGAATTTCGGTGTACATCTGGATGACTATCATGATTTATTGAAACCAGTGCAGTTATAGATTATTTATGTTTATTTCCATTACCTGTGTGTTCCACCGGCTTATGGGGGTATGGTTGGGTTAGTTGTTTTCTTCAGTGTGTCTAGAGGGCTAATGGAGGCCCAGATAGGTTATGTTTGATTTATCTTTTATTTTTGCATTATTTACTTTCTGTATTGCTTATGTTTATTCCTTTACGGTCGTTGCGTAGCTTGGTAGTTGTTTCGTTTTCCATCCCTATTTACTAATGACTCAGAGTACGCCCTGGTATTGTAGTTATACCCTTTTTGTATTGAGCTTAGTTGGTCGACGATGCCTACTGAGTACCCATTGTTTTGGCACTCATGCTACATTTCTGCATTTTTTCCTGATGCAGATTCGGGTACTAGCAGTCGATGTTGACGAGATTCCTACCTTTCAATATTGATTCAGAGCAAGCTGAGTTCGTTGTCGACCGAGGTTGATCCTCCTCTATCTACTCTAGTTAGTCTTTCGCACTTGAGACTGCTTGTGTATATTGTGTACATTTTAGATTTTTGTCTAGTACTTTTGGTATCTGTTAGTAGTGGGTCTAGTACTGACTTTATCAGGTCGTTGGTCCTTTTTCTTCATCTCCTTTGATATAATATATGTGCTCCCTTCTTAGTTTTCTCTTATTGTTTTTGTTCTTGTCATTACACGTAATATTTTCTTTGGTCTCTGTCTGTTAGCCCGTTACCTATCATTTCGAACTATGGCTTGGCTTGCCTACTGATGGGTTAAAGTAGGTGCCATCACGACCTGAGAAATCGGATCGTGACATTAGTTGAGGTACATATAAACTTTTACATACAAACTTTTCCAACACCATCTCATAAGGAGAATATAAACCACAACATCTTAATTGTGAAATTGCAGATTAGCTAGGAGAAAATTCTGACAGTTGTGAAATCAAAAATAAAAACTATTTCTATTAATTTCATATAAGACAATTTGCATACACAATATACCCAATTCATAAAACTTTTGCCATGAAGCTAAATAAAACATAATGCACCAACTTGTTTTAGAGGTACGAGTTGTATTTCAACTTTCAACCACTAACAACAACAAAAGTTATATTTTAACTTAACCCGCACACTAACAACAACAAAAGTTATATTTCAACTTCAACGACAAACACACAAAATTTATGAAGTCTAATTTATATGCATGTCATTAAAAATAGAAAAAATAATTCATTATCAACATTATTGCATTAAAATACAGAAAAAATATAAATAATTTATGATTTCTTTGTGTCAACCTTATTATCACCAACTTTGCCAACACTCACATTGCACTTGGATCTTCTAACTTTAGCATTTTTATAATTTTTTATTTTTAATTTTTTCGTTTTATGAGCGAAAATTTCATCTTCAAAATCAGAATCTGAAGCTTGTTCAACAACCACCTTTTTTCTCTTATCAACCATCTTATATTTTGAAATAACAATCTTTTTTGACACTAAATAACTTTGCATGTTGAGTTGTGATTGCTTCAAGGCTGGTGAATTTTTTGAAAAATCAATTCTGACCGATAAAATTTCATTTTGATTAT